>NC_044398.1:75115524-75447667 GCF_006542625.1 Nomascus leucogenys | reverse complement strand
TTCTTAATCCTGAGTTCTAGTTTGATTGCACTGTGGTCTGAGAAACAGTTTGTTATAATTTCTGTTCTTTTTCATTTGCTAAGGAGTGCTTTACTTCCAACTATGTGGTCAATTTTGGAATAGGTGTGGTGTGGTGCTGAAAAGAATGTATAGTCTGTCGTTTTGGGGTGGAGAGTTCTGTAGATGTCTATTAGGTCTGCTTGGTGCAGAGCTGAGTTCAACTCCTGGATATCTCTGTTAACTTTCTGTCTCATTGATCTGTCTAATGTTGACAGTGGGGTGTTAAAATCTCCCATTATTATTGTGTGGGAGTCTAAGTCTCTTTGTAGGTCACTAAGGACTTGCTTTATGAATCTGTGTGCTCCTGTATTGGGTGCATATATATTTAGGATAGTCAGCTCTTCTTGTTGAATTGGTCCCTTTACCATTATGTAATGGCTTTCTTTGTCTCTTTTGATCTTTGTTGGTTTAAAGTCTGTTTTATCAGAGACTAGGATTGCAACCCCTGCCTTTTTCTGTTTTCCATTTGCTTGGTAGATCTTCCTCCATCCCTTTATTTTTAGCCTATGTGTGTCTCTGCACATGAGATGGGTTTCCTGAATACAGCACACTGATGGGTCTTGACTCTTTATCCAATTTTCCAGTCTGTGTCTTTTAATTGGAGCATTTAGCCCATTTACATTCAAAGTTAATATCATAATGTGTGAATTTGATCCTGTCATTATGATATCAGCTGGCTATTTTGCTCATTAGTTGATGCAGTTTCTTCCTAGCCTTGATGGTCTTTACAATTTGGCATGTTTTTGCAGTGGCTGGTACCGGTTGTTCCTTTCCATGTTTAGTGCTTCCTTCAGGAGCTCTTTTAGGGGAGGCCTGGTGGTGACAAAATCTCTCAGCATTTGCTTTTCTGTAAAGTATTTTATTTCTGCTTCACTTATGAAGCTTAGTTTGGCTGGATATGAAATTCTGGGTTGAAAATTCTTTTCTTTAAGAATGTTGACTATTGGCCCCCACTCTCTTCTGGCTTGCAGAGTTTGTGCTGAGAGATCAGCTGTTAGTTTGATGGGCTTCCCTTTGTGGGTAACCTGACCTTTCTCTCTGGCTGCCCTTAACATTTTTTCCTTCATTTCAACTTTGGTGAATCTGACAATTATGTGTCTTGGAGTTGCTCTTCTCAAGGAGTATCTTTGTGGCGTTCTCTGTATTTCCTGAATTTGAATGTTGGCCTGCCTTGCTAGATTGGGGAAGTTCTCCTGGATAATATCCTGCAGAGTGTTTTCCAACTTGGTTCCATTCTCCCCGTCACGTTCAGGTACACCAATCAGATGTAGATTTGGTCTTTTCACATAGTCCCATATTTCTTGGAGGCTATGTTCATTTCTTTTTATTCTTTCTTCTCTAAACTTCTCTTCTCACTTCATTTCATTCATTTCATCTTCCATTACTGATACCCTTTCTTCCAGTTGATCACATCGGCTACTGAGGCTTTGGCATTTGTCACATAGTTCTCATACCTTGGTTTTCAGCTCCATCAGGTCCTTTAAGGACTTCTCCGCATTGGTGATTCTAGTTATCCATTCATCTAGTTTTTTTTTTTCAAATTTTTAACTTCTTTACCATTGGTTCGAACTTCCTCTTGTAGCTCAGAGTAGTTTGATCGTCTGAAGCCGCCTTCTCTCAACTCGTCAAAGTCATTCTCCATCCAGCTTTGTTCCGTTGCTGGTGGGGCGCTGCATTCCTTTGGAGGAGGAGAGGCACTCTGCTTTTTAGAGTTTCCAGTTTTTCTGCTCTGTTTTTTCCCCATCTTTGTGGTTTAATCTCCCTTTGGTCTTTGATGATGGTGACATACAGAAGGGTTTTTGGTGTGGATGTCCTTCATGTTTGTTAGTTTTCCTTCTATCAGACAGGACCCTGAGCTGCAGGTCTGTTGGAGTTTGCTAGAGGTCCACTGCACACCCTGTTTGCCTGGGTGTCAGCAGTGGTGGCTGCAGAACAGCAGATATTGGTGAACCGCAAGTGCTGCTGCCTGATCATTCCTCTGGAAGTTTTGTCTCACAGGAGTACCCAGCCGTGTGAGGTGTCAGTCCGCCCCTACTGGGGGAGGCCTCCCAGTTAGGCTACTCAGGGGTCAGGGACCCACTTGAGGAGGCAGTCTGCCCATTCTCAGATCTCAAGCTGCGTGCTGGGAGAACCACTACTCTCTTCAAAGCTGTCAGACAGGGACATTTAAGTCTGCAGATGTTACTGCTGTCTTTTTGTTTGTCTGTGCCCTGTCCCCAGAGGTGGAACATACAGAGGCAGGCAGGCCTCCTTGAGCTGTGGTGGGCTCCACCCAGTTTGAGCTTCCCAGCATTTTGTTTACCTAATCAAGTCTCTGCAATGGCGGGCGCCCCTCCCCCAGCCTCGCTGCCGCCTTGCAGTTTGATCTCAGACCGCTGTGCTAGCAATGAACGAGACTCTGTGGGCGTAGGACCCTCCGAGCCAGTTGCAGGATATAATCTCCTGGTGTGCTGTTTTTTAAGCCCATTGGGAAAGCGCACTATTAGGGTGGGAGTGACCCGATTTTCCAGGTGCCGTCTTGTCACCCCTTTCTTTGACTAGGAAGGGAATTCACTGACCCCTTGAGCTTCCTGGGTGAGGCAATGACTCGCCCTGCTTTGGCTTGTGCACAGTGTGCTGTACCCACTGTCCTGCACCCACTACCTGGCACACCCCAGTGAGATGAACCTGGTACCTCAGTTGGAAATGAAGAAATCACCCATCTTCTGCGTCGCTCACGCTGGGAGCTGTAGACCAGAGCTGTTCCTATTCGGCCATCTTGGCTCCTCCCCGCTCTCCTTCTTCTAACTTTGGGGTTAGTTTGTTCTTCCTTTTCTAGTTCCTTGAGATGTAAAGTTAAGTTGTTTGAAATCTTTCTCCTTTTTTCATGTTAGACATTTATTGCTATAATCCTTTTTCCCTGAAGCGCATCTGCAGCATCTCATAAGTTTTGGAATGTTGTGTTTCTATTTTTGCTTGCCTTAAGGTTTTTTGTTTGTTTTGTTGTTGTTGTTTGTTTGTTTGTTTTTCAGACAGAATCTCATTTAGTCATCCAGGCTGGAGGGCAGTGGTGCAATCTTGGCCGACTGCAACCTCCACTTCCCAGGGTCAAGTGATTCTCCTGCCTCAGCCTCCCGAGTAGCTGGGATTACAGACGTGTACCACCATGACCAGCTAACTTTTTGTAGTTTTAGTAGAAACTAGGTTTCAATATTTTGGCCTGGCTGGTCTCGAACTCCTGACCTCAAGTGATCCACCTACCTCGGCCTCCCAAAGTTGTGGGATTACAGGTGTGAGCCACTGCACCCGGCCGCAGGTCATAAGATACTTTTAGATTGACTTTTTTATTTCTTCTTTATTGATTGTTCAGGAGCATGTTCTTTAATTTCCACATATTTGTGAATTTTCCAGTTTTCTTTTTGTAACTGATTTCTAGTTTTATACCATTTTGGTCAGAAAAATACTTGATATGATTTCAATCTTAAATGTGTTAAGACTTGTTTTGTGGCCTAACATATATGTATCCTGGAAAATTTTCTGTGTGGGCTTGAAAAGGCAGTATCTTTTGATGCTTCTAGATGGAATTTTTTGTATGTCTATTAATTGTATTTGCTCTAAAGTATAATTCAAGTGCATCTTTTTCTTATTGTTATCCTGTCTGGATGATCTATCCATTGTTGAAAGTAGACTACTGAAGTATCTTCCTATTGAATTGCTGTTTATTTCTCTCATTGTATTTTAATATTGCTTTATATATTTAGGCACTCCAATGTTGGGTGCATATTTACAATGGTAAATTGTACTGAATTCATGAATTGACTCCTTTATCATTATATAATGACTTTCTTTGTGTCTTATTACAGTTTTTGACTAATAGCCCATTTTGCCTGATGTAAGTATAGCTCTCCCAGCTCCCTTTTGGTTTCTGTTTCCATGGAATATATTTTCCCATCACTTAACTTTTAGACTATGTGTGTTATTAAATCTGAAGTGAGTCACTTGTAGGCAATATAGAGTTGTCTTGTTTTTTTTTTTTTTAAAAAACATTCGTTTTAGGCCGGGCGCGGTGGCTCACGCTTGTAATCCCAGCACTTTGGGAGGCCGAGGCGGGCGGATCACGAGGTCAGGAGATCGAGACCACGGTGAAACCCCGTCTCTACTAAAAATACAAAAAAATTAGCCGGGCGTGGTGGCGGGCGCCTGTCGTCCCAGCTACTCGGAGAGGCTGAGGCAGGATAATGGCGTGAACCCCGGGGGGCGGAGCCTGCAGTGAGCCGAGATCACGCCACTGCACTCCAGCCTGGGCGACAGCGAGACTCTGTCTCAAAAAAAAACAAAACAAAACAAAACAAAAAAAACAAAAAAACATTCGTTTTGTTTTTCATTGTAGAATTGAATCTATTTACATTTAAAGTAATTATTTTTCAATAATTATTCAGTAATTATTGAAAAATAATTACTTACTAGTTACCACTTACTAGTTATATCTTGTCAATTGTTTTTGGCAGTTTTGTAGACTTTTTTTGTTCCTTTATTTTTCTTTGCTGTCTTCCTTTGTAATTTGATGATTTCTGTAGTAGTATGCTTTGATTTCATATATATATATATACACACACACACATATACATCTGCTATAGGTATTTTGCTTTGTGATTACCATGAGGCTTATATAAAAATCTATAGTTATAATAGTCTGTTTTAAGCTGTTAGCAACTTACCTTTAATCATATACAAAAATTTGACACTTTTACTCTTCTATTTTATATTTTTCATGTTACAGTCTACATCTTTTTATATTGTAGTCCGTTCACAAATTAGTGTAGCTATCAGCCTCTTCTGGCCTGCAGGGATTCTGCTGAGAAATCTGCTCATAGACCTATGGAGTTCCCTTGTATGTTCTGAATCTTTTTTCTCTTGCCTTCAAAATTCTTTGTCCTTGATTTTTGACAGTTTAATGATAATGTGTGTGTGAAGTCTTCATTGGGTTCAGCCTTATTAGAGATCTTTGAGCTTCATGTATTTGAATGTCCATATTGCTCTCTAGATTTGGGAATTTTTCAGCCATTATTTCTTTACATGAGCCTATTCCACTTTCTTTTCCATCTAAGATTCCTATAATGTGAAAATGTAGTTATCTTGGTGATGTCCCATAAATCCTTTTTATTCTTTTTCCTCTGACTGGAGATTTTTAAATGACCCCTCTTCAAGTTCATAGATTCTTTCTTCTGCTGGATCAAGTCTACTGTTGACGCTCTCTTATTACATTTTTCATTTTATTCATTGTTTTCTTTACCTCCAGAATCTGTTTTTATTAATGATTTCTATCTGTTTATTGAACTTCTCACTTCGTTCATGTATTGTTTTTCTGATTTCATTAAGTTTTCTGTGTTCTCTTATAGCTCCCTCACCTTCCTTAAAACAATTATTTTGAACTATTTTTCATGCCATTCATAGATCTCCATGTCTTTGGGGTTGGTTATTGGAATATTACCATGTTTCTTTGGTGGTATCATGTTTTCTTGATTTTTCTTCTGGTTCCTTGAAGTATTGTGTTGCTGTCTTTGCATTTGGAGAACGCAGTCTTTACTAACTGGCTTCCAGAGAAAAATGTCTTCACCAAACAGCCCAGTTAAAGATTCTGAGGCTCTCTCAGACCTTTTCTATGGATGTGCCTACTCCACACCTCTTATTCTCTCTTGGGGAGGAATTCTTAAGAATGTGTCTGTCTCTGGATTCCACAAAGCTGGACCAGGTGCTGAGAGCCTCCTGTTTGTTTTTTCTAGGGTGGTTCCCTAAATGCTCAAGTTGTATGACTTCTCCCAATCCTGCAAAGTTGTGTTGGCTGTCTGCATAAAATGCTTACTTTCAGTCCATGGGAGCATGCTTGGGCTGCTGGCCTACAGCAGTTGGGGGAGGATGGGGCATGCAGAGTTTTTGAGGCAACTGTTGACTAGTTGTGAGGTGGCCCATAGGCAAAACATCTCAAATAGCTCACGAGTTGGCTTCCCAACAGAGTCCATGGAGTGGTTACTTGGGCCTATGGCCTCTCTTCTCTGCTCCCAGCCTCTTCCAACCACTTAGCCATGCTGATCACCTCAGTATTCTGGATGAGGCAAGAAAACAGTAGGACTCTTGGGCAGCATCCCACACAGCTAGGGGAACTTGGTGCCTACTCTATATACTCTCACTTTCCCCTGTGGGAGAGTCACAGGCTGGGGAGGGTGGCAGGGAGTCTCTCTTTTCACTGAGCTGTGCTGCCTTGAGGGAGGTGTGATACAGGTGAAATGAAACTGGTCTTAAACCTCTTCAATTTGTCTGTTTGGGGATTTTTTTCTTCCTCCAATGGCATGCTGGAACTTTTCTGCTGGAGTCCCATAAAGGTACACTTGTCTATAAGTAGCTGTCAAAATTGATCCTTCTGCAGGGAGATGATAGTAGAAAGCTCCTCTTCCACCATCTTGCTGATGTCACTCTAATGGTACCTTTTCTGAAAGCTCATTGTATCAGAAGAAGCTGAAGACATCTTTAGCAGTAAACAAGAAACTTATTCCCATTTTCATCACATAGTATAGTGGGCTAAGGAATATAACCATAGTATTTATATGTCCTGCTTATCAAATATTACATTACATAATTAAAGTTAAAATTGAATAAACAGAAGACTCAGCTTCTCTTTTTAAAGCCTAATGCATAAAATGCTATATTAATTTCCAAAGCATTATGATAAAAAAATGAGAGAAGAACTGTATTGAGTAATAATGAAAAAATTTCCAGTAAGATTCATGGACATTTAGGGTAATTTAATTCATAAGAATCATATAAAAATAAATGCAAGTAGTTTTATTATCAGTTTGGGAAGAAATTATTTTATTTATTACTTGTTATGTCTATGCTCAGTATGGCAAAATTATCATTAACCTAACACTAAAAATCACATTTATAAGTTAGATAGAATCTCTGTAGCCTAGAAACATTGAAAATGGAAGAAAACATAGACTGAGGCCAGAGATTGTAAGTTGGCAATTTAGGGACCAGTTTTTATCTACATACATATTTTAGCCTGCCACAGTATTTTTTTTAACAAAACTTCGAATTGTTACTTTTAAAAACAAGAAGAGATTAGATGGAAAAAAAACTTGTTTTCATCTTGTCTTGAAAAAACAGACTGACAATATTGGACTATCTTCTTGCATAACAACATTCAACTGTAGCAATGATCTCCTATACTGGAATGTGCTCTCTCTAATTTATCATTGACTCTACCACCCAGTCTATTTTCTTTTTCTTTGCTTACCGTCAACCTGCAGAAACATGATTTCTAAGAACTTCACTGAGATGCAGGCATGTCATTTCATCTTTCTGCTTTATTTCCTTTATTAGAAGTAGTCTTCTTTATTTCAAAGAGAAATTTTAGCAGCATAATTAGATATGGTCAAAGTGATGAAATAGAATTACAAAAGAAAATATTTTGTCATGATTTTAGTCAATAATTACATACTTACAAATAGTAGCTTTATCTTGTGCTGCTTTTAATACAAGAAGTCCACATTTATTGCTATTTTTCCAATATACTGTAGTTATGATATGTACTCTGTTTTTTAAAATTGCAGTTACCTAAGCCTGTTTTTAACTTCAGCCTTAAAAAACACAAATTTCAATGACAAAATGAAAATGTTCAAGTTGCTGTATGTATTTATTCTCAAAATTAGTGTTTTAATTATTCAAATGTAATACTATGTATTTATCTTTAATTAATTTCATAAGAATTAATCAAATTTAAAGCTATAATTAATTTTAGTTTTGATTTGCTAATTTCATAAAAATTTATATCCATGCTAAAGCCAAGTTCGCAGACTATGATATGCTTAAGGCAGGTACAAATTTAGTTTTATTTTATAACTACCATATCCTTGCTTGATGTAGCAGAGTTTTTGTATCAGCTTCAGTAACATATGTAGCAGAAACTTCTATTTGTTAGACAAGGTTATTTTTTCAAGTATCCTTAAAGTTTATTTTCTTGGGTTTTTTTAAAAAATTGTTTTTCTTGGCCAGGCACAGTGACTCACGCCTGTAATCCCAGCACTTTGGGAGGCCAAAGCAGGTGGATCACCTGAGGTCAGGAGTTCAAGGCCAACCTGACTAACATGGTGAAACCCTGTCTCTACTAAAAATACAAAAATTAGACGGGCATAGTGGCAGGTGCCTGTAATCCCAGCTACTCGGGAGGCTGAGGCAGGAGAATCTCTTGAACCCAGGAGGCAGAGGTTGCATTGAGCCGCGATGGCGCCATTGCACTCCAGCCTGGGTGACAGAGCAAGACTCCATCTCAAAAAAAAAAATTGTTTTTCTTTCATTTTTTTTTTTAAACATTCAATTACCTTCACTATGATCCCTTTTTACCTAAATTGTAAATATATAATGGAATATAGAAATATAAAATACATTATAAATATATAATTATATTATAAATACATAATGGAAATACCTGAAAATTTTAAACCTGAAAACTGCTGAGCAAGTCCCCCTTTAAATTGCACAACCAATTAAAATAAAGGTGAAATTCTAGAAAAGGAGGAAAGAAACCTACACAATCAGGCATATAAGCAGGAAATGATGTCTATGTGAATTATAAATTTGCCATGGATAATACTGAATCACTGTTCATTAGGACAGCCACTCCACTTATTTCTCTTCTACTGTATTTGTCCAGGTGGGGTAAAACCTTGTGCATTAAACTGCTTGGCTGAAGGTTATAATTTCTACACTGAACGTGCTCCTGCAGTGATCGATGGGACCCAGTGCAATGCGGATTCACTGGATATCTGCATCAATGGAGAATGCAAGGTTGCTCAGATTTTACTCCTTTCTGTTGGGGTTTTTGAGACTTTTATCTTTTTCTCATTAACTCCTATTTAATACTATGTTTAATTTTTTTTAAAAAAGGGGGCCACATTTTAGAGAAATTCAATTTCCATTAAGAATAATAAAATATGTAAAGGTAAAATGACCCATTCATATTCAAGCACCATACAAATGTGCTTTATTCTGGTATTCTAGTTATTTTTACAGTGATTTCCAGAAGTATGAAAATATTTTGGATTTTAATTTCTGTTATTCTTCTATTCTGTTTACGAACAAGATGATGGAAAAAGAGAGAGAATGAGGATTCAGCTCTTATTCATATGCCTACCATATGTTCTTTTTGAAAGATTATTTGATACATTTCATAGCATAAATTTTCCTCAAAGTGTGAAACAGCCGTGCTCCTCCTACTTTATCTCCTTTTGAAGCATTTACAGTGGTTTTCATTGTGGAGTTAGTCTTTATCTTATTAAAGCATTTGCTTTAGGGAATTAGTCAGACTAGTTGGGAATTGTAGGAGCAAATCCATGCTATTTTCCTAGACCTGTGTATGATTGTAACATAATAAGAAAAGCCACAAAAACCACTATTTTCATAAATTTTTTTACTTGTCTGGTTTTGTTTTACTTTAAAGAGAAGGACAAATTGAGTGCTTCAAACTGAGAAAGACAAGATAAAAAGCACCATTTTACTTAGTCTCATAATTTCTTGGAAAAGTTTCTATCCTTCTGGCTACTTGTCTACAAATATATCTGATGATTCAGTTTGTGTATGATATTTGTGTGTGTTTATGTATCTGTGGGCAAGGGGTAGTTTATTTTCATGAAGAAAAAGTTATTTTTGTGGTAGTATTCAAGTTTTTCAAATAACAAAGACCCAAGTATGGTTTTTATTCACGGATTACCTTATTTTTCTTTCCTTTACTGGAAAAACAAGCAAATAAATAAGTTATATGTATTTCATTAGTTATGATTCCAAGAATTTCTCTCTTGACACACTGAATATTCCTCTCTGTTTTCAGCACGTAGGTTGTGATAATATTTTGGGATCTGATGCTAGGGAAGATAGATGTCGAGTCTGTGGAGGGGACGGAAGCACATGTGATGCCATTGAAGGGTTCTTCAATGATTCACTGCCCAGGGGAGGTGAGTATGTAGAGAGAACTCTTCCTCACACCTCTGGTGTACTTGGAGGAGCCAAAACCCTTGTTTCGCCTCCCCCTGTTTTTCAGTTTTCTTTATTTAGGCAGACAATGTTTTCTTCCCCAAATTGCTTTCAGTCGTTTTAGTGTTAAATGTGGCTTCATGTAAGATATTTTAAGGAAATATTCTCTCTCTCTACTTGACTTCATTTAGCCATGTTTCTTTAAGGTGTACATTCTCACAGAGCATTGATATGAGGGGCATGTGCTGAGGAAGAAAAGGAACCATTATTATACGTGTTGAGGCTTTTAAAATATCTTGAGATAATTTTAGAGAAAAAGACTGTTAAATACTGTTTCTCTAAAATGTATTCATGAACCCAAAGGGTAATTTGCCCATATTTCATAATTCATAAAAGGCAAAGTCAAAGAAAGAATGGAATAATAAGGAAACTATTAGTATTGAATGGTTACCAAATACTCATTTCCTGTCCTAGGCTGCTTAATACTGGCTATCTTCTCTGTTCCAGGCTACATGGAAGTGGTGCAGATACCAAGAGGCTCTGTTCACATCGAAGTCAGAGAAGTTGCCATGTCAAAGAACTATATTGGTATGTTAGACTGGTATGTTAGTTTGCTGGATTTTAAAAGTAAATGAGGAAAAGTAGCACAGTATCATGAAGGAAAAGGCATGCTGCTTTGAGGCAGATCACTTTCTTTTTTTCTTTTTTTTTTTGAGACGGAGTCTTGCTCTGTCACCCAGGCTGGAGTGCAGTGGCCCAATCTCGGCTCACTGCAAACTCCACCTCCCGGGTTCACGCCATTCTCCTGCCTCAGCCTCTCCGGTAGCTGGGACTACAGGTGCCCGCCACCACACCCAGCTAATTTTTTGTATTTTTAGTAGAGACGGGGTTTCACCGTGGTCTCGATCTCCTGACCTCGTGATCCGCCCACCTCGGCCTCCCAAAGTGCTGGGATTACAAGCGTGAGCCACCGCGCCCAGCCTGAGGCAGATCACTTTCACGCTAAAATGAAGTAAGCTCCAAGTTTTATAGGAACACATGTACAATGCTAAAGAGAAAAATTAGAATTTATAGCTTACTCTTCACTGGGTTATTTTATATATTTAAAAAATCGGGCCAGGTGCTGTGGCTCACGCCTGTAATCCCAGCACTTTGGGAGGCCGAGGCGGGCGGATCACGAGGTCAGGAGATCGACACCATATTGGCTAATACAGTGAAACCCTGTCTCTAATAAAAATACAGAAAAATTAGCTGGGCGTGGTGGCGGGCGCCTGTAGTCCCAGGTACTCGGGAGGCTGAGGCAGGAGAATGGTGTGAACCCAGGAGGTGGAGCTTGCAGTGAGTGGAGATCCTGCCACTGCACTCCAGCCTGGGGGACTGAGCGAGACTCCATCTCAAAAAAAAAAAAAAAAAAAAATCGCTATCTCAAAGAGGTATCTACACTCACATGATCATTGCAGCATTATTCACAATAGCTAAGATATGGAAACAACATAAATATCAGTCAACAGATGACTGGATAAAAAAACTTGTTTTATCTGTATGCAATAGAATATTATTCAGCCTTAAAAAAACAAGGAAACTATTCATTTGCAACAATATGGATGAACCTGGAGAACATCATGCTAAGCTAAATAAGCCAGACACAGAAAGGCAAATACTGCATGATCTCATTTATATGTGGATTCTAAAAAAGTCAAACAGAGAGTGTAAGGGTATTTACTAGGGGGCAGGGAGGAGGTGGAATGGGAAGATGTTGGTCAAATAGTACAAACTTTCAGTTATAAGAGGAATAAATTCTGCATATCTAATATACTTGAGTTAATAAAATGTATTGTGTACTTGAAATTTGTTAAGAGAATAGATCTTATTGTCACCACATACAAAAAAGGCAACTGTAGGAAGTTATGGATATGTACATTAGCTTGATTGTGGTATTCATTTCACAATGTTTATGTATATCGAATCATCAGATTGCACACCTTAAACTTAATATTTTATTTGTGAGTTATACCTCAACAAAGCTAGAAAAAAAAGAAGGTATGAAAATGTTTCCCAAAATTGATGTATTATTTTATATTTCTATCAGTAATATAGAAGAGTTCCAGCTGCTCTACATCCTTGTCAATACTTGGTATTGTCAGTCTTTTTAATTTTACTCATATGGATTTTTTTTTAGTGAAGTATCTACACAAATATTTTACCCATTTAAATTTTTTTTTCCTTTTTTTGAGTTACGAGTTCTTTATATATTCTGGATATAAGTCTTTGTCAGATGTATTTTATGGATATTTTCTCCTAGTTTCTGCTTGCGTCTTCATTTTTTGAAGTGTCTTTTAATTTTGATGAAATTCAATTTATTAATTTTTTAATTGTTTGTGCTTTCATGTCCTATCTTAGAAATTTTACCTGCTCTAAGATTGCAAAGATAATTTTCAGTGTGTAAGAAGTTATAGTTTTTATTTTTATGTTTAAATATATGGTCTACAAAATATAAAATATATTTATTAAATGTAAAATACAAATACAAAATATAGTGATTAAAGACGTGTATTGTGCATATTACGACTGATACCTATGGGGGGACAGACAACCAGGCAAATCTATTTGGGGAAGAACAATTATTTATTTACTTGAATAACACCCTATCCTTTGATTTAACACTTAGAGTAATGACTTAAGACTTAAAACTATGATAAGAAATGTAAGATGCATGAAATTCAAAAGTAAAATTGAAAAACAAATACATATAGTCAATTTTAAGTTAATTTTATATAAGGTATAAAGTAAGGGTTGATGTTCCATTTTTTCATACGAATATTCAATTTCTCTAACACTATTTGTTGAAAAGACTATCACTTCTTCCATTGAATTACCCTGACACATTTGTGAGAGATCAATTAAGCATATATGGATGAGTCTATTTCTGTTCTCACCCATTGATCTAGGTTTCTGTCCTTAAATCAACACCACACTGTATTGAGTAATCGAGCTTCCCAGTGGGTCTTGAAATCCAGAAGCATTAGTCCCTGAATGTGTTCTTTTTCAACATTATTTTTGCTTTTCTGGGTCCTTTATATTTCTATACACATACTAGCATGAACTTGTCAATTGAGACAAGTCTTTTTATACAAAAAGGGAATGTATGGAATCTGTAGGTTAATTTGTGGAGAACTGACATCTTAAAAATACTGAGTTTTCTAATACATGAAAAGATTTACCTCTACATTTATTTAGGTCTTTTTAAAATTTTTTCACCAATGTTTCATTTTCAGTATATAGGTCTTGCACACATGTTCTGTTAAATCTAATCATGCTTTTTCGTGCTATTGTAAATACTATTGTATTTTAATTTAATTTCCAGTTTTTTGTTGTTATATAATAATATAGTTTATTTCTTTTTATATTGCCCTCATGTCCTGAGACCTGGTTCACTCACATATTACTTCTAACAGTTGTTTTGTAAATTCATTTGGATTTTCTCTATAGATTGTCATGTCATCCTCGAACAAAGGCACTTTTACTTCTATCTTTCCAATCTTTATGCCCTTTATTTCTTTTTTCTTGCCTTATAATAGAGTTCATGACCTTTAGTACAATGTGAATAAATGAGGAGACTAGGCAGCCTTTTGTTTTCAACCAATCATAAGGGCAAATCATTCCTTCTTGTTGTTGTTTTTAACCATTAAATATAATGTTAGCTAGAAGATTTATGTAATGACTCTTTGTCAGTTTGAGGATGTTCCCTTCTATTTCTAGTTTTTATTAGAGTTTTAGTCATGAATGGGTATTGAAGATGTCTGAATCTATTGACATGATTAGGTGGGGTTTTGCCCTCCCTTTCCCTGTTAATATAGTAAATGGATTGATTGATTTTCAAATGTAAAATCCATCTAGTATTCTTGGGATATAAACCACTTTTTCATGATCTATTATTACTCTTATATATTGCTGGAATTGATTTGCTAATATTGTATTAAGAATATTTGGACCTATGTTCATGAGAGATATTTTTCTAGAGTCTTTTTCTTGTGATTTCTTTGCTGGTTTTTGTATCAGGTTAAAAGCCTGGCTTCATGAAATGGCTTGAGAAGTGTTCCTTTCTCCTCTGTTTTCTGGAAGAGTCTGGAGAGAATTGTTTCTTAATGCTTGATAGAATTCAACTGTGAAGGTATCTAGAATGGAGTTGTCTTTGTGGAAAGTTTTTAATGAAAAATTCAATTTTTGTAACAAAGTTTTCAAATTTATTGGCATAAAATTGTGCATAATATTTTCTTATTATCTTTTTAATATCTGTAGGATCTGTAACAATGGCTCTTCTTTTCATTTTCCATATTGAAAATTTGTGTCTCTTTACCTTGATAATCCTAATGAGGGCTTTATTAATTGTATTGATCTTTTTAAAGAACAAGCTTATGGTTTAAATGATTTTCTCTATTGTTTGACTATTTTGCATTACATTGATTCCCACTGTTCTTTTTTTTTTGAGATGGAGTCTTGCTCTGTCGCCCAGGCTGGAGTGCAGTGGTGCAATCTCGGCTCACTGCAAGCTCCGCCTCCCAGGTTCATGCCATTCTCCTGCCTCAGCCTCTCCGGTAGCTGGGACTACAGGTGCCCACCACCACACCCAGCTAATTTTTTGTATTTTTAGTAGAGACGGGGTTTCACCATGTTAGCCAGGATGGTCTCGATCTCCTGACCTCATTATCCACCCCCCTCAGCCTCCCAAAGTTCTGGGATTACAGGCGTGAGCCACCACGCCTGGCCGATTCCCACTCTTCTGTTTGTTCCTTTTTTTCTATTCACTTTGTTTAATTTATTCTTATTTTTTCTAGCTTCTCAAGATACAAACTTAAATTACTGATTAAAAATCTTTTTTCTGCTATAAAACAAGCATTTTTTTACTATAAATTTTGTCAGACATTTGATACATTGCATTTTCCTTATGAAGTTTTAAATATTTCCTTATTTATCTTGTGACTCGTGGCTTAGAAGGTATTATTTAATTTCCAAATATTTTGGTGTTTCACAATTACTTTTCTGATACTGATTTCTAGTTTAATTCTATTTTGGACAGAAAACACACCTTATTTGATTTTAGTTTTTTTGTTAATGTTGTTTTATAGTCTAGCACATGTGCACTTGAGAAGAATGCATATTCTGCTGTTTTTGGGTTAGTATTCCATTAATGTTCATTAAATTAAAGGACACAACTATACTTTGGTTGGATAGTTTTTTCACATTTTTTATATTCTTATTTGCTGCCTTCTTGTTGAAGAACTACTGAAAGAATTATGTTGATATCTCCCATTAGAATTGTGGATTTGTTTACTGTTCTTATTAATGGCAAAAGCCGCGATTACTTTTCACCAACCCAATAGTTTGTAAGATTTTTGCTTCATTTATTTTGAAACTATGTTTTAGGTGTATAGACATTTATGATTGTTACATCTTCTTGATATATTGAGCATTTTATGATTTTCAAATGTTCCTCTGTATTCCTGATAATATTCTATGACCAGTTTGGCATGGTGGCACATGCCTGTAATTCCAGCCACTCGGGAGGCAGAGGCAGGAGAATCATTGAGCTCAGGAGTTTGAGATCAGCCTGGGCAACATAGTGAAATATCCATCTCTTAAAAATATTCTTTGACCCAAAGTCTGTTTTATCTGATACTAATCTAGCTACCCCAGCTGTCTTCTGATCAGTGTTTGCATGGTAAATCTTTTTCTATCTATTCACTTTTCATATGTAGATACGTCTGTCTTTAAAATCTGTTTCTTGTAGAACACATGTAGTTTGATCTTGATTTCTTATTATGTCTAACAATCATTGCATTTTTAAATTCTAATCTTTAGTTTGGTGGGGGGGTCGGGGGTCGGCAACTATCTCTGTTAAGGGTCAGACAGTAAATCTTACAGTCTGTGTTACAACTATTCACTTCTACCATTGTAGTGTGAAAGCAGACATAGGTAATAAATAAATGGGTGTAACTGTGTTCCAATAGGACTTTATCTACTAACACAGGAGGTGGGTCATAAGTTTGGTGACTTCTTGTTTACATCATTTATATTTAATGTAATTATCAATATCGTTGGGTTTAAGCCTACCATCTTGCTGTTTTTCTATTTGTCCTGTGTGTTTTTTTCCCTTTAATTCTCCTTTCATGCCTTCTTTTAGATTAACCATGGGTTTTATGGTATTCCACTTAATCTCTAATAAATAGCTTATTAGCTATACTTCTTTGCTCTGTTTAATTAGTGGTTGCTTTGGATTTACAAAATGCGTTTTTAATTTATCATAATACATTTCCAAATAATATTGCACCATTTTATGTATAGTGTAAGACCCTTACAACAGTTTACTTCCATTGTCCCATTCCATTGTTTGTGCTTTTTTTTTAATACTTTCATCTTCTTTATATGTTATAAATCCCACAATATATGGTAATTATTTTTGTTTCAAAGAGCCAATTATCTTTTTAAAAAGTTTTAAAACAAGCAAAATTATTTTGTATTTACCACATATTTACCATTATCTGGCATACTTCCTTTCTTTGTATAGATCTCAGTTTCCATCTGTTATAAATATGTGTGTATATACATGTAATGTCATCATGTTTCTTCTCATTATATTTATGTTTTCCTTTAAAGTTCTTGAATATATTTATAATAGCTACTTGAAAATTATTTTCTGCTAATTCCATAATTTTTGTTATTTCTGGGTCTGTTTCTTTGGCTTTGCCTTCTTCCTGTTTGAATCACATTCTCCTCCTTTTCCACATTGGTAGTAATTTCTCATTGGATGTTGTACATTGTGAATGTTTCTTTGTTGAGAGCCTGGATTTTGATTTATTTCTTTAAAGGATGTTAAGTAACTTGTAGATCTGCTTGATCCTTTTGATGTTTGCGTTTGAGCTTTGTTTGGGTAAATCCAGAATATTCTTTATTCTAGAGCTTGCTCAGCCCTCCTATAAAAGCATGATTCTTCTTGGGTCTCTACTGAATGGCCTGGTGATTGAAATGCAATAGTTCTGCTTACAGCTCCACAGTAGATTTTTTGCCTGGCTTTATGTAATTTTATCCTATACATATGCAGATCAATATTCAGCAACAGATTTCCTCCCTCCTCTCTTGTTCTCTGGTCCTGCATATTCCAGCTATGTCAGCCTTCCCAGTTTCTGATCTGTCTTCTTCACTTGGTGAGACCACTATGTTCTGCTTGGGTTCTCCACCTAAAGAAAGTGTCTCCAAGCAGAAAGTTGTGGAGATCATGGTCTCTGCACAGTCCTGTTCAATGCATGAGAAAAGCTGATTCATATATTTTATGAGTTTTCTGATTATTTACAATAGGAGGGCAAGTCTAATACCAGTTATTTTAACATGAAAGTGAGGAGAAGTTCTATTTATTTGATGTTTAATCCTTTGAGATAGTTTTAGTCTCTCCAGAAACGCTTAGTGAGTCCTAAATGAGTTTTTATTTTAGTTAAAATATCATTCCATTTCTCTTAAAGCTTTTAAAAATAAGGGTACATCCAGAGTGTGTCTTCAGACAGAACACCAGTATCATCAGGCTGTTCTTTTATTTAAGAAGACGCCTTTATTTTTACACCATAATTTTGAATTATTTTCTGCATCGATAATACTCAAAACAAAAAGATTTCTAGCCTCAGCTTTTTCCCCCTTTGGTAATTCTCTCTTCATAATGCACATCGTCTTCCTTTAGTCATTCTTCCTTAATGCCTCTTAAATGGTTGGTATTTTTCTGAGCTACATTATGGCACCATTAGTTATATATTCCTAACAGCCAAGAGATGTTAGAATTCCTTCATTTAGTAGTTGTAAAAAAAAGAAAAAAGGAAGCGAGAGCTCAAACTGAAGGAGAATTTAAAGCCGCATAGTTGTTTTTATCTTTATTTTTACTATTTCATATGTGACAGTCTCAGATGTCCTTATAAAACCAAATGTTTTAAACTAGACAGAAAACCACTGCAAGTGAGAGTTGAAAATAAAAATTTTTAAGTACACAAAAAGTTCAAGGCCAGGTATTTCTTCTATTTGCTTGTTCCTATCTCAAAAGGTTAATTAGATTTATTTTTTGGCAATTAAATGAATCTTCAAAACACATCTGAAGTTAAGAAACTACAAATATTTTTGCCAGGCAAATGGGGTCGGGTGATGACAATGGTCTGTAGTATGAAGGAAAGAGCTGGAGGTCTAGGGAGTCGGAGATTCTGCACCATGACCCTTTAGTCCTTTGGGGCTACTTGTTTATCAGGTCTGACGAATCAAAGTTTTTACAGTCAGCTAGCATACTAAGAAAATATTAAACTGACATGTTTATTTATTTCCTGTTTGTTTATAGGAGTTTTTGTATGGTAGTACTAAAAATACTTTTTCAGCCACATGTGCTTTTAAACTGTGTGTGTGTGTGTGTATTTCTTGTAAGAGATTTTTTTTAAAGTATGCATGTTTATCTATCAACATTTTTTCTGAGTTTTTGTCATGCTTAGAAAAACTTTTCATACCCCAATATTATGAGAAAAAAAAGTTCTTCTATATTTTCTCCTGACATTTTAAGATTTAACTATTTTTATATTTAAATATTTACCCATCTGGCATTTATCCTTTCTCTCTTTTTTTAACTTTGTTTTTATTGCGGTGAAATTAACGTTACACAAAATTAACCATTTGAATTGAACAATTAAGTGGCGTTTAGAACATTCCAAAACATTTACATCACCCCAGAAAAAAACCCATATCCATTAAGCAGGTGACTCCCCATTCTCCCCATTCCCCATCCCCTGGCAACTACCCATCTGCTTTCCGTCTCTGTGGCTTTTTACCTACTCTGGACATTTTATATAGATGGAAGCATATTATATGTGATCGTTCCTGTGTGGTCTCTTCCATTTAATGTTTTTGAGTTTCATCACATCATAGCTTGTTATCAATACTTCATTACTTGTTATGGCTGCATAACATTCTGTTACATTATAATACTACAATTTGTTTATTTATTCATCCACTGATGAACATTTGGGTTGTTCTGATTTGGTGCTATTGGAAATAGTGCTACTATGACTATGTGTGTCCAAGTATTTGTTTGAGTACCTGTTTTCAATTCTTTTGGATATGTGCCTAGGAGTTGAATTGTGGCATTTATTCTTATATAAAGAAGGAAATATAAATTCAGCATTTTTTTGCCAAAAGAGTAGTATTTTGCCTTAGCCCCATTTCTTGTTCTTTCCTTTACTAATTTAAGATACCTCCTTTATCATAAACAGAATTCCCATATGAACTTGGGTCTATTTCTTAAATCTGTTTGATTCATGTTCTATCGATCAGTCTGTGTCCAAGTGCAACAGGTTGTCCCCACCCCATATCCATTTAATTACTATTTCAATATTTGGAAAGGAAAGCCTGCTCCCCACCCTCATGTTAACTCTCATCCCTAGTTATTCCTTTTCTCATAATTTTCCTTGTAGTTCCACATGTTTATTCCTCCAGGTTAACCTTTCGTTGCTTTCTGTTAGTGACATTATAAATACTTAAGTAATATCTTCTTGCCATTCACATGAAAAATACCATTTTAATTTGTATTTAAGAATATGGCCAAGAGTCATATCTCTAAATGGAAATCGGTATTCATTGTATACTTTATTGCAGTAATTAATCAGTGACACTTTGGTAAATGAAATTTCACATTTTTAGGTGAATTGTGATTTGTTTTCTAGCTTTAAAATCTGAAGGAGATGATTACTATATTAATGGTGCCTGGACTATTGACTGGCCTAGGAAATTTGATGTCGCTGGGACAGCTTTTCACTACAAGAGACCAACTGATGAACCAGAATCCTTGGAAGCTCTAGGTCCTACCTCAGAAAATCTCATCGTCATGGTAAATGCGTCTTTGCCATTGTATTTCTTCTGTTTTTAATTCCCCCTTGTGAGAGAGGAAGGGGCAGGTTTTATTATCTCTACTTTACAGGTGATGAAATTAAGGTAAATAAAGATAAAATGATTTACCCAAGGGTGTTAGAACTGTGCGGAGTTAAGGCCATAGTGCTCTTGCTTGAATAGTATTTTTATAACCAAACAAGACAGATGAAAGCAATGGCTCCAAAATACCCATGAAAATGGGAGGAGAAAATTTGATATAAATGCATGTGTTTTATATTAAGTTTCCTATAAGACTTGTTTTGACATTTTCTTCTTCAAAAGGAATAATAAATATCTGAATGAAGGCTCATTGTATTTTAATTGTCTTCACCAGTTGTTTTCAATGGCAGGTTCTGCTTCAAGAACAGAATTTGGGAATTAGGTATAAGTTCAATGTTCCCATCACTCGAACTGGCAGTGGAGATAATGAAGTTGGCTTTACATGGAATCATCAGCCTTGGTCAGAATGCTCAGCTACTTGTGCTGGAGGTAAGATGCCCACTAGGCAGCCCACCCAGAGGGCAAGATGGAGAACAAAACACATTCTGAGCTATGCTTTGTGTTTGTTAAAAAAGCTAATTGGAAACATTTCTTGCAGGTTTGCTTCAAGCTGTAATTTAGCAAAAGAAACTTTGCTTTAATTATATTATATTCCATTTGTTTTCAACCTCATGTAATTTGTGCAGATTTGTTGGTAAAATACATCCTGGCACAATGAGTGTCTCTGCTGGTGCTTCTCCCAAGACTATCTTGAAGGTGGGCTGTTTGCCTTTCGTGAACACATTCTTGGTAAAGAACATCAAAAGTTTTAAAAAAGAAAATGAGCAAGAATCAGACATCACAGATGCAACTTCTTGTAATGGGAGATGAGAATGTACGGCTGTGTGCTTGTTGTGTGTGTTTGTGTGCCTGTGTGTTTGCCACAATCCTATTCAAACTCCCTTCTCCTGCCATCAAAGTTAAGGGGCTGTATACTGGGATGCTACAATAATTACTGGTATCTGGGTTCTGGGTTAATGGTGTATACTGACCCCATTACAGTCCCTCAGAGGTAGCTGCTAGGCGGTGGTTGGTGATGTGTTGGTTGTCCCATGTGCGTTTTTCATGGGTGCCTTTTCCCTACAATTTACTCTATTCCTAATCCTCCTCCCTCTAGTGGCCACCAATGCAATTCTTTACCTCTGGCTGGGAGAGCAGGACAGTTGGCTTCCTTCAAAGCCAACACCCTTGCTGCTGCATGGACTGGTGAGTAGAAGTGCTGTGCAAGCAGCATCTTCCTTCTCTCTGGAGACTAAATGCATCGCCTCCACCGTACACCTTGATCCTAATAGGCAAGGAAACAAACCTGTCCTTCGGGCCTAGGCTGGACTAGATCACCTCACCATTCCAGAAGCAAAGATTAAATTTTAAATAGTCATATTTATTTTGGGCAAAATTAAAGTAAATCATCCAATATATTACCTATACTCCTTTTTTAAACTATGCAGAAATATATGATTTTTATATAGACTTCATCCTGTCTTGTATTTGCATCTTCTGATTTTCAAGTCTTAAATCAGAGAGGTTATTTTAGAGAAATAATTAATATATAATCTATTCAGTATTTTTATTTTATTTTATTACTTATTACTATTTTTTTTGAGACATGTTTTTGCTCTGTTGCCCACGCTGGAGTGCAGTGGCACAATCATGGCTCACTGCAGCCTCAACCTCCTGGGCTCAAGTGATCCTCCCACCTCAGCCTTCTGAGTAGCTAGGGAGCACGCCACCACACCCGGCTAATTTTTAAAATTTTTGTAAAGACAGGATCTCACTGTGTTGCCTAGGCTTGTCTTGAACTCCTGACCTCAAGCATTCCTCCTGCCTCAGTCTCCCAAAATGCTGGGATCACAGGCATGGGCCATCACTCCCAGCCTAATTCAGTATTTTTAGTCTCACACAGAATTAAAGTAATGAATAACTACAACTCCAATTTCAATATAAAGTCTATACAACATGAAAAAAACCAAAAAGAATATGAATAATAATATATTAATGTTCTCTACTGTGTAAAGTATCATGAAACATGGTTATGTATAATTTGTGACATATTTTAAAAGATCTCTAGTTCCCATCCATTTTATGTGTAAAATGGCTGGTGATTTGTAATGTAAAGTTTTTAAAGCCATAGGACATTACCATTTTTAAATAGAGATATTTGCAACTAATTGATCACATATATGCCATTGCATTATTTTTAGTGGCATTTATACATATATCTTTCTTTTATCCAATTCAATTCTTTTTATTCTATAAGTTAACTTTTCCCTTTGCATATTCCAACAAAAAGTCTTCTAGAACAATACATACATAATTCAGGCCCTGAGGCAAGGTGGGATAAACTTATTAAAGAATAATTAAAATAATTTAAAGTTTAGGAAATCTAATAAGGATAGTCTAAAGTTAAAGTGGATTAGCTTGGAGAAAAGAAAGCTAAGGGGATGCATATTAGTATGTGACAGAAGGTTGAATGGGAAATTCTTAGAGCCGGTTCATCTTTGTACTGAAATTGCTATATTTGGGGATGGTTTAGACACAGTCTTGTCTGAGACCACGAAGGGATTAAATGAATTCTCAATGTTCCTTCAATCCTATGATTCTGTTTGTTCAGAAAGGAGATAGTCCAACAAAAAAACAAAGAAGAAGAAGAGGAAAAAGGCCATGAGAACTGAATTTGGAAGAAAAAAATATAATTTTGTTGAAGTCAGAAAGTAAAAAGTCTAAATGAGTGTTATTTTTTTCCATAACACTTGTATTGAGAAATAGAAGTGATTTCTTGTGTTAGGGGGTAAAAAAAAAAAAAAGACAGGGAGACAGAAAAGCCTCTGGAAGGGAGAGCTTTCTCTTCCTTGTTATTTATTATTCTTTCTATGATCTGGAGCTACTGGTCTTAGATACTGGAGGTGGTTCTGGGAACTCACATTAGGCTTGGTTGTGGGTGATTATGAGCATTCTTGAGGCTATTGCCTTCTTCAAATGAGGGATATAGAGGGCGTGGTGTAAAGAGCTGCCATTTGTTTTGGTAAGTGTTTCTTAAAGTCTGGTCCCCATCCGCAGCAGCATCAACATCATTTAGAAACTTGTTAGAAATGCTAATTTGAGTGCCCCATTACAGGCCTACTGAACAGAAACTCTTCTAGTGGAGCGCATTAAGCTGCGTTGTAACAAGCCCTGCAGGTGATTTTGATGCTCGCTCAAGTTTGTGTAACACTGGTCTTGGCTGACAGAGAAACCAAACCCAGCACTCTAGACACATGGAATCCTTGTCTTCATCACTGAAGTCTGTGCATCTTTGTAGACTCATTTTGCCCCTAGAACAATATCCGAAACATAGTAGGTGCCCAATAAGTGCACCTTATTGAGCACCTTAATGAGGCCAGTGGCAGCCTCCCAAAATGCTAGATGAGTGAATGAGTAAAAGGAATTAATTTTGGCAATTATATATTTGTGCTTGTCCTTTCTAATGTGGGAGATGAAAGTTTAGAGTTGCTACTTTTCTTATAGAGTGAGGCAAAGCTTTGCCAAGGAAAAACAGTATAATTTTAATTAGCATAGGTAAGTAAAACCAAGCTCCTCTCTTTTTTACTTTGTTTTTTGTTTTGTTTTGGGTTTTTTTGTTTTTTGAGACAGAGTCTCACTCTGTCGCCCAGGCTGGAGCGCAGTGGTGTGATCTTGGCTCACTGCAACCTCTGCCTCCTGGGTTTAAGCGACTATCCCATCTCAGCCTCCCAAGTAGCTCGGACTACAGGCGCCTACCACCACGCTTGGCTAATTTTTGTATTTTTAGTAGAGACGGAGTTTCACCATGTTGGCCGGGCTGGTCTTGAACTCCTGACCTCAAGTGAGCCACCTGCATCAGCCTCCCAGAGTGCTAGGATTACAGGCGTGAGCCACCGCACCCAGCCATCTTGCTTACTTTGAATAGGTGGAAAATATTTCCTAGTATATAGAGTGCAGAAATCAATTATTGAAGTTGCTCTTCTTACACATACCCTCACTTTTAACCCCAGGTTCTTAAGAAGCTTATGACTGAGGGAAGTAAAGTCCCTTTAGAGTTTATGAACTTTGACCCAAGAAAAAGCCAGAATCATCTTCTCCTTAATGAAACTTCATTTTATAGTTAAGAAACCTTTCAAGAAGAAGTCATTTCTACCTACCTTTCACTCAGAAACTAAGGATGAATTCTAAAGTCAGTTCTTTTTTTTTGTTGGTTTCTTGTTTTTGTTTTTGTTTTTGCTGTCATTAAGTCTATTGTCTTTATAAGGGACATTTTGGGATTGTTCCACCTCATCGTTTTAACTTCTTTCTTGGGCTTCTCATAGACTGGATTCTCTCCTATGGCAGCATGAGCTTTCTTATACATCTTCCCCATCATGTCTAGAGTTACACTGTTCTTTATGTATTGAGAGAACTGTTTCTTGTAAGCATCTTCATCTTCCTCCATTAAGTAGCACATGTAATCTGAAACATTCTGGCCCATGATGTGCTTCTGGTGTACTTCAACATTAAATTATTTGCTTTCAGAATCATAACCAGGGAATTGTTTGGTACTGTGAGGAATAGACAAGCCTCCATCCGTAGCTCCCTTCGGGGTGCCAAAAACTTTATTGCCAGTGGTAGTTCTGGCAAGGCCTGCATCCAAATAGCAGATAAAGACACCTGGTTGAACATCAATGCTTTCCACATTATATTAATCTCCAATCACCTCCGCTTGGCCTTCATAGATCTTATCCATGCCAAACCTATTGAAAAGCCTGTGGGCCAGCAGCAGGCCAATATAATACGCTGCAGCATCATTTGTCAGGCCAATCTTCACACCATATTTTGGCAGTTCATGTGCATATGCTGTGCAAACTATCATATCCCCTTATATATGGGCATAAGCAATCTGACAAATGGTATCTCTGTTTGTTACATGAGCTATCAGCCTGTATTTGGTTGTGTGTTATTTATTTATTTATTGTCCACCGCTTGACAGAGACCTGCAGGCCCAGCAGTGCTAGGTGGGAAAAAGGGATAAAGTCAATTCTTAACTGGAATACTCCATGTTCATCTCTCCAAGGAGGTGCTGGGTGTCTTGAAGCTGTCAAAATTCTTTTAAGTGGCAAAGAGAAAACAAGAAAGATCGCAAAGAACTTTCGGTGGCAGTCTCACAAGGTCTTTCAGTGTTCTCACTTGTTACTGTCCTGCATATGTTTTATTAATATCTAGACCTTTGGGCTTTAATTGAGTTTGGGAGCAATAATGATAGCTTTCTCTTATGCGATCTTTTAAGATAAGAAGCTTGGGACTTTTTCTGTTGCTTAGCAGATCCAGTGACAAATCTAATGCCACAGGAAACATTGGTGATTCAGTCCATGTAATGGTCTTTTCTCTGAGTCAGTAATGAAACACTTCCTTTGCCTCATAAGGAACATTGAGATGCTATGGGGTGTTGTCTTCACTATATGTGTGATTTTTGAGATACTGCTGCGACTCTTCCTCAGAGAGAAATCCAAGCCCAAAAACATGACTATTTCCAGAACCATTGCTACTAGAATTTGTTTCTGTATTCCTTACCCAAACGTATTTATACTTTGTAATTTACTGACTCCCAAATTTATATGCTACCATTGGATTAGTGATTATAATCAAGTTCTAATTAATAAATCTTGACTGGGTAGGGAAAGTTGTATTGTTTTAAAATACAAAGCTGTAGGAGATTTTTAAAAGTAGTAATTTATGCCAGTATACCTATGCACTGTGACTTCTAAAGTTTCATATAACAAATATTGTATATTCATCCTTTGATTTTGTTCATACGTATTCTCTCTTTACTGATGTTTGGCTAGATATGTGGTTCTCAAATTTAAGCACACATCAGAGTTACCTGAAGGGCTTGTTAGGACACAGATTGCAATGTTCTACCAACAATTTCTGATTCAGTAGTCTAGGGGAGGCTTTAAGAATTTACATTTCTAAGTTTCCAGGTGTTACTGGTGCCACTGGCTCAGGAACTATACTTCGAGGCTCTGGGGTAGACACTTAGATTTCCTAAAGTAAATGCCCACTAAACAGAGTGACAAGTCTTTTAGGTAATAATCCATATTATAGTTGTAACCATAGTATCACTAATCTTTTTGGTGACAGGTGGTTCTACTGCTCAGCTACGTAATAATAAAATTGTAAAGTTTAAAACATTTTCTGGTACTGTATTTCATTTGATCATCTTCAGTAGCTACGTAAGATAGGCATTGAAATTATTAGTCATAATTTATAGATAGAATTCAAGTAATTTGCTGAAATCAAGACCTAGCAATTTAGTCTCTACTGACCTTTTTAATTTAGTAATGAGGTGTTCTTTTGTAATAAAAAGAGCTTTTTCACCAGTTGGCTGCCTCAGTAGGGAAACATGATATATCCCCACCCATAAAGATCTCCTTCACTAGCTGGAAATTTCATTTTTTCAAATGCCTTCCGTAGAGCAATGGTTCTTAACTTTGGCTGCACAATGGAATACCCAAGGAGAGCTTTAAACAATGATAATACTTTGTCCGCACCCCCAGAGAGTCTTCTTTAATTGGCTGGGGGTGTGGCCTGGGCATCAGGCTTTGAAAAGTTCCATAGGTAATTCTAATGTACAGCCACAGTTGAGAAGTACTGCTTTTGAAACTGATTAAAAGTTTTAGTCTTCAAAAAATTAACATTCAAATGCAAATACCTCTGGGAGCATTACTAACACATATCTCTGTTTTTAAGTGGCTACTAGTTGAATTCTAAGGTTATGAGACTTAGGAATGAGTATCTGGGATGGGAAAGTAGAGAGGAGCATCAGAGAAGGGAATGAAAGAAGGGATAGCATGCCACTTAATTTCATAATTTTGTTTAATATGGCCATTGGCCTTGGGCGTGCCTATATATTTACAGTCTTCCTTCACTTGATGGATCATTTATAAACATCCAATTAATGTAATAAATACTTTTAAAACTGACTGAAATTGTGCTAAACAGATTTCCCAAAGCTCTTTATTCTGATTTCAAGTTTATCTGATACTTACAGAGCTAAAATGAGTAGATGGTTGGGTATTCAACCAACTTTAATTTGGATGCACAAGTCAGAACAGAAGAGGCATATGGCCCCATAACAGAACTCAGTTATTATGAACACTGATACAATTTGTTTTCTTTTAAATTACAGTTCTAATCAGAGAAGGCCTTCTATTTTTTAGGAAATTACTTTCTTTAAGGGAATGAATCTTTGCAGAATGCAGCAATATTCATGATAATTTTCTACCCTACTTTTCTGAGTGTGTTCTCATTTCCCTCTGTTCATTCCGTTCTCATTTCACTCGCATCCCCTCCTCTTATTTAATATTATACAATGCTTAGGCTTTAATGTGAAACCTTCCAAAGCCCATTAACTGATAATTGATGCTATAGTGTTGTATTTAACTTTGTACCTGTTCTGTTAGAAAATAAACCTTAAGAATAGTTTATTTGCAGTACAAAGAAATACCAGAAATACATATGATATTTTATATTTATTGCAATTTTATATTTATGCTCTAAATATACAGTCTGTCCTGCCATTGGCTCTATTGACACTCCTGATTACTTTCTCCAATTTTTTTTCCTAGATTTTTCTTTCTTCCTCTTTGAATAGAAGTGCAAAATTGTGTACCAAAGTTTCTGCTAACACACAAAAGCATCTCTCTGCCAAACATTGCTTTGCAGGTCTTTGGGGGAAGAGATAAAGCTATGCTTAGATTACTGAGGAGTTAGGAAGGAGAAAGGTTTACTCTTAGAGATATTTTTTATTTTGTTTGAAGATCAAAGAGCACAGATTTTATTTTACATATACTGTATGGTTATACAGGAATGTTTCTGATCAATCATCATTGACTATTTAAAATGCTATCATTACTTTTTCTTTTACATCTACATAGTCTAATTTTATTTGTATGTTTGATGCTTCTTTTATTATACTTTTTCTTCCCTGAATGTCATTTTAAGCCTAATTTATGAGTCTGTGTGTGTGTGTGTATTTGTGTGTGTGTGTGTGTGTGTGTGTGTGTGTGTGTGTGTGTGTGAGAGAGAGAGAGAGAGAGAGAAAACAGCATATAAACATAGAAGATATTTATGTCTTTCTTTTTTTTTGAGCTAGGACAAATTCTTTTTATTTTACTTTTTGAGTCTTTACCTGATTCTTTTTTTTTTTTTTTTTTTTTTTTTTTTTTTGAGATGGAGTCTGGCTCTGTTGCCCAGGCTGGAGTGCAGTGGCATGATCATGGCTCACTGCAACCTCCACCTTCCTGATTCAAGCAATTCCCCTGCCTCAGACTCCCGAGTAGCTGGAATTAACAGGCGCATGCCACCATGCCCGGCTGATTTTTTTGTATTTTTAGTAGAGACAGGGTTTCACATGTTGGCCAGACTGGTCTCAAACTCCTGACCCAGGCAATCCACCCGCCTCAGCCTCCCAAAATCATCTGGATTCTTATACATGTTGTGGCTGGTTTCTACTCTTTGAGATTTTTAAGATGATTTATATGATTTCCAACTACTATTTTGAATTTTCCTGATGTGGGACCATGTTTTTCAAACTGTACGAAGGTTCCCAAGGGCACTGCAGAACGTTGTACATTTTCAGAGGAAACATAGCGATATTGATCTTACAGCATACAACTCATTACAAATAAGTTATTTGGAACTAACTACAAGTAAAACTCTTAGTCTTTTTTTTCTGTCTTGGGGATGTTATTTTTAAAATTAGAGATACTAAGGATACTGTGAACTGAAAAAGTTTGAGAACCCCTGATTTAGGGTAAAATGAGTATCATTAAAGTTGGATTAAAAATGTCACCTAACTTCCTTTCACTAGTTTCATTTCATAACTTCCTTTCACTAGTTTCATTTCAGAAGAGAAAATAAATGCATATAAGCTGCTCATTATTCAGGGCCCTGGTGATGTTCAGAATTTAAAACTGGAGACTTCTGTACTTCTAGCTAAGAGACTAGAGGTTTTGAATAATATGTAAATTTCTCTCTCGTATCTGTATTCCTTCTGATGCGTCCTCTGAATATGTTTCCTTCCTCCGTCTCTGTTAGTTTGGGGTAAGAATGGTGGGTGATTAAAGCAAAGGAAAAAAAGAAATGAAGGAAAGAAGGAACTATATAATTAAAGGAGAAATTGCTAGCAACTTCTTTCGTGACAGCTAACAAGTTTATGTGATAACCTATACTATTGCATTTATTAATAACACAATTTTCAGATTACTTTTAACGACTCTATCATGCCTTGGCCCCTTTAAAAAGTTGGGTATTTCTACATTGTTTCTATGGAAATGTTGTTTGTTCATGTTATATATTTCAGGAATGATACAACAAAGCATAATGTTGACTTTAAAGTATAGTAAGTCCATTCTAAAATGACAGTTTTAAAATTATTTTAAAAGGTAATTATTAGAAAATATGTAGTACAGTCTTTAGGCCAGTACTAACAGCTGACTAAAAGAGAACAGTTCTCAAAGTACCAGATAAAACAGAGACAAATGCTTTACATTTTCACAGATGTCCTTTTAATTTTTTGTCAATTCTAAGATGTCTAACACATTTAATATCACTAAGAGGTTAATTCACATTATTAGTGAACTAACAGAATGTGCTTCAAACAAACAAGAGTTCTGAGACTTACGTTTTACAGACATAATAACAAAAATAATGACTAACACTTGTATTGCAGCTTATAAAGGACACATTCACTGTAACTTTCACAGGAACTCAAAGCAGAGGAGCCCCAAATGGAGCATAGGAAAACAAAGTCCAGTTGTTTTTTTCAAGATTCAAAATAGACTTGATTGAAATTAAGAGCAAAAGACATAAAAAAGGTTGAATCTTATAACTAAATGTGCTTATCTTTCACTTAGGAGTTACCAATCCAGAAGTTATTTTCAGAGTTAAATAAAAGACTACAGAGGGAAACTTTAGTTTGAATAGTTAAAAGCACTTTATTCAATGCCATTCATTTCCCTCTGAAGAAACATAGTTATATAGTTAGTTTTGAAGAAAAATTCCCTGTGAAAGATAGTTTCTGTGTGGGATTGTACAATGTACTATTATTTTTTGAAATCATGAAGGTCCTTTTACGTTTGAGTCCTGTATATATCAAACTTAGATATAAAACCTATCACTGAGATTTTTAAAATAATACAAATCCCCTATTAAAAAAATGACTTGAGTTTAGAAAGAACAAAGGTTTGCATTCAGCTTTGTTCATCATTATTCCCTAGTTTTCACTTTGGTCTTTGAAAAATAATATATTTATCAGACTAGACAATGGTCTGTCGCAGCATTAACTATGACATCCCCCTATTCACTGTCTCCCACAGTTCCCTCCTCTCAGGTCATTTTCAATGTTGTGAAGGAAGAGTGTCCTTTAACCTGGGATTAGCTGTACCCAGCATCATAACAGGGCACCTGTGAACATCACAGCCCCCAAGATCCTAGGCTCTGTAATCATTAACCTTACTGGGTTAGTTCTTGTATAACTTGACTCTTGAGATTGCAGAGTAACTCTTCTATACAAACTCATGTTCGTGGTTGGTTCACACTTCTGGAAGCTAATATGTGTGTTCATTTATTTATCTATAATAATTTTCATTTATCTTTTTTTCCTTAAGCATATGGCTTCTCCTATATAACTACTTTTACAAAAATTCTTTGAATTATCCTGTATATTTTCAATATAACTTAAGCTTAAAGTCTTACATATGAAGGGTTATTTGATAATCTTGACATGTTTTGCTGTTTACTTCTGCATGTTGTGGGTTGCATTTTCTCTAATGTGAAGATTTATAACTGAAGGCAAGAAATCTCTGCTAAGCCAAAATATTCTCCTAGTACTGTTCCATCATTTCATCAGTCCTCTTTCATCATTTCTATTGCTTTAGTGATTATATTCTTCCCTAACACGAGGAGGGTTTGGATACATATTCAGTCATTGAAAAACTTGGGTGAATCTGAAACCAAAGTTTGAGTGCATTCCTATTGTATTAACGATCTATATATCACAGGTCATGTTTCACTTCACAAAAATTCTTTCCAAAATAGTATTTTTAACAGTCATAACATTATTCATCTTTACATGTTTGAATGCATAAAATACTTTTGGAAAAAATAAAGCCTTTTAAAAATAAAGCCTTTTATTATGGTAAGCATGATCATCCTGATTTTGTGGGAACTTATGATATTACTATTTCCATTTTTAATTGAAAAAAATGAAGATTTTTAGTTTAAAAGCTATACAGTTTGTATATGATTATATCCTTATTTTAACTCAAATTTGAAATATTTCAAGATTTGGCTCCTAGAAAGGGATTTTATATATGTTTAAAAGAAAAGCCTGTCTATTGATGATAAATACATCACACTGTGTGGAAGAAGCTCAAGGCCTTTGTACTCTCAACAATATTCCTCTAAAATTTAAATAAAATACCAAAAACAAGCTCTTACTTAAGGTCATGGAGATTACTTTCTAGTATAATATAACTAATCCTTTTTTTTTTCTAGAGACAGGTCTTGCTATGTTGCCTAGGCTGGAGTGCAATTGCACAGTAATAGTTCACTGCAGCCTAGAACTCCTGGCCTTAAGTGATCCTCCTGCCTCAGCCTCCCGAGTTGCTGAGATTACAGGCGTGAGCATGTACACCCATGCTGGGTATACCAGCATGATTTAATTCTTTATATTAGGAAACTGGCCTTTCACAATTTCCTATTTCTAGTTAGTATTCTGCCTCTTGACATGTGTAACCCCTTTGACATGGACCTCACACTGGTACAAACTTAGGCACTGAAACAAGACTGCAAAACCAAATGAAAAGAAACATGCCTGTTTTCTAGACTTACTCTGTAGAATACAGAGGAAAAGCAGACACATAAGGGAGAGAGAATTGGTGGAAAAAAATGTTGAACAATTGAAATGTGGAGGAAGAGAAGAGAAGGCAACTTTTATAGAATTTTGGATCTGGAAGAAGCATTCTAAACTATCTCTATGTATTTGATTATCTCATTTTACAAAGAAGAATGAAAACTTGCCTTAGGTCATTTACCTAAACCACTTAGAAGTTAAAAAGAGGTAACTAAACCTGGCAGAATTTGGGATGAGAAAAAACAAAGGAACAAGATAAAGTGAAAGGTAATGATATCATTTGGCTATGAAAAGAGTTTGGCTATGAAATTTGGCTATGAAAAGAGTTCTTCAGATCAGTGAGGATCAGGAAAAGAGAAATCAGACAGTAATAAGATAAAGTGGGGAAACTATAAACTAAAAATATTAGACCTGAAAATGCACTATTTATTTAGATATCTTCCATCATGTACTATAATTATAATGGTACTTGCCCTATTCCACTCCACCCCCATTTTAATGTAATCTCACTGAGGTCAAGACTGTCTTACTCAGTAACTTTCTCCCTTATAGTACTAAAAAAGTATACATTAGACATAGTAGGAACTAAATTAGTTAAAAAGTTAGATACTTTATATGGAAAAGATTACTCTTAATAGCTAAGGAGTAATAGGAATTCTCTCCAGGGATAAGCTCAGTATGTGTATGTTCCACCCTACCTTACCATTACTAAACACAATTGTTCTAGAAGAATACAATATTTTTAGAGCTACATTTTGCTTTTGATCATCCTGTGTTTACTTAGGACATCCAGTTTTGCTTAGGACAGAAGGAAATACACTGAAAAGGACAGAAGGAAAGACACTGAAAAGAGAAGGGAGGCCTTTGAAAGATAAAAACTAGCAGGAGGCTCTTCAGAAGAAGGAACCATATGAGTGGAGTTGATTGGTACCCTGGGTACCAGCTGTTAGATCCAAGGCAGATGGGCTTTGCTCTGCCCTGCAAATGCTTGTGTCTGGCCAACAATCACAAGGCACAACAGCCAGATTCCAGCAGTGAAAGGCAGAGTGGAGAGACATTTTTTTTCCTGGCACTTGGCACTCTTTGGATGCTATCTGCATTAAAGATTTAAATTAAATTAATATTGCTGGCCATATGCTCTGTATACTGTAGTTATATAGTGTTGTCTTGGTTGCTAGCTGCTATGGATGCTGTGGTTAAGCAAATTGTTGCCTTAGCCACCAGACACATTTTTAGTACAAGCTCTGACTTTTTAATGTTCCCCCCTTCTCTTCAGAAAACTGTTTCTTGGATAGATATGATGTGCTATGTCATTAGGTTAAATTGTTTAGATGTTGGTTAGCCTATCAATTCCAAGAATACATTTATATTTCTTTCTATTATTGACTCATTCACAGGTGGTTATAGAATGCCCATTTATCCATTACATGGTCTATCACTGAAATGATGGGACTGATGAGTAGAGTTGAGAAGACTTAGAAGGTCTTTCTCCTGCCCTTAACCATCCCCGACCCATCCTTCTTGGTTTAACACATATCACCCTTTCAAGTTAAATTCAAGTTGTAATTTCTGTACCTTGAGTGCCTTCTTTCTACTTTTAAGGTGGTAAATTGCCTTGAGAAAAGCAATATATTGCCAAATACTATGTTACAAATGAGTTTACAAAATTATTTAATTCTCTGAAAGAAGAGAAAGATAGGAACACATGAGAACATTGGGCAGCTGATAAGATTAGTAGAGGCACTGGAATGGAGGCAAGAAATGAAGAGGAGCGATGGTCTCTGAAGTCTTTGCTCAGACTGGGATTCACTTGAACCATCACCACCCCCTAGAGTAAGAACAGCAGATGGTTTCCATCCAGGACTCATTTGCCATTTGATGGGCTTCTTGCACCTTTTCCTTTGGTATGTACTGTATAAAAATGCCATTAAAGCCATTTCTTGATATGTAGCTAGAGCAGTGATTCAAGTGGAATATGCCTTCTTCTCATTGTATAAAAGAACCTTTGATGGGAAAATAGATCTTTAACTTTTAACTATAGGCAGAAAATTAAATATAGGATCTGACATTTAAACTTATGGACAAAAAGTGAGGGTTACATTTCCATGGTAAGGACCATCATATTTGAATCTTTAGTATCAAATAATAAAAAGATAAGCAAATTAAAAGTCTCTAAACAGAATATACCTTTTGTAGAGGGTTTAAAGTAAATATATATTGGCAATATCATCTTTTATAATTAACTTTTGTAGTATGAAGCCATTAGTTTTTTAAGCATGGAGGAAGGATTGCATTAAAAAAACATATACGTACAGTTTGCATGCCAGTAACTTTAGGTGTTTAAGAATAAAATATAATTAGTGCATTTTTATTAAATTCTGCAGAACATCTGCTTATCTCTAGGGGATCTGGACACTAAGCCACTAGAATTTTGTTTTTGATTAGGTACACACTGACTGGTCATGTGGACATTTTATGTTTTGGTTATAAACTATAAGTCTTTAGATTTGAAAGCATCGTGGTTTTGTGTAACTCGATGTAATTATTCCCAACCGGGTTTAAAATCAGCATCTTAGCAATGTTTTACAGACTACTTTAAAAGAAGTTATATACAAGAGGCTTGATCATATAAAAAGAATCTAAACTCAATCATTTCTCTTGTGGACTTAGTTTAGATTATTTCCAGTTGATCTGTATTTTCTACTTTCTAAAGTTAAAAGCTTCATTTTCCTTAATTCAAAAGTATGTGTTTAAAAATCCATTCATTTAGATGCATTGGTTTATAGAGTTATCCTGTTGCTACTGACTTAAAAATAAAAAAAAAATCTGTAAACCTGCCAGGTGTGGGAGTAATAGTTGGAAGGAGCTTTGTATGCTGTTGGAGAAAGATAGTACAGTGTTGTGGGAAGATTTGGAATAGATTACTGACATAGTCAACTCTTGAGTGTGAAATACCACACTGTCTAATATAACATTCTAGAAGAAAATTAATAAAAGACAAATGTAAGGAAAAAAATGTGTCTTCATAAAATATAGAGCAATTTCAGCTGTCTATTCAAGGACTTTAATTTTTACTTCATAAAAAATAGCATTCTGAAATCATGAAGCTAAAATGAACCCCCAAGTACTCTTGATTCCCAGTTTTTAAGAAGTATAGTAGGAAGGCATGATCAAAATTAAGTCAATTCATAATTCTTAGCACTTAGCCCAATATCTCCTAAGAGATACTGTGTTTATATCTCATAAACACAATGCTTTGGTTTAGTAACTATCTCTGTTGAATGAATGAATGAGTAAATGAATGAATGACCTGCCAACTGCATTTAGCTTGACAGTTTTATTTTGGGTATATATGTAATTTTTAAATTAATTACTGGATCCCACTAAAGAGCAAAATAGCCCTGAAAGTAAAGGGGTCTGAAACAAAATATTGGACTATGGGTCAGTTTTATTTCTTCCTTGTGGTTTTGTGTAATTTTCCAAATTTTTGATAACAAATATTATGTACCAAATTTTTTTCAAGATACATACATTGTTAGAATTTATCTTAAAATGAAATATAAATCACAGCTTTACTAACTCATATCTCATCTATGATTCAAATTGCAGAGGCCCTGCTTTTGCAATAAAGGCTACTTTTGAAAACAAATGTAATTATAGCCAAACAACATTTCTAGGGTTAAGTTAGAGAAAGAAGAATTTTATCTTGACTTAATTCAGTTCCTACAAGTCAAGATAAAATTCTCCTTTCTTTAACTTAACCCTAGGAAGCTGAGTTAATGTTTCTGCCACTGAAACAAAACCAGATCAGTTGTATTTTGTAGTGTTGAGAATGTTTATTCTTTCCTGAGAAATAGCCAAGATATGTTAGTGAATGCCAATGTTCTTGTTTCAAGTATAGTGATCTTTGAATGACTTAAAAAAAAATAATCACACTAACCGATAAAAAAAATCCCCTGCTCTCCCCGATAGAGGCAAAATATTTAACCAGGGTGGATGGATAATCTGAGCCACTATTGCAGTTGGTAGTTGACTCCTATGACTAATGGTAGAGGTATCTGTCTAGGTGGACCACATGGACCTAGTTATCTGCCCACTGGAATGACACAATGGGGAGATATCCGATGAATATCATGGAACATCTGTGAATGGATCATAACTATGCCTGGTGTGAATCATTCTTCCCTCAAAAATTCTAAAGTTTAATAGTTAAAAAATTCCAAACTGTTGTCGTCACATAAACTTCGTTGTTTGGCTTATTTTAGGGGTTGGGAGGGAAGGAATACAATACATACTCTAGGACATTTTGCCAGTAAGTTGTTTGACTATGTTTAAGACCGCTAAGTTTAGGAAAACATAAAAAATGGTTGCAGAAGGTGATCAGCAAGAACCCTGGGTCACTGCAAGCAACAAAAAAGACTTTCTTTAACTGCTCACCACTGTCATGAAGGCTACATGATTTAAGTGTCATGAGCTTGGTGGATTTAATAGTTTGCCCTGTCAGTCTTTAAATTTAAAGGGCTTAGTTAAAGGTGTGCGTAACATGATAACAGAGGCACTCCCACCTGCAGAATTTCTATGATTTAGGGGAACTTGGGGGAAGCATTTGGTGTCTAGCCCTTTAGGTGACAGTTTCTTTCACTGAATGATCCTGTTTCACATATATTTCCCTAACAAGTGATCACACTGTTTTTTTAGGGCATTATTACTTAAAACAACTGGGAAAAAAAAAAAGAAGAAAAACAACTGAAGGATTCTGTGGGATTAGCTAGGTGTGAAGCTGTGGTTTCCTGGATACTGCTAATGCTGCTTTTACAACTCCTTCTGGGTAATTTAGCCTACCTGTTTATAGAGATGGGGTGGGTGAGTGGGGGAATAGCTTAGTGTGTGCTTTTATTTCTATTGCCAGGAGTAACCTGTTACCGCTATATAATCTGAAACATTTAGCATTGTCTTGTAGTTTGACTTGTTTCTCTTTGATATCTTGATATACTTATCTGCTTCTTTTGATTCCTTGACACTAAAGAGAAAATGAGTATACATAAAATCTGCTCACCAGGAACATTTACAAATACGAGTGTGTGTTTGTGTGTGTCTTTGTATTTTGTGAAATGTGAGCAAGTTATGGTGAATATCTTTGCCAATGATTAATTGACATATATTTAATATTTTATAAACTGTATGGGAATGTTTTTAGCTGTGGTAAACAGATCACGTAGACTAATTTTTTAAAATGAGATCAGTTAATATTTGAATGAACTATGTATGTATTTATTTGACAATGGTGTAATCAACAGGGATCAACTCTGTTGGAATAAACAGACTAGTTGGTTACAGTCCAAAAGAGGCCCACTGCAATCTCTAATTTCTAAACAATGAATGGGCTTTTAGAGAGATAAATATATAAATGGAAGAAAAAATGAAATGTGTGGATGTGATGTATTCCTAACAAAAACTAAATAGATGGGATTTGTTCTACAAAATATCAAAAAGTAAATTTGTCCCTATTGTTCTATTTTTAAATAAATATACAATCATTGTTTTGCATTGAAATGCATATTCGTACATTTTATTGATAATATTATTTTGGGAAATTGTAATCTGTTGTTTTGTTTATTTGTTAAGGGAAGCACGAAGAAAAATTTACAAATGTGAATAAAATTGTTTAAGATTACCAATAGTTTCTTTTCTGGACTTGAAATAGTTATATTTCTAAATATGAGAAAAATAACTTTGCCTAAAATTTCAGTATAATGACCAGGTCTTCTCTCCATTTTAGAGAAGCAGTCCAATGTGGAGCAGATAAGACGGCAGTGATCCAGTGAGGTCAATTCCCCACAGAGGAAAGCTATGCATACCTAACTTAATGGAAGGTAAACTTCTCTTCAATTAATGATGTCCTCCTTTTCTCAAGGTGTCCAAAGACAGGAGGTGGTCTGTAAAAGGTTGGATGACAACTCCATTGTCCAGAACAATTACTGTGACCCTGACAGTAAGCCACCTGAAAATCAAAGAGCCTGCAACACTGAGCCCTGCCCACCTGAGTAAGTAAGGGAAAGAAATGAGAATTATTTTCTCCAGGTGCAAAGAGAAAAACCTTATGTATTCATGTTTCGAAATATATTTATATGATGAGAATAAATTAGGCTGAAAAAAGGTAGAAAACATCCTGAGAGGAAGGAATTTTGGTGTCTCTTTTACTGAGCAAAGATTCCTATTTATCCATAGATTTCAGTCATTAACTTCTTTAAAGCAGGAACTTCAATGAATTTTGTTCTGACACAATGCTGGAAATGATCATATTTCATCAGTTCTAAAGCACACATCTTTTCACATTTTAACATCTCTGAAATTAGGATTCAACTTGCAGCTAATGGTGTCTTACCATAATAATTAACACTTTTCCCCTCTCTTAATGGCACATAAAAAAAGTCTTAGATGTAATAAAATGTGATTTATTTACACTCCTGTCTTTTCTACATATTTGTCCTGAAGACTTAAAGACCTTTTTTTGTTGTTGAGACAGAGTCTCGCTCTGTCGCCCAGGCTGGAGTGCAGTGGCGCGATCTCGGCTCACTGCAAGCTCTGCCTCCAGGGTTCATGCCATTCTCCTGCCTCAGCCTCCCAAGTACCTGGGACTACAGGCGCCTGCCACCACACCCGGCTAAAATTTTTGTATTTTTAGTAGAGACGGGGTTTCACCGCGTTAGCCAGGATGGTCTCCGTCACCTGACCTCGTGATCCGCCAGCTTCAGCCTCCCAAAGTGCTGGGATTACAGGCATGAGCCACCGCACCCAGCCAAGACCTAAAGACTTTTAAAATGGTTTAGAAATACTCTGGAATAGAATATCAGGGCTTTAATTTGCTGACCCAGTTTAAAGTTCTGTTGTTGTAAGGCATCCTATCTTCTGAGTGTTGGGTACAGGCATAGAGGTATACTTCAGTCTCTTTCTGTTGATTAATGCAGCAATTACAACTCACTGTAAAGGGATTAAGAAGGAGAGAGCCCATTCATTTTAATGATGGTTTTAAATGAGACCTGCTCTCAATGAGCCACACATTATAATCTGTAAGAACAGAAAGGTTTCTTGATTGAGGAAAAGGTTCAAGATGATTATGTGATGTTGAGTTGATCACGACAAAAGTAATCTTTGTAGAGATTTTGCCTGATTGAAAACTGCAAGAGAAGACATGTGTGAATGGTATTTCATTCTTGTTTGAGAAATTGGATGAACTGTTATCTGCCTGGTTAGTTAATCATCTCATCCCAACATGAAACTGATAAGGCAAAAGAGAATAAGCAAATGAATTTGTATGTTCCAAACTCTCTACAACTGGAGAGAAAAACTTTATAATGAAGCTTTTCTAAAAATGACTAGAGTGGAGCCACAAAAACATGGAACTTAAAATACATAAGTAATCCATGTCCCAAATAACGTTTAAACCAAGGTGCATTTCTTGTTCAAGGTGCATTTGTTGTTCCAAAGCAATAATGCCTTATGAACTTCCATTATCTAAAGTCAGTGTCTGCCTTAACATCTGAATCTTAAAGGTGATACTCACTACTAGTCCTTTGAAGAGGTGTAGGGTATTGGCAACCAAATAAGAAGCACAAGGAATCTAGAGTGATAGTTTTTGTTCTAAGACTTTTGTAATTTTACATTGAGTTCTTTTCAAAATGTTATCACCATATAACTAATCTCTTAAAATCCAGACATGGGAAAGTATCGAAATGTGACCTATCATATGTGTTACAAAGACAAGTTATTAAATTTTTTTCACATTCCTCTTTTCTGCCAAGTATTTTTATAAATTTATCTCAAGAAAAACTGAGAAACTGTAAAGCAATGGGATACTCAAAATCCATGGGCCAATTTTGTCCCTTTTTATGTTCCAGTAACTTCAGCATATTTTCATGTCATTGTGAGTCTCAGTCTATTATGTTAATTCTCTGACATTCAGGATCTTAAGTAGTATATTTGGCATTTCATCAGCCTTTGAAGGCATCTGAGTGAGCCTGGTCACACCCTATTCCATTTTGGCCTAAGCTTTTTCATTTGTTTAAGCTTAAAAGCTTAAATGTCCAATGTCCTTAGAGATTTCAGTTGTTGGTCGTTTCATCCCATAAGTTGTGTGTTTGAGTATTACATTGGAGGTTTGTTTTTGTTTTTTAACAGTTTAAGGATAATTGACATATTGATGTACATTATTAAAATTAAGCTTTCTGTCTCCTTATGTAGTTCTGAAATGAAGTTAGTTATTTAAGTTTGGAGATGGGGAATGGAATTCAAAAGAAAAGATACAGAGAATATGGGAAAAATAGAAAGTTCAGTCTGATGGCTTTTTTTTTAAAGACCTAAATGTAGATATTTAAAATATTACTCATTATTAGCCTACTTCTCTTAGTTGCTTTTTAGTTTCTTCTTTAGACTTTTGAATTCAGACTATGGAAAAGGAAATTTTAATTCTTCAAAATGTTTATTGTATATGCTTGACTTGCGATGGGATTACATCCTGATAAACCTATACAAAGTTGAAAACATTGTAAGTTGAAATGCATTTACTTCACCTAACCTACTGAACATCATAGCATAGCCCAGTGCACCGTAAATGTGCTCAGAACACTACCATTGGGCAAAATCATCTGGCAACACAGTACACTGTAGGGTATTGGTCATTTACCCTCGTGATAGCGTAGCTGACTGGGAGCTGAAGATTGCTGCTGCTGCCCAACATCTAGAGAGACTATTGTACCTCATATTGCTAGGGTAGGAAAAGGTTAAAATTCAAAAATTCAAGTAGTTTCTACTAAATGTGTATTGCTTTCATATCATTGTAAAGTGGAAAAACTGTTAGGTTAAACCATCAAACATCAGGGACCATCTGAGATTCCCAGTTGACATTGGTATTATAGAGATAGAAATCATAGAAAGGCTACTGAATTCAGTAAAACTTTACAAGTGTGAAGAAAGCAGATAGGTTTTTTTTAGATGATCATGTGACAGGCAGATAAGCAAAAAGAAAACAAAAAAACCTATAAACCACTGTTAATACTTTGATGTATATATTTCCAGTATTTTTTCTATGTATACAGAGGTGTGTGTATATAAAAAATTTGTATTATTCTATTTATGACACTTTATAGTCAGTTCTCGACATTTTGTACATTTGAAGTCTTTGACAACATTTAGTAGATATGTGACTGTTTATTTAAATTGGTATTCCACTCTTAAACAATTTTGGCTGTATTTTTTATTTTGATCCCCTGCAATAACGCAGCGTTAACCACTTTTGCTTCTGAAACTGTTCTTTATAATTATATATGCTAAATAAAGAAGAAAATAATTTATAGTTCAAATAGAAGCACATGTTAGTCTTTGAGATCACACTGTCCAATTACTTTCCAGAAAGATTGTGTGAATCTATATTCCCATTAACAGTCTATGAGAATGCCATTTCCTGGAAGTGAACAACAGTGGGCATTATTATTTTAAAAATAATCTTTCATTATTTTATAGGGGAAAAGCCCTGATATCTAATTGCTGTTTTACTTTGCATATATGGGACTGCTGATGGGACTGAACATTTTAAAATTATGTTTAGTGGCTGTTTGTACTACTTCTCTTTTGTCTTTTATCATCATGGCCTTTCCTATTGAACTACTTATCAATACTTCTATTGAAGTATTTATTATTTTGTTATTGATTTGCATGAACTCTTAATGTATTTAGGATATGAACTCTTTTATCTGTGTTCTAAATATTTTTACCTAGTTTGTCATCTATTTTCCATGTTATTTATGGTGTTTTGATCTATTTTCACTTATAAAATTTAGAAAATCTTATTTAAGAAAGCTGTCAAACCTTTATTTCTTCATTGGTATACTGTTTAGAAAGGTCTTCCCCACTCTTTCAAAGTTTCTTTTTTTATTTTTAATGTAAACATTGATCTATCTGAAATGTTTTGCCTGATTTGAGGAAGGGATCTATACTTATTTTCAATTACGATTGTTTTCCCTATAGCATTAGTTTAAAATTCTAAATCATATTTTTTATCAGAAAGTATTTTTTCAAATAATGAAATATTTCAAATGTCTTTAGTTATATTGAGAGAATTTATAAGTACAGTGTACAAAAAGGGAGAACAGTAAGATTTGTCCTTATAGAGAAAATGATGGAGGACTAGGAAAAATGGACAAAACAGGCATTGCTAGACAAATAATATTATGTTTATTTGGAAGACTTTGAAGGCCCAGAGGAGGCCTTGCTGGGGAAAGTTACCATGTTCATAGCAGCAACCCTTTTTATAAGAAAGAGTATAGTAGTCAAGGTAGTAAAGTGACTATGAATTAAAGTAGTGGGATCCATGACATAGCCTTAAATAACTGGAAAAACAAGGAAAGGAATTAATATTAAGGGATATGATTGGTAAGAAGCTAATCCCCAACCATAAGAAAAAAAAATAAGTTGGGATCCAAAGAGAAAGGCTGAGTTCAGTTTTTGCCATGCCGTGTTTTAATAGCAAGAGTATTTCTGCATATGACCTCATGTGAAGAATCCTTGAGTGATAAATATTATTCCTGTATGATACTGTGGTTTTTAAAATTGTGAAAAACAGAGAGGTGAAAACAAGAGAACTATTCATTTTAATAATATTGTGATCAAGAATTTAAAAACATTTATTAATCAACTGCAAGTTGGAAGACACTGTACTTTGGGAGAAATGGTTCCCTTTCCTGAGGGTAATCTAAATGGGCAAATATATACAAAAATAACTACAGTACAAGACAAAATCTGTTAAGTACAATAAAAGAGTTATAAGCAAAAGTGCTGAAGGAAACAGGGTGAGAAGAGATTGATTTTTATCCAGTGGCTAGGTTTTATTTAATTGGTATATTTTAAGGTATAATGTTTAATAACCAGTATTTTGAGTCATTGGACCTCACCCATGGGCAACTGTCATCTCTTATTTTAAGTTTAGAAAAAGATTCATCAGAGTCATCTATAAATCTCCAAAATTTAAGACCTAGGAAGAATCATAGAAATTATTTAGGTCAACTCTCATCATTTCACAGACTGAGGTATGCTAATATCCAGTGATGTCTTTTCCATTACATCAGACATCACCAGCTTTGTAAGGTACAAATCAAATGTCTGGTGGCACTTTGATACATCTAATTTTGCTTGCTTCATTGACACATTCTCAGTTGCTACAACTTCAGAGATGTTTATTATGTTGATTTTTAAAAATTTAGAAAAACCTTGACTGTATAATGTTTAGGGCATAGAGTGTTCTGCTTAATATTAATTTCACTTTCCAATTAGCTGAGAAATGAAAAAAAATTCTTTTTATTTTTTTAACTACTTTTTGTTTTGAAATTTTTTTAAAGTTAAATTTAAAACGTAGGAAAGTTTTTTATCTTTGTAAGTAGACAATAGGTTATATAACTGAATTTCTCGTTGAGTAAAGATATTATTGTCAAATTCGGAAGATTTTTACAATTTTGCTATGTTGTGTTTGTAAAAAGGGTTGATGATTAGACCCCGACTCTGGGACAAAGCCTAGGAAATCTCTCTCTTAATCCAAATATTTAACATCAGTTTATTTTCATATGCTCTGCCATTTTCCTTTAAATTAAAAAGCAAAAATAATATTCTGGTTTTATGATGATTATTTCTTCAAAAATATTCTGGTTTACCAAGGTTGGGGCAAATTTTTTATACTGTCTCTCTTATTCCCTTCTCCAAATTATACTATTTTTTGTAATAATAAGAGATTGGGACTGTAGGTCAGATTACACAGGCTGCAGCAAGCCACTCTTATTTCAGACACTCGAACATGAATCCCACTAATTGTTAACGTCTAATGGCTATGAAGGACTTGTGAAGATAAAGACAATTTGTGTATTGGGAAAAGCTCAGAAAGAAATAGCCCCAGAATTGTTCCAACTATAACGATTCAGCAATTTATATTCCCAGAGAGAATTTCTGTATTCATGTTTTTACCGCCAAGTCTAGAGGAGGGAAAGAAGACAGAGAAAGAAAAGAATGCCATCAGAGGGTCAAATATGTGGAGAAGGAAGACAAGGGAAAGCAGTATGTCTTAAACTAGGTGGGAGAGTGGAGAAACTGAGACAAGCAGATGCAGTGGTAGAATTGCAAAACTATTTAAATAACTAGGGTGTGATTTCATCCTTCAGAGAGACATGGGAAGGGATGATATGATGAGCAATAAAGATGCAACAGGGACTGAGTGTAAAGCCTGAAATCAGTGTTAAAGTCAGAAAGGAAATTGGGAGGGTGATTAATACTTTTAATTTCATATATTCCAAGTTAAAGGCTAGAGTGATACATCTAGGTTAAGTTTCTGAGGAGAGATGGAATGGTTGAGGGGACAAAGCATAAAAAGACAGAGGTGTCCCTGACCCTTTGCAACACTTCTGAATCATTGTGGTTACTTGGGGCACCTGTGTTTAATTTGAAGGCCTCCATCCCTCTTACATTATGAGAACTAATGAGATCATGGCTGGAGGTGGTGTGACTGAACTTTTTGTGACTGTAATACACATTTCTGTTTTATCCCCTAATCTTGGTGATGAAATCACTGTTGCAAAGTTGAATCAGAGTTTCACTATGGCTGGCATGCAAGTTATTATTTTCAGTACACATTTTCCTCCTTACCAAAAATGGTACTAACAACTGGGGATCATGTTCATCTGTGGAAAACAGAAAGGAAAGAATATGAAAATTACTTTAAATCTCCCTTGGAAAATGACTTATAAAAAATGTTTGTGTCAGATTTTTAAAATTCAAAATTAAATCATCATTCTTTAAATGAATTTTAGGCTGAAATTTTGTAGATGTTGATAAAATATAATTTAAATTTGAAAAACTGGCTAACTATATTTCTAAATGCTGGTTTTCTTTATAAGTAAAGACAATACAAATAATAATGAGCAAAGGCCAGTGTTGCTTAATTGGCTTAATGCAGGCTCAAATTTAGGATACTAGTACTCTGACTTCACTAAAGTATTATCTTCCGTATACAAAACTGGCACAATGGAGCTATGCTCACAGAAATAGTGAGAAATTTGCTCTTAAGCTTTCCATATTCTTCTCTCTTGGGAGTCTCCCACCTAAAAGCATGAGCATGTCCATTGAGAATAACTGCATGATTTATAATTATGGATTGAAGAAAATGTCTTGTGATCCCATGCTTGTAACCTATATTTTACTATTCAGCAATGTTAAAATGAATTTCGATTGAAATAGCAATCAATGGGGAATCTAGTCCTGATTCCATCATTGCTCTTTTCATGATTTTGGAGAACTGTTTTCGTAACACTGGGTCTTACTTTCTTCTATAAAACAAAGCACAATGCCTTGAACATAGTAGACATGCAGCAAATATTTAATAAATGAAATACAATATGTCAGTCAAGACCCTTGTTACAGATAACAAAACTTCAACTTGAGCTGGCTTCAGCACATAAGATTTACGTAACACAGCTGAGGGAAGTGTAAGGGGGAACCTTGCTTGAGAAATGGCTGGAATCAAGGACTCACACACTATCCAGACTTTCTAGCTCCTCTGCATTCTTTGAAATCAGCTAATTCCACTTGACAGGGAACCCAGCCACTGCAGCTCTGGACTCATCTTCTTATGCACCTTTGTGACCAGAAAGGAAAGGGTCCCTTTTGCTCTAGTTGAGATATAAAAATTCTAAACCAGAATTCTCATTGATCTGGTTTAGATCATGAGTTACATCCCTTAGACTGATTAATGTGTCCAGAAGAGTGAATCCTGCAGAAGTGTTGCAAAAAAAACCAAAACAAACCACAAACCCCCTGAAATTATGTATGTGAAAGTTTATGACTTTAGGGTAAAGGTGTAGTATACCTACAAATGTGAGACATGTTATTTTTTTCTAAGATATTTGCATTTCTTTCCACATTAGCTGTGTAGAAGCTGTTTTTAGGAGCCAAAAGGTTGAAACGAGATCTGCCTGTTTTCATAGAGCTAGCTCAGAGCTCTGCTCTTGCCGAAGGTGTTTTAAGACTCCTATGTCCTCAGGATGGATACCTGGCCTTCTCTGTCCTTGTAAGGACATTCAAGTCCTATCTTCATAGAGGTTTATTTCTAGAAATTGAAAAACAAATCCCCAGCTTCCTTAGAGTGGTTTTAGCATAAAATTTTTAATTATGGGAGAACCTGCCTCAATGTGATAATAAAAATACCTACTATTTCTTGTTTGTTATATGACAGACACTATTTTAGAAGCATTCAGTGGTGTGCTGGAGCCAGCTAGTATTGGTTCATAGGACCCTATTATTAGCATATCTTCTCCTGTTCACCTTTAGTATATCAAGCTGGTAGCTTGAAATTGGCCATAGTGAGGTTTTTACACTACAAAAATTGGCAAATGCCACAAATCAGAACTCCCCCACCCCCCCGCCATGGGGAGCCAGTGGTTAAACATTTATTAGCACACCACTGGGAGCTTTATATATATATGACCTTATTTAACCCTTGTGACAATTTTATGAGATTGATCATTTTTATCCTCATTTTAGAATGTAATTAAAAAGGAGAAAAATAAAAGAGGTTTAAAGACACAGTGCACTTGTTTGAACCTGGGTTCTGCCCACACACTACACTTTAGAAAGCAAATGACAGTAAAGATCTTTTCCTTAGCAGCTCTTTCATTTGCCATTTGTCTTATCAACCAACATTGAAATGTCAGTTCGTAGTCCATCAGTGAAAGTGCCTTCACTTAGCTAAAAATCTCTGGATGCACTGAGGAAATGCTTTTCTGTGTTTCTTCCATGTCTTGCTGCAGGTGGTTCATTGGGGACTGGTTGGAGTGCAGCAAGACTTGTGATGGTGGGATGCGCACAAGGGCAGTGCTCTGCATCAGGAAGATCGGACCTTCTGAGGAGGAGACGCTGGACTACAGTGGTTGTTTAACACACCGGCCTGTCGAAAAAGAGCCCTGCAACAACCAGTCATGTCCACCACAGTGGGTGGCTTTGGACTGGTCTGAGGTAAGGAAATCTGAGGCTATATGTATATGTTTTGAAATGTCCTATCTATCTATCCTAAAGCAGTTAATATTAAGGACACCTGAGCATCTTAGAACTCAACAAGTAAGAGCTGTGTAATAGTGACCATGTTATATTTTATTGCTGCTTGTCAGGAAATAAGGGTATTTTTTGGGTGGGTAAGGGAAATCAGCAAGAAACTTGTCATCAATTTGATTAAAAATAAGTCTAAAGTAAATTTGAAATAACATTATAGTGGGTACTCTTATAAGTGGTTTTTCTCCTTCTTACTATTGAGCACATCACAAGTTTAGAATTTGTGATACGTGATTAAAAATTGAAGTTCAAAAGGAAAGTCAAGAACCTTTCTTACCCCAAAAGTTATTGAAGACCTCGAATGACCTTTTCTAGGATCTCATTTGGAAAGCAAAATTTTTAAAATATCTTTCTTCAAGTAGTGTAGCAGCCTAATTACATAACTCTTAGGTATGAATTGTTGTCAATTCATTATCACTTGTGACATATCCATATCTATATATTTTATGTCTTCTATTTCAACTGTGGAAGAAACATGGAGCTGAAGGTTATAACACAGGAAAACATCAAATTTGAATTGATCATTCCCTTCACTTACATGAGGAAGACCTGACCAAGATAATGTTTTCTTGGCATAGATGTGTACAAAATAGCCTAATAAAATCCAGAGCCACTCAGAAAAATTACCTTATGAAAAATTAGGTAAGAGATAGTTAATTTTTGACTCCTCAGTATCCATGAGACACATACATACGCATACTATATCATTTTCCACATCTCCCAAAGAAGAGCTGAAGCCTTCTGTAGTGTATGTTAAGTGTTAAGAATGAGTACCTTGCTATATAACCAGAGATATTTCTTTCAATTTAGCAAAACAGGATGCATCTCAGACTCTATTCTAATATATCCTGCCAGAAACATTGTGGTACTTGCTTTGGGTATTTCCTGTAGACCTCATACATTTGTCAAAATACAAACAAAAATATTAAACATTGTTCTTTAGGAACCTTTGGATGCAACTATTCCCCTGTGAATCTTACTGCTTGAGTGGCCTTATTTTGCTGGAGCACAGGGCTGAAAGAAGCACTGTGTTTAAGATGGTACATGGAAGTGGAGATTCTGACCAGTTGTGGTTATCCATGGAATCTTTGGCAGGAATTGGGAGTGTTCTTCCAAGTTTCCTGGCCATAGTCCAGCTTCAGTAATTACATGCTGCCTACCTAAGTTAGATTTTTTAGTTATATATTTCAATCATATGTAGAGATATCCTTGGTATTATTCTGTCAGTGGTTATGGAAAACAGTATGGACTCTTCTGTTCCCTAATGGGATGCATTAACTCCTAAATTGATTTGAAAGATAAAATCCATTGATAAAGAATGGACATTCTGCAGAGTTGTACACATGTTAGTGCCCAGGACCCTTATAGAAATCCATAAATATTCATTGGTATGAGAAATTTGTTATGGGAAAATCATAATAGGAGACCTGATGATTGGCTGCCACAGTTTGAGGGCTTCAGGTCAAGTCAGTCAGTTTGAGTGATTACTAAACATACTGGGATAGGCACCATGGGTGATATGAAAGAATCCTGTAAGCTTGGGCAAATGAAAAATACCCATGAAACAACTAGAGAATAATACATATAAGGCAGTGTGTAATAAAACAGTGGATTGTGAGGTATAAATACATAATTAATATGGAAATTCAGAGCTGAGAAGGGCAGAATAGCCTGGAGTAGGATCAGAAGGCTTTTTAGTTGATGGGATTTAAGCTGAATATGGAGGGATATAGAGTTGGGAGTAGGGAAGAGAATAGGGAAGCTAGAGAAAGGATGCCTGAAAAGAGAAACGACTGAACAGAAACACAATGAGTGGATGATGAAAGCAGTGTGAGAGAAAAGGGTTTGTTTTTAAGAATAAATGAAAGACTGATAGTGATAGGTACTAGGAAGGTTTGAATACAGAACTCTATACTATATCACCCTTCATAAGCAGAAGGAATGCCTTCTGAGAAATTTCTAGAAGAAATTGCTGCCAACCACTAAAATATCAAAACTTCATGTAAGCCTCATTTCACACTGATCTTCTGACCTACACTATTCTGTATCATTGTATGTTTTTAAGTAAAACAACCAAATATAATCACCTTGAGAGATAGCTTGTGTATATTAACTGATATGCTTCCATTCCAAATGCTATTTTAAAGTTTCCTTCAGAATTCAACTTCACATAGGTTGATCTTACCCCTCCATTAGAATTTTGATTCTTATCTATCCAGTCTTTGAAGTGACTCACTCAAATGGCTCTAAGAGGCTCTAAGGCATTTTTGGAGGCTGCCTGAAGATGTACATCTAAGCTGAGGACACTTTTAATCACATTTCTGCAATACTCTTTAACATGGCTGAGTCAAAGCTTAGGGGCAAGAAACGGTGCTGAGGGGCTGGAGTACACATGTGGGGACTACTACCTCAGGTAAAGCATTGTCCAAGGGAGCTGCTGTTGTCTTTCCACAGACAGGAAACAATTCTGGGGTAAGCACAGGTCGAAAACTGCTGCTGTTACTGTCTCGAAATTTCAAGTTGAGCACCATCTTTACCACTGTCATCATCCTTTGTTCAAGAGGAAAGATGGTTTTTGCCCCATACTGTTTCTCCTGTTTATTTCCCCAAGGGGGGTATATGGGGTGTCTTTACTCTCACACTTCCATTCCCTTAGTTTACCAGGCAGCCCACCTCTTTCCTTCCCTAGATGGGTTAACAATAAGTAAGAATAAATAACGTTAAATTAAATAGATGTCTGAGTAGCTATTGCGAACAAAATGAGAACAAGGAGCCTGTTCTTCCCAAAGGAATGGAACACCTCCCACTAACGAAAAGAGAAGGTCCCAGCAGAAGAGCAGGCGGTATTCAGTCTCTTTCAGTTAACCTTTGGCAAATATTTCACACAATTTTTTTGACACACCCATGAAAACCTCCCCTTTCTGCCCCCTCCCCACTTCCAACTCTCAGCTGTCTGAGCTCTGCTAATCACAAGGGTGAGGTTCAACTGGTGAAAACATATTGCAGCAAGAGGAATTTGCCCTTTGACCCTTTCCTTTTCTCTGCCAGCTACTCTAGTATAAAATTTCCATTGTTGTAAAGCCAGCGTCAGTGAAACCCACCCAGTACTTATGGCAAAAGGAAAAAAAAAAAAAAAGTTAAATTACCTTGGCGGAAAATGGCTCATCAGCAGCCTTTTCTGGAACTAATGAAGCCACAGCTTTCGCATGTCCTATAATCTGTACTTGGGATCACCCAGGCTATTTGAACTTTAAATAGTTTTCTGTTTTTGCCCTCACTTGGCAAGTAGCTCTTGAAAGCATTGCTGCATACTGTGGATGGGGTCCAGCAGCCCTAACCCATCCTTTTGATGTATCAAAATGGTTTATTTGACTCCTATAGAATAATGCCCATTGAAAAAGATACATTTCTTACACTTACTCTTGGACAAGTGGGTAACTGGCATCTTACTCAACTGACTTTATAGTACTTATGTTTAGATAGCATTACTTAAGGAAGTTGGGGAAAATCTACCTACAAGGGACTGTGTTTTGTTTGATAAGACAATTGTGTCAGCACCTTGCATACTCCTAGGTTCTACTCTGGTCCTTTGACTAAGTAATTTAAACTCATCTCTCCAGGGAGAACTCAGTGTACCCCGAAATGTTGATGTTTCTGTCTTTTACAAGTGAGGGCCAAATTGTTTTCCCTGGTTGGTTTCAAATACTTTTTCTGCAAAATATATTTTTGCTTCTTTTTAATCATGGAACATTAAGCTGAAGCATAAATGCATCTCTCATAAAAGTCACCTCCTATGTCACTGAGATGAAAACAAAAAACAGAAGGTCTGGTCGGATTTTAAATGATCATGAGATTATAATTATGTGAATAAAGAGGAAAAAATAGGCATTTACCCACGGTAAGGAGAAATAATGAGAAATAATTTTACTAAAGAAGAGACTGACCACTAGTCTTCTAAATTCTATAATGTCTTCTACCCTGCTATCTAAAGGTTTATTATGAGAAAGAATGAGATGAATTTTGATGTTTATAACTATTCTTTGATCTAAAAAAGTTATTATTGAACTAAATATCCCAATTTCTAATTATTACTAATAGATTTTAATGCACACTCAAAAGTTAAGCAAAAACACTCTTTTTTTTTTCTTTTTTATTTTTTATTATACTTTAGGGTTTTAGGGTACATGTGCACAATGTGCAGGTTTGTTACATATGTATCCATGTGCCATGTTGATTTCCTGCACCCATTAACTCGTCATTTAGCATTAGGTGTATCTCCTAATGCTGTCCCTCCCCCCTCCCCCCACCCCACAACAGTCCCCGGAGTGTGATGATCCCCTTCCTGTGTCCATGAGTTCTCATTGTTCAATTCCCACCTATGAGTGAGAACATGCGGTGTTTGGTTTTTTGTCCTTGCGATAGCTTACTGAGAATGATGTTTTCCAGTTTCATCCATGTCCCTACAAAGGACACGAACTCATCATTTTTTATGGCTGCATAGTATTCCATGGTGTATATGTGCCACATTTTCTTAATCCAGTCTATCGTTGTTGGACATTTGGGTTGGTTCCAACTCTTTGCTATTGTGAATAGTGCCGCAATAAACATACGTGTGCATGTGTCTTTATAGCAGCATGATTTATAGTCCTTTGGGTATATACCCAGTAATGGGATGGCTGGGTCAAATGGTATTTCTAGTTCGAGATCCCTGAGGAATTGCCACACTGACTTCCACAATGGTTGAACTAATTTACAGTCCCACCAACAGTGTAAAAGTGTTCCTATTTCTCCACATCCTCTCCAGCACCTGTTGTTTCCTGCTTTTTTAATGATGGCCATTCTAACTGGTGTGAGATGGTATCTCACTGTGGTTTTGATTTGCATTTCTCTGATGGCCAGTGATGATGAGCATTTCTTCATGTGTTTTTTGGCTGCATAAATGTCTTCTTTTGAGAAGTGTCTGTTCATGTCCTCTGCCCACTTTTTGATGGGGTTGTTTGTTTTTTTCTTGTAAATGTGTTTGAGTTCATTGTAGATTCTGGATATTAGCTCTTTGTCAGATGAGTAGGTTGCAAAAATTTTCTCCCATTCTGTAGGTTGCCTGTTCACTCTGATGATAGTTTCTTTTGCTGTGCAGAAGCTCTTTAGTTTAATGAGATCCCATTTGTCGATTTTGGCTTTTGTTGCCATTGCTTTTGGTGTTTTAGACATGAAGTCATTGCCCATGCCTATGTCCTGAATGGTATTGCCTAGGTTTTCTTGTAGGATTTTAATGGTTTTAGGTCTAACATATAAGTCTTTAATCCATCTTGAATTAATTTTTGTATAAGGTGTAAGGAAGGGATCCAGTTTCAGCTTTCTACATATGGCTAGCCAGTTTTCCCAGCACCATTTATTAAATAGGGAATCCTTTCCCCATTTCTTGTTTTTGTCAGGTTTGTCAAAGATCAGATAGTTGTAGCTATGCGGCATCGTTTCTGAGGGCTCTGTTCTGTTCCATTGATCTATGTCTCTGTTGTGGTACCAGTACCATGCTGTTTTGGTTACTGTAGCCTTGTAGTATAGTTTAAAGTCAGGTAGCGTGATGCCTCCAGCTTTGTTCTTTTGGCTTAGGATTGACTTGGCGATGCGGGCTCTTTTTTGGTTCCATATGAACTTTAAAGTAGTTTTTTCCAATTCTGTGAAGAAAGTCATTGGTAGCTTGATGGGGATGGCATTGAATCTATAAATTACCTTGGGCAGTATGGCCATTTTCACGATATTGATTCTTCCAACCCATGAGCATGGAATGTTCTTCCATTTGTTTGTATCCTCTTTTATTTCATTGAGCAGTGGTTTGTAGTTCACCTTGAAGAGGTCCTTCACATCCCTTGTAAGTTGGATTCCTAGGTATTTTATTCTCTTTGAAGCAATTGTGAATGGGAGTTCACTCATGATTTGGCTGTCTGTTTGTCTGTGATTGGTGTACAAGAATGCTTGTGATTTTTGTACATTAATTTTGTATCCTGAGACTTTGCTGAAGTTGCTAATCAACTTAAGGAGATTTTGGGCTGAGACAATGGGGTTTTCTAGATATACAATCATGTCATCTGCAAACAGGGACAATTTGACTTCCTCTTTTCCTAATTGAATACCTTTTATTTCCTTCTCCTGCCTGATTGCCCTGGCCAGAACTTCCAGCACTATGTTGAACAGGAGCGGTGAGAGAGGGCATCCCTGTCTTGTGCCAGTTTTCAGAGGGAATGCTTCCAGTTTTTGCCCATTCAGTATGATATTGGCTGTGGGTTTGTCATAGATAGCTCTTATTATTTTGAGATACGTCCCATCAATACCTAATTTATTGAGAGTTTTTAGCATGAAGGGTTGTTGAATTTTGTCAAAGGCCTTTTCTGCATCTATTGAGATAATCATGTGGTTTTTGTCTTTGGTTCTGTTTATATGCTGGATTACATTTATTGATTTGCGTATGTTGAACCAGCCTTGCATCCCAGGGATGAAGCCCACTTGATCATGGTGGATAAGCTTTTGGATGTGCTGCTGGATTCGGTTTGCCAGTATTTTATTGAGGATTTTTGCATCAATGTTCATCAAGGATATTGGTCTGAAATTCTCTTTTTTGGTTAAGTCTCTGCCAGGTTTTGGTATCAGGACGATGCTGGCTTCGTAAAATGTGTTAGGGAGGATTCCCTCTTTTTCCATCGATTGGAATAGTTTCAGAAGGAATGGTACCAGTTCCTCCTTGTACCTCTGGTAGAATTCAGCTGTGAATCCATCAGGTCCTGGACTCTTTTTGGTTGGTAAGCTATTGATTATTGCCACAATTTCAGAACCTGTTATTGGTCTATTCAGAGATTCAACTTCTTCCTGGTTTAGTCTTGGGAGGGTGTATTTGTCGAGGAATTTATCCATTTCTTCTAGATTTTCTAGTTTATTTGCATAGAGGTGGCAAAAACACTCTTTGCATGGGTATAGGCCAATGATTATCTCTGGAGAATGCGCTGAAGCATTCATAATTAAATTAATGTCTATACATTACATAGCATACATGTCTATACATACATAACCGTGGCTCATCTTGCTTTTCTAGAGATTTTTATTTTTTTATTTTATTTTATTTTTAATTTTTATTTTTATGTTTTACATAGCTAAATAAAACAGAGGACTTCAGATGGACAAACACATTGATAGTAGTCCCCCCTTATCCACAGGGGACATATTCCAAGACCCCCAGTCAATATCTGAAACTGCAGATAATACTGAACCTTATATATACTATGTATTTTTTTCCTATCTATACAAACCTATAACAAATTTTAATTTATAAATTAGGCACGGTAAGAGATTAACAATAATAATAATAAAATTAAAATATTATAACAGCATACTGTAATAAGAGTTCTGTGAATGTAACGTCTCTTTCAAAATATCTTTCTATACTGTACTCATCTATTTTCAGACTTCAGTTGATTGTTGGCAATTGAAACTGGAAAATGAAACTGTGGATAAGGAAGGGATTCTGTATTTATCAGTAGGGTAAAGAGGGAAAAATGAAATTTAGGCTCAAGAAAGCAGAAGGAATAAGTAAATATAAAAACAAACTGAGGACTTCTCTGCTTGAACATCTCTGACATAAGGTCAAAAGGACTTGCTAGAGTTCTACTTAAATGAACCAGGTTTAAGTGGCATTCCTGCGCCTTTACTATTTTTACAAGCAATTTTTAAACATTTAATTTTATAATCACCTGTAAGAAGTATAATATTTGCTGAGAACAGAGTTGAGACTGGCTGTAGACATGTAATATTTGTGGCTGGATCTGCAGGGTTCAGGCCTGGTGTATTCACTGAGTAACAAATGTGATAGCAATGTAGTTTTCAGTCATTCACTGTCTTGAAAATCTGGTTGATTTTCAGTCATTTTCTTGAAAATATGGTTGAAAATGTCTGTACCTCTGTTACTGTAAGATAAAATATCCTTGGCTAAAATAGTGAATTTTGAGGTGTAATTTTTCTAAAATGATTTCTTGCCTAAGTAAATGTCATTATGTGTTTAGCTTTACACATAACTGCACATTGTTCTACAGAGGGTTAGTCTTTGTGGATGTATCTTTCAGAGCTTTATTTTTAGTAGGAAACTGCCATCAGGATTTGTTTGTACCTCTTAGCATTTCAGTTTCCTCACCTGTAAAATGGATGTGTAACAGTACTCACTTCATGGAGTTTCTATGAGGATTAGGTAGATTATTACGTGCCAAGGATTTAGAACACTACTTGACACAATAAATATTAGTGCTGCTTTGTCTTCTTATCCTTCTTTTTTTTTTTTTTTTTTTTTGAGACGGAGTCTCGCTCTGTCACCCAGGCTGGAGTGTAGTGGCACAGTCTCAGCTCACTGCAGCCTCTGCCTCTTGGGTTCCAGCAATTCTCTTCCTCCTGAATAGCTAGGAGTACAGGCACGTGCCACCACACGTGGCTAATTTTTTTTGTCCTTTTAGTAGAGACACGGTTTCACTATGTTGGCCAGGCTGTGGTCTCAAACTCCTGACCTCATGATCCGCCCACCTCGGCCTCCCAAAGTGCTGGGATTCACAGGCATGAGCCACCGTGCCCAGGCTTATCCTTCTTATTATCAATCATATCTGGTTTGGTTTTGGTTTGGGTTTCCTGGGGACTTCTCAGATGGAGATGAATGAATTGTCTGTCTTTGCGTTCTTTGTCTCCCCTAATTGTAAGCACGACCTGGCATATGATTTTAGGAAAGGCAGCTAGATACTACTACATTCTTAAAATAATAACAGAAGCTTCTTGCCACTGGAAAAAGTTATTAGAATAAACAAGAGATATATGTCCCAGACTTTAATATGCATACACATGATTTTAAAATGTGAAGGAGGCAGGGGAGTGGCACAAGTGCATTTTTCAATGTATGCTTCCGTTAGAAAACTAATCATAGCCTCAAAATACAAAAACTGAGTTCCCTATACATCCTATATGTTTTTGCCTAGCATGTGGATGAAGTGGCCTTGTATCCTCTTGTACTTCACCTCAACTCATTCTTATAATAATTCATATTTACTATGTATTGTCACGAGTTTGTTTCTGCCAATACTAACAGCAGCCTGTGAATACAATAATAACAGAGAAATGGATAATGAGTAGGCCCTAAAGTATGGGTCACAAGGCCTAGGATTTAGTTCCAGCTTTACCATTTGCTGTTTATCCTTAATGAAGTCTCTTAAGCTTTCCTCATCTATAATAATTCTTAAAAATTGGTTTAATAATATTTAATATTTGAAAATATTTTCTGAACCGTTCATCTTTAATGAAATGTAAAGTAGTATAGTAGTGTTTTTGTTACCAATGATAATATTAAGCTTTAAGAGAGTGGCAGAAATCCTCTCAAGTCTTCGGTTTGAATAGTGGAGGAGACTTGGCATGAAGTGAAGAGGATTAAAACAAGTGGAACAAGTTCAAGAGATAGATAGAAATGGACTTGACACAAGTGAGGCAAGCTCAAAGACTTGGATTAGGGCTTTATTCATTCTACAGAAATTATTGCATGCCTTGGTTTCTTGAAATATAAGTGATTGTTGTATTAAATTAGACAATACATACAAAGTACATAGTACAGTGCCTGACATCCAGAAAACACTTAGTAAGAATTAGTATTAGAATGGCTCCACCATTTAATAAATGTGTGACTTTTTACCAGTCACTCTAAGTTTGTTTTCTCATTTTAAAAACAGAATAATAATTCCCACCTCATAGGAGAGTTGTAAGGACTACATAAATTATAGCATTTAGCACACTTGGTATATACAGTATTTATTAAATGACAGATGCTATTATTGGCAGTAGTAGTAGTTACTGTTGCTGCAACAGCAACACTATTCACTTTGTGCCTGACACTGGGCTAGCACTGGAGAATATTGGAAATTATTTCATATGGCTGACCTATAGAGAGATGAGCCTCAAGATGTAAGTGGAGCCTTACTACTGTGGTGTACTAAGCATATATAGAGTTTGAATTTTTATCTTGAAGGCAATAGTAAGCCATTAAGGGATTTTTTTTTTTAACCAAAATGCAGTATAACTGGATTTGTGCTTTAGAAAGATCCCTCTGACTAAAGTTTAGGGAGTGGATTTGAGTGAGGCAAGAGGAGGAAACAGGAGACCTACTAGAAAGCCATTACAAAATTTCATATGGGAAATGATGTTTGTCTGAAGTAAGGTTAGTGGCAGTAGAGATGAAGAGAAATCAACAGGTGTGAGACAGATTTTGGAGTTGGATTAATAAGATCTACTGATGGACTGTAGGGGTAGAGTGAGGCAGCACCAGGTTATGAGGATATTGATTTGGCTATGAAGAGGAATAAAAGGAATCCGGAATGTCTCTCTTGATCTTCACTCCCTAACTAAAGCCTCTTCTCGAGCTACATTGAAAAAAATTGTGTTATCCCCCTTCAAAATGCATCTTAATGAAACCTTTTCTAAGTTGGAGGAAATGCATTGTGATTATATTCATTGTGATGAAGAGTTTGCATTGAATCGTTGATGTTCATCTGAAAAATTTGTTAATATTTTTCTGTCTTTCTATGACATACACCAAGTTCAAAGATTGCCCCTAACAAAATCCATGTGTGTACATGTGCACGGTGTTCACCAAGATAGCCCCATCCACAACTAGTACATCTTGATTTACCTAATGGTAAATCAAAATTGTCACCTTTCCAGATAAAGAAGAGCATATATTTATCAAGTGTTTACTTAGAGTCCTCAGCTGGCTCCTGGGGTGTGTGTGTGTGTGCACATGTGTGTGTTTGCATGCACACCAGCATGCAAAGGTGAAACAAATGGAGTAATTTTAAGGAGCTTATGATCTAGTCGAGATGGAAAGACATGTAAATACACAATTATAAAACAGGCTGATGGTGTTAGGGGCATGATAATTTATGTGTTCTACATCCACTTATATGGTACTTTTAACATTAACCTGTGTTTCCATGTCTGTCTCCTAAATAAGACTCTGAGCTCCTTGAGGGTAGAGACTATTTCATTCATTTTTTTTTTCTGAAGGTGGACAGGATTCTTTTTATTTTTTATCCAAGTAGCCTAAATGACACAAGACCAGTATCCACATTCATTTCCACACAGTCCTAATTCATGACAAATGTACTTATTTTCTGCCATATAGCCTCTTTCCTAATTAAGAGAACCACAGCCTATTCCTAACTTATTACTATTAATGACAGCACAGGCATCAAACTTCAAGGTGACTTGTTTGGGCACCCCTTTTTCTTTTGTTTTGGCTAACACTTTGCTTGTATCGTTTATGAGCCCCCACCAGTCCTCAGTCCTTAATCTTATTTCACAAACTGTGGTCATGGGAGGCTCAGATGGGTCATAACACACATCAGATTGGTCATTTCCTGGGCTACATACCTGGTATAGAATAGCATTATACAAACAAGTTCTTTTTAGAGTCCTGGCACACTTATAATAACCATAAAATAATAGGACTGTAGCAACTTTTTGTCCTACCTCAGTGACTTGATGTATACACTGGGAACAGTCCTCAGTCTGAGGAAGGTCAGTTAAAGTCCTTACTGTACAAGTCCAAATTTTAAGGAAAATGAGTCCCGCGATGAGTTTTCTCATGCTTCGGCCGTGCGTGGACCAGTCAGCTTCCGGGTGTGACTGGAGCAGGGCTTGTCGTCTTTTTCAGAGTCATTTTGCAGGGGTTGGTGAAGCTCACATCCACGTACAGCTCACAGTCTACTGATGTTTAAGGATGGTCTTGGAGGTTGGGCCTGCCAGAATAAACTGAGTCCAACACCTCTACACAGTTATGTTCAACTGGGCTCTCTGATACCGGGAGCAAGGTGGTGGGGTTTAGGGTGTTGCAAACTTCAATGGTTATGCGGGGATTTTCACATAGCAAGCTTTGGTACTTGGTTAATCTGGCATTTGTTAACCAATGATGTCCTTCGGTAGTCATTAAAGTTACCACGGTATGGGGTGCCTTTATATTCAGGTTTTGCCCAAGGGTTAGTTTATCTGCTTCTTTTGCTAATAGGGCCATTGCTGCCAGGGCCCTTAGACATGGGGCCAGCCTTTGGAAACCCCATCTAGTTGTTTTGAGAGATAGACCACTGGCCTTGGCCAGGGCCCCACAGTTTGGGTTAAAACTCCAACTGCGATTTTTTTCTCTTTCTGACACATAGGGTGTAAAGGGTTTTGTCAGGTCAGGTAGCCCCAGGGCTGGGGCCGACATGAGTTTTTCTTTTAACTCATGAAAAGCTTGTTGCTGTTGGTTGTAATAGATGTAGTTTATCCAATCTACATTTTTATTAACTGTCACTCACCAAAATATTGACTCAAATCCTGCCTCTGATTTCAAGCTTTAAATTGATCAGGTATTCCCCATGGGACTCCAATTGTGTCTAAATAGATGTGAGAGTTGAAAGACCCATAAGGGGCTTCTCTCGCATGATGTCTTATTTTTCCTCCCTCTGGTTGATGAAATGTCAGGTTGAAAGGGATAGCTAATTGGACTAAAATACAAGTGCCACTCCAGTTATTCGGCAGAGTGCCCAGTAAAGGTTCACCACAATACCACCACACATCCGCTCGGGGATGAACAAGAGCCAACTGACTGATAAGCTCTTGAAAATTCTTAAGCTCACTGCATCCCTTCAGGTCTCCAAGGAATGCTAAGTTTCCTCCCTGTCATGAGAGACACGAAGTGAACTTAGTCTTGGAAGAATGAGGCTGGATGGCCCTCGGGGACTGACCTGCAAGGTGCGCTGGACTTAGGATATAGCAGAGAGAGTTTGGCACGACTTATTACTCCAGGCTGTAGAATCCTGGAAGAGAGCTACCATGCAGCCCACGCCTGGTCGACTGGAGGACCACCTTAGTGGAAAGGGGACAGTCTGGGCCTCTGGCCTGGCATGTGCACAAGCATAATAATTGCCTTTGTTTAACGGGCAGATGGGATATTTGATCCATTCCAACCAGGCATTTGCATCTTGGTATCCTGTTTTAATTGCCAAAGTTTGTTTTAAGTCTTTAACTTTTATGATCCTCTAGTAAAATGAATGTATGATTTTAGGCAAGTACAAAAACTGGTTGGGGCAGTCCATCCTTGCTCTTTAGTGGTCCACAGAACGTTGGACCAACTACGGCATAAAAGCTCTACATTGTGGGGCAAGAATCCTGGTTGACACTGGGGTCTTTATCGAAATTTCCCCGGATTAAATGGTCCTAATTTACTAATGCCCAGTCTGAGGAGAGTCAGGAGGGATAGAGGTACTTTTCTGAAGTAGAGAGCTGTCTTTGATTTGGCAGGTCCCCACAGGGTATAACAAGGCAAGCATTAAATGCAATAGTTTGAGGTGAAATTGACTTGGTTATGTTAATAACTAGATGGTCAGCAATAGAGTGAGGGAAGAAGAAAGAGTAATAGAATAGATGAAAGAGTTAAATTTTTCTTAGCTTTAGTTTGGTAAGGTTTTCCCCTCGGACTGTGGCCCACGACTCTGGAGGTGGGGGCGCTTTGACTCGGGTGTGATGAGTCCATCCCTTTTCCGCTCTACGAACGGCAGTATCAGTGGTTAACAGCACAAGGTAGGGTCCTTCCCAGGCTGGCTCGAGTATTTCTTCTTTCCACCCTTTGATGAGAAGGTGATCTTCAGGCTGATGCTGGTTTACTGGAAATTCTAGGGGTGGTACCTGTGGTAAAAGACTTTTAGTTTTGAGGGAAAGGAAAGTGGAAGATAAACTGAGTATATAATTTCTAAGAAATTGACCTTTTGTTTTAAATGTGGGGACATCAGCAGTGGACTTTATAGTCCTTGGTGGCTTTCTACTGAGAAATTTCCTTTAGCACCTATTTTTATTAGTTTTTAGACCAAAGAAGCCAAACACCATTTTATATCTGACAATGCTTCCTGTACGATTTTTATACCAGATAAGCTAAATTTCACCTTTATATTACTGTGCTGTTAATGTTAAACTTAGTTTTAATAAACTTTGTAGATATTTATTCGATTTTTAATGGTAGACCATAAGGTAAGATTTTTATAGACTCTTTTTAACCTTTTATAATCTCTGTTAAAGAGCAGGTTAGTGCTTTAAGAAAAACCCATTGTGTTTTTACTTTAATGTCCAGTTCACAGAAAAACTGGATGATACCCCTTTAACTTTAGCCAGTATGTTTACACACAGAATTTTCTTTACAATTAACGTTTTAAAACTTGCTTAAATCTTCAAAACAATATATATTTTTTAACTTTTTAATGTAGGTAAAAATTTACATTATTATGCCTCCTTATAATCCTTTTACCAAAGGTATATTTTATTTTCCTTATACACCTTGCACATAAACTGTTTAGTTCTACATTCAGGAGGCCTAGTTACTTTTAAATTACACAACATTTCTTGCATAAATTCTTTTTTTAATAAATTTTTTTCTTTCATGACTTTCACAGACAATTTTTCGACATGCCTCAACTTTCTGACTTATTACAAACATTTCTTTCTTTAAACAACCAGTTAATTTATTTCAGGACAAGAATTTACCATATAACACTCTTTTTACATAAATTCTGCCCCCCCCCCTTTTTTTCCCTTTTTTTTCCGAAGATGATAACCATTCTTTTCCAAAGCGAACTTCTTTTATGTCTGTGGACTAGACTGTCTAAGGCCACAGGATTAGAAGTTACTATAATACATGTTACACTGTTAACTTTTAGCAAACTTTACTTTTGTTGAAAACCTTGTAAGTTTGGGATTTCAATTATCCTTTGCTATTAATAAGACCTTGTTCAGTCCAAATTAACTTAGAATTGGTATCGATTTTTTTTTTTTTTTTCCTTCAATTACCTGGAAGGAACCATCGATTGTCCTGTCCTGAAGGGAGCTCCTCCTAGGTCTGGTCAGACCTTTGTATGGTAATTAAGATTTAGATCCCCTGTTACAAAACCTGCTGGGTTAAGGGAATTTTCAGTGGTTAATGTTAAATCATCCTTTTTTTTTTCCTTAGGATACTTCTGAACTGGTGAGATGTGCTCACAATGAGGTTTCCTCTTAAAGTTATTTTTTTTTACTTTCTTCTGTTAGCAAAGCAGTTGCTTACAGATTGAGTGCATCTGGGCCATCCACAGGTTACTGCGTTAAGGATTTTTGATAGGAAGGCCTCAGTGCTTTCGGGAATACACCCTTGTTTACTGACAACAAAGTGGTATTAGAGTGTTACAGGGTTATGGAGAATATCTTTAATTATCAATTATAGGTTTTAAATTTACCTTGGCTTTTAAAGGAATAGGGTACACTGTTTTTTTTTTAACTACTTGTATATTTCTCTCTTTCTCTCTTTCTTTCTCTCTTTGACTTTCTCTCTCTTTTTGACTTTGCTTTTGCCTGTGTCTCTTCCTGCCTCTCTGCCTCTCTCTCTCTCTCTCCTTGACTCCCTCTGTCTCTCTGTCTCTTCCTCTCTCTCTGTTTGCCCCTTTTTCTGTCTCTTTCCTCCTCTGTCTCTCTCTGCTGGTCTTTCCTTGCCTCTGCCAGCCACTTATGTTGCTGTTCTCTCAACCACTGGTGGGGGGGTATGGGGGTCCAAAACCAGCTGTAACCAAGGGTCTATGTATGGGAACTTGTCTGGGTGCCCTGGCTTACAGGTTACCTTGTGCCTTACCTTTGAAACAAGGGACCTGTCCAGGCTTCCTTGTGATGGCCAACCCACCTCTAATGCTGGCCAGTCTATTTCACACAAAGTTCTAAGTTTTCCTGGTGTCATAGTAACACCATACTCTCCCTTAAATCCTTTCTTGAAATTTTTCAACATAGTTCCTAGTGAGGTGGGCTTACTTTGTGCCTGACCCTTGCTTCTTCGAGACAAAACACCACTCTTACACCACAAAACAAAGAACGAGTAAAAAGGGCACACACACACACTTTTACAGTTTACACCAAACCCAGAATCAAAACCAAAATCAGAGTATCCAGAAATTCAAGCCAGGTCCAAACCAAAACCAAAGTATCAAGCAAGTCAAGTCAAGTCAAGTCAAAAACAAAAACCAAACTGCCAGTACAGGCAGACTGTGGGTGATCAGGCCATGCTTCCACTCAAATGGAGTGGGCAAGTTCCAAATACTAGTATTACCAAGTTTCAGATGTCCAGACTCCAAGTGCCAATTCCTTCCCGGTGTTCAGCCACTGCGTTGATCCTCCATGGGGGCCTGCCACACGCTCCTCTGGCGAGGCGTTCCACCAGGCCAATTGTCTACCCAGGAATGCTCTCAGGATCTGCATCGCTCAAGCTGGCTGGAGTGCCCCATAGGGATGCTCCACAGGGCAAGCCTAAGCCGCCTAAGGGGCTGCCTCAACCGTCCGACTGTCCGTTAATCACCTCGCTTCCCGGTCAGGGAACCAAGAAATGTAGCAGAACAAGCTGCAGACAAAACCCCTCAGACACCGAGTTAAAGAAGGAAGGGCTTTATTCAGCCAGGAGCTTCAGCAAGACTCACGTCTCCAACAGCTGAGCTCCTATTTCATTCATTTTTATATCTCTCCAGTCTAGTGTAGTTCTTATAGGAGATCTGGAAATGTTTCTCACATGAAAGGTATATATACAGTGCTTCCAGATGTGGTGGGTAATGTCCTCACTTGATTGAGGGGAAGTATAGATTTTTTTTTTTTTTTTTTTTTTTTTTTTTGAGACGGAATCTTGCTCTGTCTCTAGGCTGGAGTGCAGTGGCGCAATCTCGGGTCACTGCAACCTCTGCCTTCTGGTTCAAGCACTTCTCCTGCCTCAGCTTCCCAAGTAGCTGGGGCTACAGACACACAGCACCACACCCAGCTAATTTTTGTATTTTAAGTAGAGACAGGGTTTCACCATGTTGGCCAGGATGGTCTTGATCTCTTGACCTCGTGATCTGCCCACCTCAGCCTCCCAAAGTGCTGGGATTACAGGCGTAAACTGCCGTGCCCGGCCTGAATTACAGATTTTAAGGAAGGGTCCAGACATACAGGGGAGAAAGCTGGAAGACTCAAGTCAGCTACCATGTTAAACAGGTGACTTCTAGAAACACCTGGAGATGAGGTACATAACATTTGTGACATAGGGAAAAACATCCTTCCCTCAGTATGAAGAACAAACAGACCCGATTCTAAAGAACAACTTCCTTAGATTTGTAACTGATGGACGGGGAAAAGTCCAGAGATTTTCTGTGCAAGAAACCTTCACCTGTGACCAAGTATTCTTAGCGACCCGACATAAGAATAGTTTATCTAAATCAACCCTGAGCTTGCTTCACAGAGACAAGTTCTTTTGGTCTACTAATAACATACAAATTCCTTTTGGAAGACCACACCCACCAAGTAGGAAATGAAGGTTTCCACATTCCAAAAATTAGCAGAATCTTATCACAGCTGACGAGGCTAAGGATAGAGAGGAATAGAGGAATCAACCTATCCCCAATAGAGCAAGAAAATGAGTTAGCCAAGAAAAGCAAATGTTGGATTTAGCTCTTCAAGACCTTAAGAAAAAGATAAAAGTACCTCTGCTTAAAATCTTTTAAGGAACTTTATATCTGAGAGACTTTGCCTAGAACTTAGTATATGTGTATATTTTATACTAAAACGCACATTTACGTGAAGAAAGACTTTCCTCAAATTTTCCTCTGTCTTTAAACTGTCGTGATTCATTACTATTTGTTTTATTTCCAGTGTACTCCAAAATGTGGTCCAGGATTCAAGCATCGGATTGTTCTGTGCAAGAGCAATGACCTTTCTAAGACATTCCCAGCTGCACAATGTCCAGAGGAAAGCAAACCTCCTGTCCGCATCCGCTGCAGTTTGGGCCGCTGCCCTCCTCCTCGCTGGGTCACAGGAGACTGGGGCCAGGTAAGGCGTTTGTACTGTGGGCTCCTGCTGAAATAGCACCTTGAGACACAAACCTGAGGTTCCTTGTGTGATCATTGTAAGGGCTTGAGAGATGAGTAAGAATTAACACATAGAAGTCTAAGTATGAGGCATGAGTGTGAAACAGTGCACAAACCACAGCCGCCACATGTGGACGCATACAGAGTGAGCCAGTGATTCTCCCACACCCACACACTTCCCACCTCAGATTCTATTCTTCAGATCCATTGTAGGTTAAAATTAAAAGAGAAATAGAATAACCGATAGAGATTTGAACAAGCTACCAAAACTTTGGATTCTAGTCCCAGCTCGCTCAACTGAAAAGGAACAAATTAGTTAACACCAGTGTCTTCATTTTCCCACTTGCAAAATAGAGATAATTACTTTTTTTTTTTTTTTTTTTTTTTTTTTGAGACGGAGTCTCACTCTGTCGCTCAGGCTGGAGTGTAGTGGTGCGATCTCGGCTCACTGCAAGCTCCGCCTCCTGGGTTCATGCCATTCTCTTGCCTCAGCCTCCCTAGTAGCTGGGACTACAGATGCCCACCACTACGCCCAGCTAATTTTTTGTATTTTTAGTAGAGCTGGGGATTCACCATCTTAGCCAGGATGGTCTCGATCTCCTGACCTCGTGATCCGCCCACCTCGGCCTCCCAAAGTGCCGGGATTACAGGCATGAGCCACTGCACCCGGCAGAGATAATTACTCTTAAACTCACAAAAAAGTTGTGGGGTTTTTAATTAGTTTGATAATGTGATTGACAATCCTTGAAATATTATTAATACTTATTCATGAATTGATTTGTTTTTATCTGATGGACGCTATGAATTGGGAAACAAGTATATAGGAATTTTGGTATGTAGTTTTATATTAGACTCATTTCCACCTTAAGTTCCAATTCTTATTTTTTCTTTTTTCTGTCTTATCTGCTTTTAAATTGTGTTATCTTTCTGTAGGCCACCTTAAGTTCTATAAAAACAAGTCGGTTCTCAGCACAATATTAAAACTTTGTGAAGTAATATGTTAATTAGCTAGATTTAGTCACTCCACAGTGGGTATATACTTCAAAACATCATGTCATACATGGTAAACAGACATAATTTTATTTGCCAATTAAAAAAATTCTTAATAAAAAAGACCAAGTTGGTATATTTAGATAGAGGGCAAATTAAGTATTGTTCTTCTAAATATCAAAGAGGAAATCTATTAGGTTGCATTAAGAAATAATGCCCCAGAAAGTAAATATCTAACCATAATCAATGCCCTTATCCTGTAGTTTCATAACTGACCTGTAGCAAGTCATTTTCTAATATTTGAGACTCAAATAAATCATAATGGCATATTGTGATTTATGCCGGCATGATTTTGTTTGTGCTCTGGGTCTGCCTTTACTTATTAAAAATGGCATTTCATATAACTAGTTGCCAAAACTCTGGCCAAAATTCAATATTGCCAGAGTACAGTAACATCTAGACACCTCTTTTGTTTCATTTGGGAGAGGGCAAAGATTTTCGGTACCCATGAAGGTAATTAAGTATACTTGCTCTGTGCTCAGCACTTTGAGGAGACAAAAGAAATATAATCATAAAATAAGTAATGCTTGGCATCTCTGTAGCAGTGTTTAATTTACAAATTGCTCAAGTAGAATACACATGACAGTGTTAAGCACTGTATACAGTTGTCAAATTATGTTCTACTATAGAAGTGTGACAGCTTCACAACACATGATTGATATGATGCTATTAAAGAATCAGAGCAGACATGCTACATGATTTTTATTTTAAACCAGGTGGGCATTTCCTTCTCTATATTCTTTGTTGCAGTCTACTGTATAAAAGTCAGTTGGAAGTTTTTGTGTTTTAGTAATTTTGCTGAATTTACCATTGTCAATTTGAGATTATTCTTTTAAATGTTGTTAAGTCCTTTTGTTCCCATTTACAATTTCAACTCAGTTTCCTAAAATTCAAAATAACCAGTGAAAATACATTTTCAAAGATGCTTTATTTTATAGTACGTTTATTTGTCATTCTGTATGAAAACTTTTTTTTTTTTTTTTTTTTGAGACAGAGTCTTGCTTTGTCACCCAGTCTGGAGTGCAGTGGCGCAGCCTCGGCTCACTGCAAGCTCCGCCTCCTGGGTTCACGCCATTCTCCTGCCTCAGCCTCCCGAGTAGCTGGGACTGCAGGCGCCCAGCACTACGCCCAGCTAATTTTTCTGTATTTTTAGTAGAGACGGGGTTTCACCGTGTTAGCCAGGGTGGTCCCGATCTCCTGACCTTGTGATCTGCCTGCCTCGGCCTCCCAAAGTGCTGGGATTACAGGTGTAAGCCACCGTGCCTGCCCAAAAATATATGTATTTTTAAGGCTCTTCATGAATATCCTTACAAGTCCTGTGGGTGCTTTCAGAGTTTTTGCAAACAAATCCAACAGGGCTTCAATGTGTTCACCCTGTAAACATCACCATCCTCTGTGCTGGCACCAGTTACTTCCTCATGCCTTTGATTCCAACTTTCATAGGCTTTCTGGTATTCTCGATGGAAGGCCCATAGACTAACCCAGCTTCATTCTTCAGCCTCAGCAGCTGATCAGTCCCAAGTGAAACTAAGCCTCTCGGACAGTAACTTCAGTCCAGAAGTGACTGAATCCCAGAGTAGATGCAAAAGGAGAGGGAGACACGCTCATTTGAGAACACAGATTACTTCTCAGGTTTGTGTGGCTGGCAATCCCTTAGAAAACCTGAGGGACTTATTTAAGCTCTTTTTTTTTTAAATGACCCCATCACCAGGCTCCACAGCTGTCACTGCTATTACATTGAACTAATAGTTTAATCACATACAGAACACTCCAATAAGCCATCAGGTTATTTACCTGCACACCTATAATAAATAGGGAGCAATAGTGATTTCCTAGCCTTACAATTTCTCATTATTCTACTTTATCACAAGGATTTTCTCATGACACTCCTGCTAGAGTTCACCAGCCTTGCTGGGAATTGTTGGAGTGACAACAAGAAATCTCTATGTATTATCTTCTGGGAAGCATATTGAGTCTATTTGCTAGGGTAATAACATGATCTTTGACTTTCCAAACCAGTTTGATAGTAGAATGACCTAATCATACACCTCTCAAAAATGAACCACATGTGGGCTTTAAAAGTTAATATTGTGGCCAGGCGTGATGGCTCATGCCTGTAATCCCAGCACTTTGGGAGGCCGAGGCGGGCTGATCACGAGGTCAGGAGATCGAGACCATCCTGGCTAAGATGGTGAAACCCTGTCTCTACTTAAAATACAAAAAATTAGCTGGATGTGGTGGCAGGCGACTGTAGTCCCAGCTACTCGGGAGGCTGAGGCAGGAGAATGGCGTGAATCCGGGAGGCGGAGCTTGCAGTGAGCTGAGATTGTGCCACTGCACTCCAGCCTGCGTGACAGAGCGAGACTCCGTCTCAAAAAAAAAAAAAGTTAATATTGTGGCTGGGCGTGGTGGCTCATGCCTGTAATCCCAGCACTTTGGGAGGCCAAGGCAGGAGGATTGCTTGAGGTCAGGAGTTCGAGACCAGCCTGGCCAACATAGCAAGACCCTGTGTCTCAAAAGAAAAGAAAAAGTTCACATTGTGTTGTATTTGAAATGACATAGCATATTTTTTACCTCCTGAAAATTGTGGAGATTAATATTTTGTTTCTTTGTGTCTTTGGATTTAGTGTTCTGCTCAGTGTGGCCTTGGACAGCAGATGAGAACTGTGCAGTGTCTCTCCTACACCGGACAGGCATCTAGTGACTGTCCAGAAACTGTTCGGCCTCCATCAATGCAGCAGTGTGAAAGCAAATGTGACAGTACCCCCATTTCTAATACTGAAGGTGAGTTTTTCCATGGAGGAGGGGCCTGTGGTCTCTAATGACCCACCTTTACCGTTCCCAGGGTTTGAAGAGCACAATAAACCCACTACTATAATGTAGTTTGAGTAGAGCATTTGTGAAAGCTGCTTATATGCAGACAGCAATCAGGAAACCAAAGTTTTTTCCTCACTTTTTAAGTAACTTTATGACCTTGTTAAGTCACTTAACCTCTCTGGAACTAAGTTTATCTGTAAAATAAGAAATTGGAGTAGATAATCTCTAAGATCATATCCAGCCTTGTATTCTATGTTTGATTTATAGTAGGACTTTAGAGCTGTTTCCTAATGAACTACTCTTGAAATGCAAACTTCTGTTTCTTTTTGGATATGACAGTGGATCTCTATCATTCTGAAGATTTAAATTCATTCTTGTTATACATATAATGAAAGCATATGTTTGAAACTACTTGCATTTTAAATGCTAATTTTGTTATCGTAGAAAAGTAGAAAAATAATTATGTAGCTGTTTATAAAGGAGGACAAAGGTCTTTGTGCTCTGGAATTTCTCTTTCTGTTTTTTATTCATTGGGAAATCCCTTTATTAACAGCAGATGCCCCACCCCCCGGCCACAATCGTGACTTTTTAAAATCTGTTATTTAAATGAAAGTAATTTCTGTATTCATTTAGGCATTCATTAGGAATTGCTTGAATGCTACTATGTACGAGTCACTATGACAGAAATTATCAAGAATGGGAAGACAAACATGGCATAGTACAGAAGTTTAGACTGCCTTCTCACATGAAAATACAGGCAGGGTCAAATATATGCACATGAACAACACCTGAAGCCACAAATTTAAATTATAAGGCCCTGAAAAAAACCTATCATTAATATATAGTCAAATAATTTAATATTTTTCAAGTGAAAACTCTATGTTTATAAACATCTTCAAGAGAGAGCTCTTTTGATCAACTCTGTCTAATTCAAAGGATTCTTAAAAATTATACTCACTATTTAAAAGTGTTTTCTTGGGAATTTTGTTTTAAGAAAGTGATCTTGCATGACAAGATCCATACACCTTGCATCTTTGCAAATGGTCTGTTTTTTATACTTAAGCCTCAACACAATGCACTTATTATACACCTAATTCACTCTTTCAAAATGTATAACCCTATGCTACATTAATTCAAAATCACAACTTTAAATTTTGCAGAATCTCTGGCTTTACTGCTACTTCTTTTTTGTCCCTTTAGATTCTGGAAATCTAGCTTTCCCTCTCTTGAGAAGGGCTCAAAAATCCATAACAAACAAAAATATTTTTCGTGGAAAAAAATTATCTTTTAAATTATCTTTAAAAAAAAAAATCTCTCAGCTGGGTGCGGTGGCTCACATCTGTAATCTCAGCACTTTGGGAGGGTTGAGGTGGGAGGATCACTTGAGCCCAGGAGTTCAAGACCATGCTGGGCAACATAGACACTGTCTCTACAAAAAATAAAAATGTTAGCTAGGCATGGTGGCATGTGCCTGTAATCATAGCTCCTTGGGAGGCTGAGGCAGGAGGATCACTTGAACTCAGGAAGTTGAGGCTGCAGTGAGCCCTGATCATGCCACTGCACTTCAGCCAGGGCAACAGACTGAGACTCTGTCTCAGAGAACCCCCCCCAAAACAAAACAGAACAAACTCTGTCTTCTGTAAGACTCCAGCAAATAATTTCTTTTATCCATTGTAAGTTAGCAATAGATCACATGAGTTTGGGGTTCTCTTTTTCTTTCAGAATTGGAAGATACAAGGTTAAGGTAGGAGAGAGGATATAACTATCATATTAAATTATTCTATGTTGGGTATTATGTTAGGTCTTTTATATATATTATCTGTCTTATATATCTCACATACACAAATAGATCTCTCTCTGCAAGTGTGTGTGTGTGTGTGTGTGTGTGTGTGTAGTATCTTATATAATCCTGACAACAAGCTTCTAAGAGTTGGTATTATTAATGAGGAAAGTGAGGCACAGGGGAAGATAGTGATTTGCCCAATTTAAAGATTAGGAAGTAGTAGAGTCAGGATCTGAACCCACATTTGGTAGGGTCCAAGTACCTGTCCATTTCAACTATATTTGCATGCTATTCTTAATTTAGTCGTTAAAGTAGGGTATTCTGACATAAAAGCAAGAGTTTCTGATTTTGAAGTAAAACATTTCTGGCATGACTGTCAGCCTAATTCAATAGATTAAGCCTAAGTCATTGCTGAAAGAACTGCCTTTTGACATGCCTAAAACAATGTATCTGTGGGAGTTATGCTCACAGCTTCATTTCAGACAATTTTAATAATTTCTCCAAAATCTTCTCTCTAATGCATAATCATTATAGATAAACTTTGCAGTTTATGTATAATAAGTTTCAAAACTATTTTCAGAGTAGGCAGAATATCATTTGTACCTGTGCTAATTTCTGCCTTAAGGGAATTGTCTTAACATGGATACGTGTTAATCTGAGGTTTCTTGGGTTATTTGGAGAAACACCTCATGGTTATTTCATCTACCTGGCTAAATCGCTTTTTATTAATATTATTCTAAAGTAAGCAGTAAGAACAATATATTTAGACTTCTCAGTAAAGGAGGAAATTTTTAGGAAATTACTAATCCTGCAAAGTATGACTCATGTTAGAATCATTATTATCTAAAGCTGTCAACTCATTTAAAAGAAAGAAGATAACTCTCTTTACAAAATTAGATTTAAAGTACAAATGATATGTCTGTCATAACTTGTTTTGTGTTCTCTTTAATTTCCCAATAGCATATATGGAATGCATTTAAATATCTGAAACTATTTGTTCATTTAATCAGCAGCTAATTATTGAATGCTTTCTGTGGCCAGCCTCTGCTATTTATTATGGAAAATTCAAATATATTTATAAGTTCATAGTCTTTCAGGGCAAATACTTAAATGAAAATTTTTTTAATTCAAAAAAATTTAAGAAAGGAAGGCGAAATGTGTTGTGTGGAGCAGTTTACACAAGTGCTTGAATGAAGGACCAATGACTTAACATTTTCCATCAAGGCAGGCTTCGTAGACTAAGTAATCAGTAAGCCATCTATATAACACATAGTTGGAAAAACCCAGTGCGTACCTTGGGAAAAGTGAGTAAAACATTATAAGCTGAATTACAAGTTTTCATCCATAGAGATGTGGAATGGACAGATAACATAGATTTCAAAAGAGACAAGGAGGCCGGGCATGGTGGCTCACGCCTGCAATCTGAACATTTTGGGAGGCTGAGGGGAGAGGATTGCTTGAGCCCAGGAGTTTGATACCAGCCTGGGCAACATAGGGAGACCACTTCTCTACAGAAAATTTAAAAACTAGCTGGGTATGGTGGCACGCATCTGTAGTCCAGCTACTTGGGAGGCTTAGGTAGGAGGATCACTTGAGTTTGGGAGGTCGAGGTTGCAGTGAGCCATCATCACACCATTGCACTCCAGCCTGGGTGACAGAGTGAGACTCTGTCTCAAAATAAATAAATAAATAAAGAGAGAGAGAGAGAAGAGGTTCCAGTGTGAAAATAATGCAAAAGTGGTCTGTTACGGTTTGTAGGAGGCAGATCAAGGAAGAAAAGAGGCCGGGCGTGGTGGCTTATGCCCGTAATCCCAGCACTTTGGGAGGCTGAGGCAGGCGGATCACCTGAGATCAGGAGTTCAAGACCAGCCTGACCAACATGGAGAAACCCTGTCTCTACTAAAAATACAAAATTATCCAGGCATGGTGGCGCATGCTTGTAATCCCAGCTACTTGGAAGGCTGAGGCAGGAGAATCTCTTGATCCTGGGAGGCAGAAGTTGCGGTGAGCTGAGATCACGCCATTGCACTCCAGCCTGGGCAACAAGAGCAAAACTCTGTCTCAAAAAAAAAAAAAAAAAAAAAAATGGAGGAAAGAAATGCCTTTTAGCAAGGAAAAGTCAAGAAGAAAGTTGGAGGCCGGGCACGGTGTCTCACACCTGTAATCCCAGCACTTTGGGAGGCCGAGGCGGGCAGATCATGAGGTCAGGAGATCGAGACCATCCTGGCTAACATGGTGAAACCCCGTCTCTACTAAAAACAAAAAATTAGCTGGGCGTGGTGGCGGGCGCCTGTAGTCCCAGCTACTCGGGAGGCTGAGGCCGGAGAATGGCGTGAACCCAGGAGGCGGAGCTTGCAGTGAGCCGAGATTGCGCCACTGCACTCCAGCCTGGGCGACGAGCGAGACTGTCTCAAAAAAAAAAAAAAAGAAAGTTGGAGAAGGAGCAGTTTCTGGTTAATGCAGGAGAGTGGAAGAGGTGGAAGAGGATCCCCCTTCCTCCAGCACAGTCAAATTCCCATGACTCATAGTACGAGGCTACTGAAAAACCACTTCAGCACTACCCCAAGACAGGGCAGAATTTGGGGAGATGTATTGGGATCTAAAATAGTCTTTCAGTTGAATCTCTGTGAATGAAATGGGCCACAGATAGAATGTTGAGAATTGTTTTGACTATCAAGATTTAGGTAATCGTCTCCCTCCTATCAGTATTTCATTATGAAAAAAATTAGAAGTTTCAAACATACAGCAAAGCTGAAAGAATTTTACAATGAACATCCGCCATCTAGATTATATTACTTTTAATGGCAAAAACTGAAATTACTTTTGCACCAAACCATAGCATTATCATTTACTGAACATGCTTTTTCATATATGTGCATATATCCACCCGTCCATTCCTCAAGCTTATGATTTTTTAAATAACATCCTACATTCATCCAATCATTAATTTATTTACTTAGCAAACATACTTACCATGTGCTAGGCACCGAGACTGTGAACGCAATACAACAGGTTCCCTGTTCTCAAAGGTTTAGTAGGATTGGCAACATACAGATAATTGTGACAATATGAGCAGTACTGTTCCAGGCGTGAGAAGAAGTGACCATGAGTGCACAGAGGAGCAGGTAATCAGCAGAAGCATCACAGAGAAGGCAAGCTGAGCTGGACATGGAAGGTAGGAAACAGTTTACCCAGAAGACATTGAAATGCGGGGCATTCCTGACAGAGGACAAGTGTATGCAGTCACAGGGGCATGGAGGCAGTTCATCATCGCTGCGGTGGGTTGGCAGATGAGCAGGCAGTGCAGATGAGGCTACAGAGAGAGAGGCAGGGACTTGGTTTTGGCGACTCCACATGTAGTGGAAGGAAGCTAGGACTCTATCTTTGGGTTATAGGGAACAAGTGAAAAAAAAAAAACTGGGGCATGATATGCTCAGGATGACAGAAGGGTAAAGGAGTAGAGGGAGGGCAGCCTTGTGTGCGAGTAGAATAAGAAAGAATTGTTCTAAGAGTCCAGGCAAGAGAGGATGGAGGCGTGAACTAAGGCAGATATTGTAGGGATTAAAAGGAGAGTGATGAACTGGGGGAAAAAATAATAAAATGAAAGGAGAATAAAAAGAGCCTGATGAACAATTAGACATGGAGATGAGAGATATGGAGGCATTCAGGATGACTCCCACATTTCAGATTTAGGTAACTGTGTACTATCATTAATCATGAAGGAATTCAGGCATCTGTAGGGAAATTAAACACATTAGTCCCCTGAAGCTTTAATAAGATAATGGAATTTGAATAAGATTGAAACATAAAATAAATGGAGAGAGATTGAAGAAATGGAGGGCGGTCAAGCAACAAATGATAAGGGAATCAGAAGCAGGTTTTCAAAAAATTAAAATAGCAAGAGGGAAATGGGAGGAAGAAGAAGGGAGATACAATTTGCTGTGTTCAACATCTGCTTTAGTTTTTTGTTTCTGAAAGCCTTTGGCAAAGGGTTAAAACATTATAGGCATGATCTTGACAGACTGCCACTGATGAGGGTAACACTATGTTGCTGCTAACAGTGAATTAAAGACACCCTGGGTATCAGTACATTTGCAATACTACTCAGAGTAATTTTTTAAAGCACATATGTCAGTTGGGACTAACCTACTCAAGCTCACCTGAAATTCTATGCAAAATGCCATTTTATTCATCTTTCATGCAGTTTCAAGTTCCCTTGTAGTTTATATAGTGAGTCTTTTCAGCTTCTCAATAGCACAAGGAACTCTGTCACGGAGTATTTACTGCTGCCAGGTCGTGATTCATGGTGTGCCATGGGCTGGTAACCAATCCAGGAAAGGTGCGGTTAGTGTACAATGGTTTACCAGCCCAGGATGTCTAATGGTGGCTTTGGTGGCTCTCAGACTCCCTCATGTAAATAGCTCTGGGAAAGCTTAGGCAGCTCCAGAAATCTCAAACCAAGAATTTTGGTCAAACTAGCTACTGCATTTGGGTTTTAATGTGGAACCTGATGTATTAAAATCAGTAAAGGAATGACAAAGGTCATTTGAAGACTTTGGTTTCAAAGAGGTGAGGAAGGCCAGGTTTTTTCTTTACCACTTCAAAGAGTTCATAATTCACTTAGCATGCAGGTTCACATTCCTGGCTGTCTGGTCTGGAGGGAACCCTGGATTTGGGTTGAGATTATACCACCTCCAGGTTGAATGTGGGTGGCATCCAGGGAATAAGACTAAATAAAAAGAAACTTGAGAAAGCAAAGAGAGAAAGGAATGGTCTAGTCTATGGGAAATTGAAATCAGTGTAAAGTTCGATAGCTGATACCATCTTGCTTCAAGGATAAAAATAAGCTGGTGGACTGTTCTGTTACAATGAATAATGTTAGGTTCCCAAGCAAAAGTTGCCATTTCATCCTTTTCTAGGCTGAATATGTAAAATGTCAAGGGGTCAAGTACAACTTTATTAGGAGAAGTACGCTGAGTTCACATTCCCCACCCCAACTCCTGTGCCACGCATGCACAGCCTTTGCTACCTCACTTATCATCAGGTTCTGTATTTCCATGGGTAGTTTGTCAGAAGCACAGCTGTTTGTACTTTTTAAATCCAAAAGATAGACCTTTAGGTGCTTAAGTCATAACTCTTCACTTACTGTGTTCTTCTTCTGAACCACATAAGGAGTTTACAGGAACAGAGGGCATGCATTCTCCAAAGAGAGATGCTAATGGTCCAACCTGGTCATGAAGGTTATCTCCCAACTCCAGTGAGACAAGTAGGCAAGCTTTGTAACATTCAATGACATAAATGCAAAAGCCCTGCATTTGAGGACTTGGTCTTGTATTTCTTGGACCAAATCAAGCCTTCAGAGTCACAATTAATCTGAATCTAATTGCATTCTAAATTCATAAACCTCTATTCAGTATATTTTGAAAGCATGTCTTTTAGGTCAGAGTTTTGAAAGATTAACGTAAAGCACCTGGGGAAAAACTCATTGGCACATCAATGATAAGTAGATTCATGTGTTGCCTATGAAACAGGTTGTCTAATTTTATCATTCAACTCTACCAAAACCCAGATTACCAATGGGAACCACTCCAGCATGCCTGGCAAATTACTTCAGATTCTAATAATGGATCCAGTTCACATTGCAGGGCCTAGGGGCTGGCTTTCAGCCCTTGATGTCTTCCCAAGTCTCCCTGAGAAGAATTTGGGAATTCTCCATAAAGTCATTCCCACCAGAAGTCTCTAGTCCTGGGTAAAGTGTAACTTTTCTTTCAGGGGTGGAGTGGGGTGTAAAAAGAGGAGAGAATAATTAGGTTTACAAAATGTTAACTAGAAACCACATGATAAGGACCTCTTACCTTTCCAATATCCTCACAGGAAAAGGGTAGAAAGGGTGTCTTGTCATTCTTCTCCTAGGAGAGTACTTAGCTGGTACATGATGATAGTCGAAGAGAAAACAAGCCTCCTTCATCTTAAAATCCTTGACCCACTGGCTCAGATTCCACTACTTAGAAAGCAGTAAGTAGATAGATATAAGTGTGTTTGCATGAAGAAAATATGACAGTAAAGCTCAAACCTTCAAAACAAATTAACTACAGAGTGATTATAATACCAAAAAAACTCAAACTAAGTAATTCTTTTTAATGGATCTCTTAGTATTATCCATTTGCACATTATGCACTACTTGGGTATAGAGGAATTTTAAATTTTTAAACATTTTAAGTATCAGCTAGAAATCAGTGCCAACTGTAAATCATTCAGAAATTAAAACAGAACATTTGTTATTGTTTTAATTTCAATGGGATATGTGATTTAATTTATATACAACTTTTCCAGAATATTTTTATTGTTGTTGTTGGGTGGTTTTTTTTTGGTGTTTTTTGTTTTTTGTTTTGTTTTCTTTTTTTTTTTTTTTTTGAGACGGAGTCTTGCTCTGTCGCCCAGGCTAGAGTGCAGTGGCGCAATCTCGGCTCACTGCAAGCTCCGCCTCCCGGGTTCACGCCATTCTCCTGCCTCAGCCTCTCCGAGTAGCTGGGACTACAGGCGCCTGCCACCACGCCCAGCTAGTTTTTTTTTGTATTTTTAGTAGAGACGGGGTTTCACAGTGGTCTCGATCTCCTGACCTCGTGATCCGCCCGCCTTGGCCTCCCAAAGTGCTGGGATTACAAGCGTGAGCCACTGCGCCCAGCCTTTTTTTTTTTTTTTTTTTTTTTTTTTTTTAACAAAAGTAAGTTGTACTGCTCAAGGGTAGAAGAGAAAAGGCTTTCATAATTTCACTGGGCTTTAAGGATGAGGCAGATTAATGAAATAAGTTTTATAATTAAGGCCTCTCAACGATATCAGCATAATTTCAATGAGCACAGCAAATCAGTCCTCTCTAGCTAAGCTAAAAGTGGTAGATGGGTTGAATGCCCCAATATAATTTAAAACTGGTACTAATATTTTGAAGATTACATTCAGTTTTCTGTAATAATGGGGCTTTAAAAATTCTTGGTGTGTCTAAAGTCACCTTTTCACTTGTCTACTTTTACAAAATTTGAGGAGGGATATCTAGTGACAAAAAGTATAAAGGGATAATTCAGGCTATTCTAAATAATTCAGATGCTATTCTGGAAACCTCCTTTTAAAAAACATAGATCCCCTTCTCTAATGTGGAACAGCAAACTCTTAAAGAAACGAAACCTGGCTATGATGCTCCAAGTTGATTTATCAGTGGTGTCAGCCAAGAATACAGAGTCAGAGACAGGTAGAAACTTCTTGCATTTAGATGCTAAGAATATTGCTGAAATAGAGTGGCTCTGGAGTCAGATAAACCTGTTCTTAGACCAACTAGCTGTGTGACCCAGCATGAGTTTCATAATCTTTTTGAGCTTATGTTTTGCTGTCTATATAAAGCTGACATTTTATATATGGTCATGCACTGTATAATGATGTTTTGGTCAACAACAGACTACATATACAAAGGTGGTCCCATAAGATTATAATATTTTTACTGGATCTTTTCTATGTTGAGATATATTTAGATACACAAATACTTACCATTGTGTTCCAACTGCCTACAATATTCAGTACAGTAATATGCTGTGCAGGTTTGTAGCCCAGGAGCAATAGGCTATACCATGTAGCCTAGGTGTACAATAGGCTATACCATCTAGGTTTGTGAAAGTACACTCTATGATGTTTGCACATTGACAAAATCACCTAACAGTGCATTTCTCAGAGAATATCCCCATCATTGAGCAACACGACTGAACTTAAAAGGATTAACATATATATATATATAAAATATATGTTTATGTTGTGCCTTACACAAATGATATGCTTGATAAATTATAATTTTTAATGCTGTCACTGCTAAATTAAGCTCTTGTGGAGTTAAAAGGGAATAAATGATGAGTCGTGGTTGGTGAATAGATTTTCATCAAATCTAAAGATGTAATGAACTGATTCTTCTAGTCAGGCCAGTTCCTAGAAAGCAAAACCAAGAAGTAGGTACTGGATCTTCCATACAGCCTAGGAATCTCCATATTAATGTTTGAGTCCTGAAGTCTCCAGATCTCCCACAGGTCTTTCCCCACTCCTGCCCTCATCATAATTTTCTTGCTTTCTGTTTAATAGTTTTCTGATATTTTGCTTAAATGCGTAAATGTGTAACCCTTCCTGAGACTATATTTATTTTGACAGGTATCCCAGAGAAATAATACATGATGGTTGTTCTCAGAGGCAGATGTTTTGCTGTTAATAATGAGAACTAATGAACAATGCTTACTCTGAGCCAGGTGCCATGGCACATGCATTATCTGCATTACCTTATGCAAACCTCACAACATCCTATGAGCAGACCTTATCATAGTCTTTATTTTGGAGATGAAGAATCTGAGATTTAGAGAGGTGAAGTAACTTGGCAGAGGACAATCAACTCCTAGAAGAGGCAGAGCCAGAATTCACTCCCAGGCCCACCTGAATCCAGATCTCCTGCCCCTAACTACTGGGTTGTGTTGCCGCTGCAGGCAACTCAGGGGACACTCATAATCCCAGCATCCCTAAGCTCAATCCTGTTCCCAGGACCTACTGGCTTCCTGCTTTCAATCAAGTGGGAACTAACTTAACAAGCATATTGGGAAGTTCAGAAAGGAACATCCTGATAGCTGGCTTCCAGCCTGCCCACAGGCTAGATACTGCCTCTGAACAAAAGGCTGCGTTCTGGGCCACTGCATGTAGAGAAGAGTCTTATTGCTAGCACTCATCTAAGGAACAGAATCCCTGACTATTCATATTTGGGTTTTTTGTTTGTTTGTTTGTTTTTTGAGACGGAGTCTAGCTCTGTCGCCCAGGCTGGAGTGAAGTGGTACAATCTCAGCTCACTGCAACCTCTGCCTCCCAGGTTCAAGTGATTCTTGTGCCTCAGCCTCCTGAGTAGCTGGGACTACAGGTGCGTGCCACCACACCTGGCTAATTTTTGTATTTTTAGTAGAAATGGTGTTTTACCATGTTGGCCAGGCTGGTATCGAACTCCTGACCTCAGGTGATCCACCCACCTCAGCCTCCCAAAGTGCTGGGATAACAAACGTGAGCCACCGTGCCCGGCCAACTATTTATAATAGCCTTAATGGGTGGGTGGGTAGACAGGTGAAGGGAGAAGCAATTTATGAATATTCTATTTCATTCATTATGTATTATAATTTAAATTGGTGAATTTACTTACAATTTGCTCAACTCAGAGTTTTCTCGGTCCAGCTACTCTTCCAAAAATGGAGTAGTAAATCTAATGAAGTTGTTCCCCAGGAAATACTCCACTTTGTTTTGTCTTCAAACTGACTCGTGTCTTTAGGGCAGTATTTTCTCAGTAGTAGTTCAAATATTGCATCCTCATTGAGATATTTGGAGTGTAACTCCTTACTTCCTTTCTGTCAGGCAATAAAGACACTAATAACTAACAATTGTAATAATAATAGCAATTCAGTATCCTACACTTATCCCATACTTCCTGTGTTCCAGGCACTGCTCTAGTTGACGTTCATAAGGATACACGTGTAGTCTTACATTATCTGCACGTGAGTGTGGGTTCTCTAATCATTTCTATTTTACAGATGAGAAAACTTAAGCACAAAGAGGTTAAGTGATTTGTCCCTTCTACCTTCTTCCAGCTAAAACTTAAATTTACTGAGAATCCTAGTGTGAAAAGTTTTAATTCAGATTTCTAGCTATTAATCTCTTTGTAAGTCAAATGTTGAGTAAGGGAGCTGGGTGGTGGCAGAGATGTTTTCAGTGGATTTCGGAGTTCCAGTTTCAAATTTTAAGACTTTCACCAAAGGAGCCTTTAAAAATTGAGATCAATAAGATTGTTATCTTAATCTTCAATGATAGGAACTGGGAACTTCCCCATTTCTTTGTACTTAATTTTCCATGTTTATCATATGGCTCATATGATAAACTACCATGTATCTGATCTCTTAGAACTTCGGTGGGTTTTTGAAGCCAGGAAAAAACAAGCAAACAACAAAAACTGTCTGTAACACTGAACATTACCCACTGCCCAGCCTGCATTCCTAATTACCTTCAATAATTTACCCAGGATGCTTCAGTATAACTACCTGGAAAAATGAGGGTGGAACTTTGGTTCTAGCAGGCATGTGAAAATTTCATTACTAAGTTTACAGAGTATCCTAAAATCTCCAAATAAAAGTGACCAGAATACTGGAAAAGAATATTATTGCTAGCAGTGGGGTTGTATGGAGCCAGGGGGAGTTCTGAGAATCAAAGGCCCATGTCCCTTTCTCTACACTGGACCCTCATCCCACCTTCTGCAACCAGCCTCAAGGGGAGATGGAGAAAGAATCATTTATTCACCTTCTGGCTGCCAGAACTGCAGACTGCAACTGTGGCAGTTCTAGCACTGAGGAGAAAATACACATAGGAAAAAAGAAGACCATGTCTCACTTCCAAATTAAAAAAAGACATTTCTACATGTTTCCATAACCCACAGACTGCTGCCATTTGAGGCCAACCCCTCAAAGCTTTCTTCTTTGTCTAGTGTAGTTGCTGAATCTAGGCCACTCTCAGAAATCCTTTTCATTCACCCAGGCCCATCCCCGCGCCTCACAGATGCAGAGATTCTCTGGAGACATGTGTACTTTGGTATCAAACAATGCAACTCATGTTTGATTTTGGATAACCTTGCACTGTTGAATAAAATAACCCTTGAGAAAGAAGCAATAAAAGCGCTGTTAAGAAAAATGACTCATGTTTCCAAGCTGTCTAAAGTGATCACTTATCCTAGCAAATGGTAATTCTTTCAAGACACAGTGGGCATACACCATACTTACAAAAATCTGGAAGGAAAGCCTTGCAAACATTTTTTAAAAATTGTGTTAAATTATATCAAAAGAATGTTTCTAGTAGACTGTACCAGGCAGGGTATGCTTAAAAACAAAAACAAAAACCACATGGAGGTCGAAGCCAAGGTGGATTGGCCCAAAGGGGGTCCTTGCTGAACATGTAGGCACATCGACTTGTTTATGTACTTGTTTATGTGCCTCTAATTGTTTTCCATTTTCTGCCCCCATTCGTTAGAGTGCAAAGATGTGAATAAAGTGGCTTATTGCCCACTGGTGCTGAAGTTCAAGTTCTGCAGTCGAGCATACTTCAGACAGATGTGTTGTAAGACCTGCCAAGGACACTGACCCACAGAAAGCCAGAGAGAGTGCCTTGTCATTTCATCATGGAAATGCATCCATCAAAGAGAGCCACCCAGAGGAAGAGAATTGATGTCCTTGCAAATGCATTACCCTGTGGAAAACGTAACCACTGGTCAGCCCTAGCTGACAAAATTTCAATATTATTTTAACTTCTGTGAAGTGGGATTTATTGATCCAAAGTGCTGGACACGGTATTAGGAGGGAATGCCAGATTGGAGAGATCCAAACAACACAGGGAGACTTGCTTACTGTGGAGCGTTTGTGTTCTTTCGAGTAAATCCAATAGCCTGTTTACCTCCTTGGACCATTAAGATAATTTTTATTATGGACTTAGCAATGACACTGAATCCATTTGTATTTAAAACTGTTTAAAATGTAGCTGTTATGACTTGGTCAACTTTGGAAGTGAAGAAGGTTCAGAATTCTTAAGTCATAGCTTAAAAATATTTACTGTACTTTATCTCACTACAACAGCACCACAATTTAAATTATAAAACGGGCTTTGAACTATAATTTAAGGAGCAATTATAAATCAAAAGTAATGAAAGTTTGTATTATTTCTCTTCATTCCACTTAATTTCCTTAGGAATAATCCCCCCGGTTCTGAACACTGCTGTGAGCCATGTAGAAAACGATATTAAACTGAACAATAATGAGGGCCGTAGTTTAAAGCAGTGCATCAGTTACTGCAGCTGTGCGAGTCTATAAACTCAGTGCTGAAAGACTGTGGCCAACTTGCCATTGTGCAAGTAAAGCTGAGATTTCCATTAAAACTTTAAGAGAAAAACATTTCAATTTCATGCAGAAACCAGACCTGGGGTATGGTAGAGACCAAAGGACCAGGCTCTTTGCTGCCACCACACAGGATGCCTTAGTTCTTATTTGAGTCCCCCCAACTCACTTGTGTTTACATCCTCTCCAGCCACAGCACGGCTTCTGCCCTTTGGATTGCTGCACGTGTGTTGAGCTTACTGAGATGATACCATGCAAAAGATAGACTGGCTCGGTAACCAGGCAGACCCTTTTGCAGTTTGTTGACAATTACGATGAGTTCCAGATGTCCCTTCTTTGATATGGTAGAAGGGCATTTATTTATATGAGAGCAAATGTGTGTGTGTGTGCGGGCGCTTTTAAGTGTGTGGATAGATGAGTGTGCTTGCACATAATGTGCTATTTCTGTGAGTTTTAAAGTAGGCAAGGGATAATAACCAAAGAAGAAAATTTCATGAAGACTAGACATCATAAAGCATAATTTTAATAGTCACTCAACCAAGTATTTTTTATTTTTTATGGATACTCTGAATGGCAATTAAATGTGAAGCCCAGTTTCTTGGGCAAGTCAAATTCTGGAATCATATCCACCTAAATTAAAATGACTAGCTCGTATTTTCCCTATCTTCAAGTTTCACATCTTGCTTATCAAAAGACTCGACAGCAAGACTTAGAATGAAAAAGGGTACTTGTTTATATTAATATTTTTTACTTGAACACGTGTAGCTTGCAGCAGGTTCTTGATGAATGTGCTTTGTGTCCAAAATGCCTCCCCATTGTACACAGGTGTACACCATGCATGCACCAACACCTAAAACTCAAAACTAAATGGCTATTTTGTAAGGTTAATACTTTCAGTTAAACAGCATATTTGACTTGATTCCATCATGGTGCTCTTAAATTACATGTCAGTGCATCACATATATCATGATCTAATGCAGATGACTAGGCTTTTTCCAAAAGGAAGACGGACCCTCAGACACCAAAAGCCAATCTAAACTCCCAGGTTTGCTGTGGACAATCAGCATGGAATGTTTTCTGCACTTTCAGTCATGACCATCTGTGTCTTGTTACCTGCTTTCTCTCTCAACACCACAGTTCTCAACCCTGAGCCTTCCAGAGAGAGCTATTGATGATACAAGAGGAATCACCAGGGCCCGGATCTAAGATGCCCTTAGAAGACCAGCCCAAGTGCCATCTTAGCCATTCAGTGAAGGGCAAACAGCCCATGGGCAGCATGGCCCAAGCACTGAATTCCCTTGGGCCTTTTCAAAGAACAGTTAACTTGGTGCTAATGTGCCCTGGTGAAATAAATAAAAGATGGGTGGTTTCTGTGGCATTTTAGGCATAGGTGTGCAATCCAGATCTGATTTTCTCCAACATAAATATCAGCTCATGTTCTTATTTGAAAAAGATTTATTACCGACTAAAAGCTATTTTTTACCTCACCTGGAAACTACCATTGTGAGGGCCATCCCCCAGGCACTGCACAGCACCTTAGCTGATGCTGGAAGAGGGCAGGCAGTGTCACTTCCGGGATGTGCCCCAGCACTGAGAACAAAATGCAGGCACCCCCCACCCCGGGGCAGCATCAGAATGCCTTTCTAGAGGGAGCCACACACAGAATGTAACAGGATGAAACAGTTTCAAGTAAACCTTGAATTTAAACCTGAGTAGGTTAAAACAATTCTTTCATAGCACATCACAATACTGCTGCTACTCTGTAGCCACCCCCATGGCTACATGATGCCCTATTCCTAAATAATAACAACAGGATTGTCAGTGGAGGCTGGGCCACCATGGCAGACCTTCCAAAAGTAGTGAGCTACATAGACTACTTAGGGAACCCGGGGGAAACTGGTACCCTACACCTGGGAGCAGTATCTGCCACTGGGATAAAGGCCTACTAAAAAAGGAAAGGTAAATGTACCCTAATGATTAAACCCCGTGAGATACATATGATTTCCAAATAGTCCATTTCATTAGGAACTTTTTTGTTTGAATGAATGTCACATAGGTATCCTCAGTAACACAGAACGAAATTACCTTCGTATTATCGTGATTAGTTGTTGCTTATTATTTTTTACTCAGTAATAATGTGGTACACTGTTAATTTTTTTGCTTTTGTAAATTATATTCTAATTTATTGCCATGTTTCCTAACACTTGTCCTACATTCATTCCCCTGCTTGTAATGAAAATGAAAAAAATCATTGTAACACTTGATGGAGTGAAATTCCACGCCAGGCACAGAATTTTTTTGACATAGATAATTTAGTAAAATAAAAATTCAGCTTATAATAATGATACAGATTGAAATTGTCTATTCCCTGAAAAACCTGTGTTAAACTTGTAGTACCGGGAATGAATTCCCTTGGGATACCACACCTACATTATCCAAATTATCCAAGTAGTATCTCGGTTGGGATGATTTGCTGTATCCTTATTACCCTCCTCAGAGATTGCATCTATTTCTGTGTGTTTTAGTCCTATCTAAATGCAAGAGTGTCAGGTATTACTGGTGGGGCTACATCCCCAGCCATCATCAGCCACTCTTGTAAGGCCCCAAAAGAAGTCCAGACTGGCCACTGCCATACCCCCTCAACTGCTAGTGCACAACTCTTTTGCTCTCCTTTCCTTTTTTTTTTTTTTTTTGAGACGGAGTCTGGCTCTGTCGCCCAGGCTGGAATGCAGTGGTGCGATCTTGGCTCACTGCAAGCTCTGCCTCCCGGGTTCATGCCATTCTGCTGCTTCAGCCTCCCGAGTAGCTGGGACTACAGGCGCCCGTCACCACACCCGGCCAATTTTTTGTGTTTTTAGTAGAGATGGGGTTTCACCATGTTAGCCAGGATGGTCTCAATCTCCTGACCTCATGATCCGCCTGCCTCGGCCTCCCAAAGTGCTGGGATTACAGGCATGAGCCACCGCGCCCCGCCCTGCTCTCCTTTTCTTGCCTTCCATGTAAATTATTTAGTATATTAGAGGATGCAAGATAGTTCATTGTGCCAAGGTCACTAAACCAAATGAATTCATACTTGAGGGATTTTTCTAGTCAGGGCAAAGAAACATGATGAGCTCACTTTCTACCTTTAGCGTTTCCTTTTGGGCTGAAGATGAACTAATGGCTCAGTCTTTGCTGAGTTGAGGAATACAATGATATGCAAAGGAATTCAGAAAAAAATTTGAATATGAAGCTGACCGTCTTGCATGCTTAGCTATTTGAGTACTTTATTTTCTTTTTCTTTTACTTTCTTTCTTTTTTTTTTTTTTTTTTTTTAGATGGAGTCTCACTCTGTCACCAGGCTGGAGTACAGTGGCGTGATCTTGGCTCACTGCAACCTCTGCCTCCTGAGTTCAAGCGATTCTCCTGCCTCAGCCTGCTGAGTAGCTGGGACTACAGGCGCACGCCACCACGCCCAGCTAGTTTTTGTATTTTTAGTAGAGATGGGGTTTCACCATGTTGGCCAGGATGGTCTCGATCTCTTGACCTCATGATTCGCCCACCTCGGCCTCCCAATGTGCTGGGATTACAGGCATGAGCCACCACTCCCAGCCAGCTATTGGAGTACTTTCATAATGACAACTGCATCAGTTACATAAGAGTGGAATTGGCTGGGTGCAGTAGCTTATGCCTGTAATCTCAGCACTGTAGGAAGCCAAGGCAGGTGGATCACCTGAGGCCAGGAGTTGGAGACCAGCCTAGACAACACTGTGAGACGTCATCTCTACCAAAAAAGAAAAAAAAAGATGTGAAATGTCCAGGCTTGATGGTGCTTTATTCTACCCACTCTGATGTCTCATACACACCATACCCAGTTGTTTCTTCATTAGAAGAAATCAGGTTGCATCACGTGAGACAATTAGATAGTCTTGGAAGAGTATTTCTCCAAGCTCCCTAGCAGCCAAAAGCTGCTGAATTATGAATACTCAGTTCATGAGAAGACCGTGGATACCAACCATTTTAACCTCCCACTGCAGTTGCAAAGGATAGTTCTGCTGGGGTTAGGGAGGGAAGAATACCAAGAAACAAGATTTACTTTAGCTTAGATTCTTAAGTATTGAGTCTAGTATCTTTTCAGCTACAGTTGTTTTCAAGTTTCCAATTAAATGCCTTTTTTCCCTTTGACGTATCAAAAGGACACTATCCTGCTTAGGGTACTGACTCCAAGGACAGTCTGCCTTCCATGGAGACTAGGCCACTCCTCAGGGAGCATGGGGATCATCCTTAAGCCTTTATCCTCCAAAACGCCAGATGTTTTTCCAAGCAAATTCGGGAAAAAGTTAGGTGTTGGGAACAAAAACGTGAATTTGCATGGCTAGTATAAGACTTACTACTTTTTAAAGAAGGAAAAAGAAATCTTGTTCAGGTAGAAAAAGAAGTCACAGCCCAAGAGAACTGAAAAATTCTAATTAAGTGGTCACAGGAAAGTCGCTGCATTAAAAGTGTCAGATAAGTGGCCAGGCACGGTGGCTCACGCCTGTAATGCCAGCACTTTGGGAGGCCAAGGCGGGCGGATCACGAGGTCAGGAGATTGAGACCATCCGGGCTAACATGGTGAAACCCTGTCTCTACTAAAAACACACACACACACACACAAAATTAGCCGGGCGTGGTGGCGGGCGCTTGTAGTCCCAGCTACTCGGGAGGCTGAGGCAGGAGAATGGTGTGAACCTGGGAGGCGGAGCTTGCAGTGAGCCGAGATCACGCCACTGCACTCCAGCCTGGGCGAAAGAGCAAGACTCCGTCTCAAAAAAAAAAAAAAAAGTGACAGATAAGCTTTGTTTGGAATTCTCTCTCATTCATATCAGAATGTGTGGAATAAACTAACATACGTTTTTAAAAAGAACAGCTGTTCACAATGGTTTTTTGCCTAAGTTCAAAACCTCAAGCTTCAATTTACAAAGAAAATGGTCTTTTCTCCCATCTTTTTCTCAGAGGGCTATTTCTAGCATTCATTGTCCCTCATTCCATCCACAGATGATATCTGAGGCCTGAAATGGAACTGTGGTTTGAAAGCTGGCTTCACTTTGTGGGGAAACCAAGGTTATGCCCGTGTTGTCTTTTGATCAATGGCTCCCCTTAGCCCACTGAAAGCCTTCAGCTGCATAGGTAATGAAGTGAATTTCCACAGCTATGTCCTGTCTTCACCAGAAAGACACTGTGTGGTTTGCATAAGGGCCCAATAATACACGATGTCCCTGACTCCAGGGATTCGGGAGCCTGAATATTCCCATTTACCTCAGGGCACAAGATGTTATGCCTAACCAATCAGATTTCATTGCCCAGCCCTTAAGGCTTGTGAAATCAAGAGGTTTCTTCTTGGGTTGGTTGCAGAAAGTTCTCATGTAAGAGGTGACAAGTTATCCCACCAACTTTAGGCCTCTCAGAAGTCAGAGTGCCTTCCTCAGGTCGATGGTTCAACACTAGGTGGCTTCTACTAGCTCAAGGCTGATAGGATTCTGGGAGAAGCGTAGTCTGTGCCCCCCAGCAAGGGGAGTTGTGGATAGCAAGTTGCCTTATGGGCCTACAGAACTATGCTCACTTTGAAATTCCTGCTGGCAGAGCAGTAATTGTGAGATGAGGCCCCTGAAATTCCAAGCAAAGGTGGCAGCAGGAAGTCCCAGTCCAGGGCCACTCCAGGCCAGGTGTGAGCCTCTGTGTCTGGAGAGTGGCATCAATCATGGTCATTCATTCATACAGCTAATATTTGCTGAGCATCTGCTGCACCCAGGTCCTGTGCTAAGCACTTAACATACGCTGTCTCATTGAGTGTTTTACAACAAAACTAGGAGGACAGTACTATCAGTCCCCATTAACAAGTGCCAAAACTGAGGCACAGAGAGGTTAAGTTGCCAGGGGTCACACGACCAATGCGAGAAATATCACCTCTTCAGCACATAGAGGGGCAGCTGCTGGATCTGCATCTGGGGCAAGGAAGTTGGGAAGGGTGCTTGTTGGCTAGAGAGATACCCACTCACCAAACCACAGGAAATAACGTCCTCTTTCCTGAGGAACAATGGTCCTGAGGCCTTAGGAGGGGCCTCAGGAGTCAGGGAACAGGGAGCTTTGGGCTCCCGTCTTGGTAGCTGGTGGTATTGACTATGGGAATCTCAGTGTGTGATAACAGAATTACAAGTGGGGACCTAAAGTGGTTTCTAAGAGTTAATGGCAAGAGGAGGAAAAGGAAGGTCAGAAACATTCTAGGATGGAAGATGTCTCAATGACAGTTAGCAACCAAACACAGCACAGGGAGCTCTCATCTCCCCTGAAATACCTTGTCGTAAATCATGGAGCCTATCCCTGCCTGATAGTCTACTGTACCATTTCCAGACTTGCCAGACAGATGGCCTAGCTGACCTATTTCAACATAACTGGAACAGAATGATTTCCATGTTGACTCTAGGATACATTATAAGGAAGAAAGGTGGGTTTCTTTCTGTTTCAATCACAGCAAGACCATCAGGGCTTGAAAAGTTGGGCCATCGGGTTGCCGCCAGCAAGCACATTCTTTGACCTTCTGTGGTGGGTCCACAGAGTGGAACCAGGTGTTCTTTCAGCCCATGCCAGAATGTATTGGCCGCCCAACTGGCCACCTGCCTCCACCCCACCAACGGGGCTTTGGCTGGCCCTCTACCAAACAGCTGTTTGGGGAGACACAGGTGGCCACCCACGCTTGTGCCCAGGCCAGCAGCTGCATTGGCCTGATTCATCCTGGCAAGATGGACCCTCCTGTGCCCCAACTTCTCCCTGAGCCAGGTCACTCAGGGACTAGGGAGAAGGAAAGCCAAAGGGTAGATACACTGTGTATTAAATGCACTCATAAACCTGTTTCGTGGCCCAAAGGCAATAAACAAGAGAATACTTCTTTCAATCTCATCAATTTTGGTATTTTATTTTTACTCATTCAAATTAATGTTATGTAAATGAATAGAACTTTAGTTCCTGTTTCTTGTTTGTATTACTGTTAGAATAAAAATCTTTTCCTGTTGCTATGTATCTATAATAAATATGAAGGTAAAAAAGGATTACATCCCAACTTCAGCAAAATGCTATCTGGGAGACCATGCTAGGTGCCCAGATAATAACGACCACAGGAGCATGACTGGATGTACTGAAAAGGCACCCACAGAAGTGGCTAAAATATAATATGAGCTGAATGAAAGAGGGTAGCAACATCCATGTTATCACAGCCAGGCTAATTGCAATAAGAAATAATTCTATTCATGAAGTTTAGAATAGGAAAAAAGCAAAATTGAGAAATCAAGTATTTTATTTTGAGATTTAAAAGAGACTCTATGTTGAAACTATGAAATAAGATAATAAGCTGCGGGCACATCTAGCTTGAGGAGTATCTCAGTGTAGGTAGGGCCAGGACCCCACCTGATGTGCTTAGGGTCCAGGTCCCCACCAATGTGGAAAGCTCCTGCTAGAGGGAAGTAGTAGGGGGACCCACTGTTTCATTTTATCTCACATTTAAATTCAATTACAGAAATAATTGTACAGACTATCCTGTACTGGCCTCTAAAATCAACACATTAGAACCTCACTTTCCAAATGAATGTTGTCTCCTTCCATGTAGCAACTGGAGATCACTCTGTACTCACTGTAAGAGTAAAATCATCATTCAAGAAAGTTTTAAAATTGCTTTTTAGACTGTCTCCCAGGGTAGGATAAATTTGATTTTCACAAAAGCCCTAACTCTTTCAAAATAAAATCCGGTAAGTAATTTGCATATAATCATTTTGGCCCCAAATGTATCTTACAAACTGACCCAAGGTAATACCATGAAAGGTATTCCAAATATGCTCTGAGTAAGTGATCTTTAAAGGATTTTGTTCATTTGGATAAAAAAAAAAGCTGGTGTCTTTGCCTAAAAATTATTAGGATGTCTTCATTATTCTACTTAAAATTCATATAATACAACATTTCATTAAATATACTGTTATTTCCAATTCTAAAATTAGCTGGAACCTGAACCACCTAAATGGCATATCTGTCTGTCAGGGTAGAGAAAGATCTCTGACATCTTTGAGGACTGAGTAACCCTTAAAGCCAGGAAAACAAACCACTTCTCCAGAAACTGGAAATGGGCAAACAGCTGTCCTTACGGGATTCTCTTTCTTAGAGTCCCTGGAGTACAAAGTCTCCTTCCCAAGGGACTAATTAAGGGAAGTCTGTCAGCAACTTTAATGAAGCCACTGTGGAGCATGCAAGCCCCAGAGTCTGCTCCTGACTGCAGAGTCGGGGAGATAGGACCATACAGATGTGCCCTTTTCACACTACTGTGTTTGCTCAAGTTCTGTAGCTTGAATCATTTCCCATTTACTTACACGAGAATTCCAAAATGAGCCTGACTTTTGACTGATCCTTAATGGACTGTGTGCACCAACTGACATTCCAGCATTGAGTGTCTTCCCCCTCAGCCTGCTTTCCTTCCAGAGTTTTCAAAGAAGTTGTTAATGCTATGTAAACAAATACTTAAACCTATGGGGAGAATACTATTATTTTAAGGAATTCCAAGAGTGAATCTTTTGGAGAGGATAATTACTCCTTTATTTAACTTTGAAGTTTGAGTTCCCATCATGAGTTTTTTTTAAAATTATATATATATATATATATATATATATATATATATATATATATATATATATCAAGACACAAACATTTTTTCCTAACATTTCTGTGGAAACTTGCCTTAAAGTCCACAATCTTTACATCTTTTTCTCCCTGAAAGAACCTTTTTAATACATAGCCCCTCTAAACAGCTTTTAAAGGCTCCATGGGTGGCCAGGAATTCCTAGGCCAAAATTTAGCAACGATGGCTATGACTATGGACACTGTTGGAGTTGATTGTCCCTAAATCAAGATGAAAACTTAACCTTAAAAGTAATGTTTAAATTTCTCCCCCTCAGAGAAAATATTTGCAAACTATGCATCTGACAAAGGTCTAATATCCAGAATCCAGAAGGAACTTAAATAATTCAACAAGCATAAAGCAAATAGCCCCATTAGAAAGCAGGCAAAGAACATGAACAGATACTTTTCAAAATAAGGCAGACAAATGGCCAACGAGCATATGAAAACAAGATCAACATCACTGATTATTAGAGAAATGCACATCAGAACCACAATGAGATACCATCTCATAGCAGTCAGAATGGCTATTGTTAAAAAAATAAAAATAGCAGGTGTTTGTGAGGCTGCAGAGAAAAGGGAACATTATACACTGCTGGTGGGAATGTAAATTAGTTCAGCCACTGTGGAAAGAAATTTGGAGATTTGTCAAGGAACTAAAAATAAAACTACCATTCAACCCAGCAATCCCATTACTGGGTATGTACCCAAAGGAATATAAATCATTCTGCCAAAAGACATATGCACCCATATGTTCATTGCAGTACTATTCACAATAGCAAAGACTTGGAATCAACCCAGGTGCCCATCAATGGTGGACTGGATAAAGAAAATGTGGTATTAATACATAATAACTGGGGAGGTGAAAAATCTCTAGAATGAGGACTACAAAACACTGCCCAAAGAAATCAGAGATGACACAAACAGAAAAACATTTCATGCTCATGTATACAAAGAATATCATTAAAATGGCCATGCTGCCCAAAGCAATGTATAGATTCAATGCTGTTCCTATCAAACTACCCATGATATTCTTCACAGAACTAGAAAAAAACTATTTTAAAATGTGTATGTTTAAAATAGTTAAAAAAAAAAAAAACTATTTTAAAATTCAAAAAAGAGCCCAATAGCCAAGGCAATCCTAAGCAAAAAGAACAAAACTGGAGGCATCACACTACCCAACTTCAAACTATACTACAAGGCTACATTAACCAAACAGCTTGGTACTGGTACAAAAACAGACACATAGACCAATGGAACAGAATAAAGAGCTCAAAATAAGGCCACACACCTACACCCATCTGATCTTCAACAAAGCTAACAAAAACAAACAATGGGGAAAGGATTCCCTATTCAATAAATGGTGCTGGGAGAACTGGCTAGCCACATGCAGAAGATTGAAACTGGACCCCTTCCTTACACCATACACAAAAGTCAACTCAAGATGGATGAAAGACTTACATGTAAAACCCACAACTATAAAAACCCTAGAAGACAATCTAGGCAATACCATTCTGAACCTAGCAATGGGCAGATGCCAAAAGCAATTGCAACTAAAGCAAAAATTGACAAACGCGATCTAATTAAGCTAAAGAGCTTCTGCACAGCAAAAGAAACTATCAACAGAGTAAATAAACAACCTATAGAATGGGAGAAAATATTTGCAAAATTTGCATCTGACAAAGGTCTAATATCCAGCATCTATAAGGAACTTAAACAAATTTACAAGAAAAAAACAAATAACCCAATTAAAAAGTAGACAAAGGACATGATAAGACACTTTTCAAAAGAAGACATACATGCAGCCAACAAGCATATGAAAAAAAGCTCAATATCCCTGATTATTAGAGAAATGCAAATCCAAACCACAGTGAGATACCATCTCACACCAGTTAGAACAGCTATTATTAAAAAATCAAAACATAACAGATGCTGGCAAGTTTATGAAGAAAAAGGAATGCTTATACACTGTTGGTGACAGTGTAACTTAGTTCAATCATTGTGGAAAGCAGTGTGGTGATTCCTCAAGGACCTAAAAACAGAAATACCATTTGATCCAGCACTCCCATTACTGGGTATACACCCAAAGGAATATCAATTGTTCTCCCACAAAGACACATGCACGCATATGTTCATTGCAGGACTGCTCACAATAGCAAAGACATGGAATCAAACTAAATGCCCAACAATGACAGACTGGATAAAGGAAATGTGGTACATATAGGCCGGGTGTGGTGGCTCACACCTGTAATCCCAGCACTTTGGGAGGCCGAGGTGGGCGGATCACCTGAGGTCAGGAGTTCAAGACCAGCCTGACCAACATGGAGAAACCTCGTCTCTACTAAAAATACAAAATTAGCCAGCCGTGGTGGCGCATGCCTGTAATCCCAGCTACTTGGGAGGCTGAGGCAGGAGAATCCTTGAACCCAGGAGGTGGAGGTTGTGGTTAGCCAAGATCGCGCTATTGCTCTCCAGCCTGGGTAACAAGAGCAAAACTCCATCTCAAAAAAAAAAAAAGGAAAAAGAAAATGTGGCACATATACACCATGGAGTACTATGCAGCCATAAAAAAACAAGATCATGTCCTTTGTGGGAACATGGATGGAGCTAGAGGCCATCATCCTTAGCAAACTAATGCAGGAACCAAAAACCAAATACTACATGTTCTCACTCATAAGTGGGAGCTAAATGATGAGAACACATGGACACATAGAGGAAAACAACACACAGTGGAGCCTACTGAAGGGTGGAGGAAGGGAGGAGGGAGAGGATCAGGAAAAATAACTAATGGGTACTGGGCTTAATCTGGGTGATGAAATAATCTGTACAACAAACCCCCGTGACACAAGTTTACCTATGTAACAAACCTGCACATGTACCTCTGAACTTAAAAGTTTAAAAAAAAAAAAAAATGTGGTATATACACTCCATGGAGTACTACCCAGCCACAAAAAAGAATGAAATCATGTCTTTTGTAGCAACATGATTGCAGCTAGAAGCCGTTATCCTAAGTGAGTTAGCACAGAAACAGAAAACCAAATACAAAAACAGAGTACCAAATACATGTCCTGTCTTATAAGTGGGAGGCAAACACTGGGTTATACATGGCCATAGAGAGGGGGACAACAGACACTGAGGACAACTCGAGGAGGGAGGGTAAGAATGGAAAAACTATATATTGGGTATTATGCTCACTACCTGGATGATGGGATCAATCATACCCCGAACCTCAGCATAAGGCAGTATACCCAGTAACACATGTGCACATGTGCCCCCGAATCTAAAATGAAAGTTGGGACGGGCACAGTGGCTCATGCCTGTAATCCCAGCACTTCGAGAGGCCAAAGCAGGTGGATCACCTGAGGTTAGAAGTTCGAGACCAGCCTGGTCAACATGGTGAAACCTTGTCTCTTTTAGAAATGCAAAAATTAGCTGGGTGTGGTGGCGGGTGCCTGTAATCCTAGCTTCTCAAGAGGCTGAGGCAGGAGAATCACTTGAACCCGAGAGGCAGAGGTTGCAGTGAGCCGAGATTGCACCATTGTTCCAGCCTGGGTGATAAGAGCGAAACTTTAGCTCAAATAAAGAAAGAAAGAAAAGAAAATGAAAGTTGAAATTTTTTTTAAAAAAATTCCACATAAAAATATTCTAATCAGATCATTCTTTTCCATCAATTTCATAATAATTCAATTGCCAATAACTGATTAAGAGAAAAGCCCTATGAGACAGACAGATGGGGTCCCTTCAAGGAGTTCTAATGCAGGAAAGAGTGAGAGCTTATGTATTTAGTTAAAGCAATATCCTTATGAGGGAATGGGATGCTAACAAATGGTGTTTCCTACACCACTGAAAATATTTAATTTGGTGTTCTTTGCTTTGGGCAAGAACTTATCAACTATTATTTGTTTATTTTTGTTTTGTTTTATTTTGGAAATCATCAAACATATGCAAAAGTAGAGGGAATCGTTTAATGACTACTCTTTCTTCACCCAGCATCTGCAATCAACATGTGACCAATCTTGTTTCCAACTATACTGCCTTACCCTGGATTATTTAGGCCATCGTTATATCATTTCATCATGAAATACTTTGAAATGCATTCCTACAAGCTAAGGACTCTTAAACTACACTACTATTAATTCATATTTTTGTTGTAGAATTGAGTTCGCTCTTTTTTAAACTACTGTCACCAAACTTAGGGAAAGTAATAGTAGTTGTATATACCACCTAATGAGCACCTGGTATATACTATATTCCAGGCAGAATAGTAGGTGCTTTTTGTCCATTATCTTATCATCATCATCATCATTATTGATTTTATAGAAAAGGAAACTGAGGCTAAGAGATTGAGGCACTCATCCACTGGCAAGTCCCAGCCCAGCAAGACTGCAGAGGATCAAGACTTATAAGAAAACCTTTCTACCACCAGTGCCTGTCTTGTTTTTCCAGCGCAAATCATACTCAGGAAGACAAACATCCAACATCATCCTCTGCTTCTTGGGCCCAGAAGAATGTTATAAAAATAAGTAACTCATGAAGAAAACAAATCTTCCTTCTTTGGCCTTTTGGGTCATGGCTAGATCGAGCCTTAGCTGCATAAGACAGTGTTGCCTTGGTGCAACTGCTTTGTTGATGCAGATGCCCTCAGCTCTATTTTTCTTTACAATCAGCAAGTTGAAAAGTGTGTGCATGTCTATGTGTCCGTGTGTATAGAGAGAGAGTGTGTGAGGGCACACAAGGGTTTATTGGTATCTCAGTCAAAAAAGTTAAAGCTCAGTGAATGACTCTTTCCTCTTTTTTTCCTTCTCTCTAAGCAGGAAACCGAATGAAGGGCAGGAGTGAGAATCACAAGCCTTGCATGTAAAAGAGTGGTCAGAAAGGAGAGCTGCTGGGCTACAAACCAATCTGAGCCTTAGTCCGAGAATGAGTTTTTCTCAAGTTAGAGCAGTGGTTCCCAGACTTTCAGATTTCATGGATCAGTAAAATTTCAAAAATACTTTGGAGACTAATGTAGGGTTGCTAACGTTTTGCTCTGCCAAGTAAGGGCATTTAAAAAAAATCTTTCATTTATTATTACCATAAAAGTTACCTTTCTAAAAGAAAGTACATTATAATACCATCACAAAGTGTGTACATTTTTGTTTTAGTAGAAGCTACTACATTGCCCTTATTTTTCTATTTAGTGTCTTTTTCAAATAAGGATTTTAGCTGCAAAAGTAGAAGACTGAACAAGTGACTTAGACACTAAAACAGGTCCCTGTTCTGCAAGGTGCCAGGTGCTCCTCTTCCATCTCCACCACCGACCCTCATGTGTGGCTTCCCTCATCTGCACAATGGCAGCAGCAGTGCCAGGGACACATGCAAAAGACGCCGAGGCTGGCAAAGAGGATAGGCTGTTTCTGCATGTGTGTCACTTTCTATCCTGGACAAATAGTGTTTCCAGAAACCCCAGTAAATTTACCCTCAGGACACAGTGGCCAGGGCCAAGCCATATGCCTACACCCTAGCACGAGGGAGGCTGAGAAGATCTGCAGTATTTTTGCCTCTGTACTGGAAGCTGCCTCTGCAAAGGGAAGCCAGGAATGGCTGTTAGTAGAGACCAGGAGATCACATCAGGTCTGGAAAAGCCTCATCTGGGGCTAACAAGCCCAATATTTAGGAGTGGATCGATTAGAACTTCCCATGCTGAGGCCTGCAGTGCCTGCTGAGCATCTATCCATAATCTAAGTATCTTTTATTTAGCGTCATCCAAGTTTAGAGCAAAGATTTGTAAAAATAACTATCAGTCTTCCTGCATTTCAAGGGAGCCTGAAGAAGCCTAGCCAGATATCACAGCTCTGTTGAGAAAAGCTTGAATAATTTCCTATCATTTCATCCCCAATTGCATATTATTTTCTTTATTAAGAGTCTTATTGAATATTCATGAAAACAAAGATATTCAAACCCTCAGAATCGGCCCTCCTTTGCTACATAAAAGAAATTGTAACAGCTCCTAGTTAGAGTTGTTGGTGTAATTAAAAGGAACTTTTTAGTATCTTGAAGAGCTATGGAAAGTGCCATAACACACAGTGATTTTAAAACAGCATTTTAGCCTGCAGTAGCTGTCTCTTTCATGATATGCACCATCACTGAAATTGGATAGAAGATACATTATAATATTAAGCAAAAACTGAAGAAACAGATTTCCTGGATAAGATGACAGAATGAAACAATAATATAGAATTTCTCTTCCCCGCAACTTAAGAAAATCTAACAAACAAACAAAAAAGAATAAAAAGACCCCCACGCCCCAAATCACCAGCAGTAAACAAGCAAGAGACACAGAATAGCCTTCTGCTGTCAGTATTAAAAAACGGCACTCAGGAAAGATGAATCAACAGATTCTTGAACATTCTCACTAATGCACTCAAATGGGGAAAGAAGCAGACCGAGGGACTGCACAGGTGGCTCTGGCAAAAACAAGAAAAAATTATCACAAGCAGAAGCCCCTGCCTGCTGCACTTCAGAGACAAGAAAGGCCACAATCTATGACAAACAGTAAGGGCCTTTCTCATGAAAAATTAAACACAGAATTACCATGTGATCCAGCAATCCCACCTCTGTGTATATACCCAAGAGAACTGAAAGCAGAGGCCTGAAGAGATACCTACATGTTCATGTTCACAGCAATATTCGCAAGGGCAAAAGGTGGGGCAGCCTGTGTGTCTATCAACAGATAAATGGATAAACAAAATGTGGTATATATAATCCATATAATAAAATATATATGTGATATATATAACAAAATATACATATGTTATGCATATATATATATATAACATATATAATAGAATGTTAGCCTTTAAAAGGAAAGAAATGCTAACACATACATGAGCTATCTAGAGCAGTCAAATTCATACAGCCAGAAAGTAGAATGGTGGCTGCCAGGGACTAGGGGGCAGGGGGAATGAGCGCTTAATGGGTATACAGTTTCAGTTTGAGAGGATAAAAAAGTTCTGGTGTTGGATGGTGACGACGGTTGTACAACAGTGTGAATATATTTAATGCTACTGAACTCTATGTTTAAAAATGGTTAAAATGGCCAGTCGTCGTGGCTCACACCTGTAATCCCAGCACTTTGGGAGGCTGAGGTGGGTGGATCACTTGAGGTCAGGAATTCGAGACCAGCCTGGCCAACATGGCACGAAACCCCATCTCTACTAAAAAAAAAAAAAAGTTAGTTGGGCATGGTAGTGCACGCCTGTAATCCCGGCTTCTCCAGAGACTGAGGCAAGAGAATCGCTTGAACTCAAGGGGTGGAGGTGAGCCAAGATCACGCCACTGCACTCCAGACTGGGTGACAGAGCAAGACTCTGTCTCAAAATTTAAAAAAATGGTTAAAAGGGTAAATTTTATGTTATGTATATGGTACCACACACAAAAAAGACAAAGACAAGCCACAAGGACTTGCCATCTCCAAGGGCACTGTGCAGACTGGGGAAAAGCTTCCATGTCCACAGGAAATGGATCTCCCAGCTGCATACATGTATGGGGTCATGATACAGGCCTGCGGTGGGATGCATGGTTGCTCCCAGCTGCTCCCTGCCTTCCTCATCCCTGCCAATTGCCGTGTGCTTTACAGTGGCTCCCGCTATGGAAAAGAGTCTGTTTCCCTGCCCCATTGACTTTGGCCTGGCCATCCTACTTATTGTGTTCAGCCAGTGGAATGTGAGCAAATGTGATATACTCTGTATCCTGGCCATTGGTGGTTGACGCTTTCTTTTTTCCCTCTGCCATGACATCGGCTTCTCCCAAATAGGCACTGCTTGGATGGTTTCCATTTTGGAGGCTCATTTTAGTGCATCCTCTGCCTTCTCTTCTCTCCATAATCCTCAACCTCACTTTGCTCAGTAGGGGGAATGGTTCCGGAAAGCATTTGCCCTAAATAGAGTGTTCTTTTTTAATTTTATTATTATTATACTTTAAGTTTTAGGGTACATGTGCACAATGTGCAGGTTTGTTACATATGTATCCATGTGCCACGTTGGTGTGCTGCACCCATTAACTCGTCATTTAGCATTAGGTATATCTCCTAATGCTGTCCCTCCCCCCTCCTGCCACCCCACAACAGTCCCCAGAGTGTGATGATCCCCTTCCTGTGTCCATGAGTTCTCATTGTTCAATTCCCACCTGTGAGTGAGAACAGGCGGTGTTTGGTTTTTTGTCCTTGCGATAGTTTGCTGGGAATGATGGTTTCCAGCTTCATCCATGTCCCTACAAAGGACATGAACTCATCATTTTTTATGGCTGCATAGTATTCCATGGTGTATATGTGCCACATTTTCTTAATCCAGTCTATCATTGTTGGACATTTGGCTTGGTTCCAAGTCTTTGCTATTGTGAATAGTGCCACAATAAACACACGTGTGCATGTGTCTTTATAGCAGCATGATTTATAATCCTTTGGGTATATACCCAGTAATGGGATTGCTGGTCAAATGGCATTTCTAGTTCTAGATCCCTGAGGAATCACCACACTGACTTCCACAATGGTTGAACTAGTTTACAGTCCCACCAACAGTGTAAAAGTGTTCCTATTTCTCCATATCCTCTCCAGCACCTGTTGTTTCCTGACTTTTTAATGATGGCCATTCTAACTGGTGTGAGATGGTATCTCATTGTGGTTTTGATTTGCATTTCTCTGATGGCCAGTGATGATGAGCATTTTTTCATGTGTTTTTTGGCTGCATAAATGTCTTCTTTTGAGAAGTGTCTATTCATATCCTTCGCCCACTTTTTGATGGGGTTGTTTGTTTTCTTCTTGTAAATTTGTTTGAGTTCATTTTAGATTCTGGATATTAGCCCTTTGTCAGATGAGTAGGTTGCAAAAATTTTCTCCCGTTCTGTAGGTTACCTGTTCATAGAGTGTTCTTTTCCATCACATGCCTGGCTTCCCTATCTTGTGAGTAAGGTCCCAGCTAAGGGTGACTATTCTGAGATTCTGTGGTGAAATCTTCTTCCTCCAAATTTGTGTAGAGAAATGAAAAGAGTCCATCCTCATAGCCTATGGGAAAATCCTGGAGCTCTTGCCAGAGCATCAGAAGGGACAGGCCATTGCTCCAGACAGAGGAGGGTGCCCAAACTCAGAGTGGAGGGAGAATGCTCTTTGACAATAGCCTGGTCCCTGAACTTTTGTCTTTAGCCCATGTGAATACATTCCCCATTATTCTTGGTTTTCTTTTCTATTCCAATCTTCAGAATTTTTCTCCTCATCTCACTTGAGATGTGTAAGTTGCTAAATGTGGGGCAGATCCCTTCTTCCCCTGTGTAACTCTGTAGGAATTCTTGCCTGTTCCCTCAGTGTCTGACCAAAATAGGTATAGTCATGAGAGCTGCTGCTGCCCACAAAATGCAGGCTGCTGTCCCCTGGGCTATGGAACAGACAGAAGGAATGAGAGTGGGTTTTTCCTAGGAGAGCCTGTGGCAGAGATCAGGATACACACACTTGCCAGACAGAAAACAGCCCAACATGATGATCTCAACTATTTTTGATTGCTAATTTCTAGTTACTGTGCTGAACACAGAGTGAGAAACAATCTGTGCTGGGGGAGTTTGTAGTCTAAGCTGCCAATGGTGTGCCCTGTGCACCAGGCTGGTCAATAAATATCACTGGAGACCTGGCAGGCTGTGGGGAGGGAAGGACATACTGGATCTGAATAGTTCAGGCACTCAGTCCAAGAGGAGAGAAATGGGATTCAGCCAGCAGTCCGAGTCTGGCCTGGTTGAGAAGTTGTAACAAAATGATAAGTAATCATGCTTGTTTATGATCAGAGAGCTTTTGATCCCACAGGCCAAGGTACTCTTGAACACAGTTCCTGAATGTGTCCAGTGGCCTCAGAAAGTTCTGACTGATCACATCATCCCCATCTTTGAGGAGGAGAGGTTGAGTTACGGAGGTGTGAGTCAGCTCTTCCATGGTTGTAGAGTGCAAATAGCCCCAGAATTAGGTTTCCTGCCTTGCAGCCAAGGGACGCATGTTTCCGGCCTCTTGCCTCTTCCACGGGACTCTTCTGATACAAATGTCACCTGCCAAACATCCAAAAAATTAAAAGGCCCAACATGGCTTTGGCTTGGAACTTAAGTTGGCAAATGATTGGCAATGTGAAATGGAGACCTTTCCAAGAAGGGGCAGGGAAACAGCCAAGCAAGAGGTGAGTGTGGCTCCACTTCCCCAGTGTCCTCTGCTGGAGGGAGCAGATAGACACTAGACACCTCTGCTTTCCCCAGTGGGCCCCACAGACAATGCCCAGCTTGGCAAATGGGAGAGACTCACCCCTCAGTGCTCTGTTGGCCATCTGAGGCACTGGCTAACACGGGTGTGAACAACAGGTTCCACACTTGGCTGGCTCGGCCCAGCCCCATCTCTGAAAATGAGCGCATGGCTCAGAACCCCTGGAAGTGCCCACAGGGCTGCTAGTCTGGGACAGTTTGAAACGCCTAGTCCAACTTAACCAGAAAACTAAATGGCTTCTCTACAAGCATGGTTGCCAAAGAGATCATCAGTAAAAGGAAAAATCAATATATTGAATTTTTTTAAAAAAATGAAATGGAAGCCAACTAGTTTAACCAAACAGGAAAAATACTCCGTTTTTTAAAAATTCACTAGAAGCCAGCAAAGAGGATAAAATACAAAGCCAGGAGGAGTTGCCAGTCCTTAGAGACATGGCATATTGAATGTGGCGCACCAGCTGGCCAAAATGACAAGATTGTTGTTGATGGGGAGAGTCCTCCAGGGAGATGGGTTTGGATGGTATTGTTCTGGGATGATCACAGTTGTTTACATCTGTTCCTTGGAATATTACACAAGATTATATTCCAAGCCCTGTGCCTCAGAAACCTGGCTGCAGTCCCCTCGGAAGCACAGTGGCCCTGTCTTGAGAAGAATCTTCCAAGCACGGTTAATCAGAGGGCCAAGGTGACACTGGCAGAAAGAGCACTGGATGAGGGATCATAAGAGCTGAGTCCTACCCCTGCTTCTGCAACCTCTCTGTACATCACCGGCTTCAGTTCCCTATAGGTAAAGTGGAGTTCATACTTCCCTACCCTGTGTGTTGACTTGAGGCTCGAATGACATTCTATGTGTCAGATGTAAGGTTGTGGGTGCCCCAGGGCTATTCCACCATTACCCTGGCTTGTTGTAGAGCTCAAAGTGGTCCTGTCCCACCATCCTTGTCAATGTAGGGGCTTGGCCTTCCACTTCATCCGCAGCTAATCGCATGGAACCTTGGTGCAGATGAGCCAGTGGAATTTCCCTGGGAACGTGGAATTGGGATTCAAGGATGCAGCCCATCTATGTGTATGGTGGCACCTGCAGGACACATACACTTGTGCTCTGTGGGGTGGACATCTGCCATGTGTGTGGAGGCACAGAGAATGCTGATTTAAATAGAGAGGCCAGGCACAGTGGCTCATGACTGTAATCCCAGCACTTTGGAAGGCCAAGCAGGAAGGATCACTTGAGTCCAGGAGTTCAAGACCAGCCTGGGCAACAAAGCAAGACCCTGTCTGTACAAAAAAGAAAAAAAAATTAGCTGGGTGTGATGGTGCATGCCTGTGGTCCCAGCTATGTGGGAGACTGAGGTGGGAGAATCGTTTGAGCCTGGGAGGTCAAGGCTGCAGTGAGGCATGATCATACCACTGCACTCCAGCCTCAGCAACAGAGCTGAGACCCTGCCTCAAAAAAAAATTAATAAAAAATTAAATAGGAGAGAAAGCAGCCACAGACAGACAGCCAAAGAAGAGAGTCTGTCTGGCCCCACAGAGAGAGTGGCTGCCTTTGTTCCAGACAGCATCGCAGAGTCTGAGTCCAGTCCCTTGTTAATTGTGGCTCTTTCACTGCTATTCCATGAGACCCTCCTAAATTCTTATACCACGTTCTCTTTTTTAAACTCACACTAGATTTGAGTTCACTTCTATTTGCAATTCTAATAACCTTAGCTAACCATCAAGAACCTTGCAGGTCAGATGAAAAATCTTAGCCCTTATCTCATAAGCAATGGGAACAGTACACAGCCAGTAAAGCAGAAGCTCCTCAAACTATCACTTAAATACGACACTGGAATGTGTCTGACACAACATCTTGCACATCATGGTCTCTCAATATATGGTCCTTGAATTAAAACATCAAGATAGGATATAAGTCAAGTGCAGGACTAATACTGTAGTTTAGTAAAGGAGAGCAAAACAATGAAAACAAACTGCTGCGACCTCTCACTGATCTTCCTAACAATTAAATAATCTATTTATTTAGGAAATGGCAGGGGCTTCATCTCTTCTAAGTAGTGTATTTTTCAGAATATGTGTATATATTCTGGCATCAAATAGTGTTTAGATAGTACAAGAAAGGCAACGTTAACGAGGTCTTCTTTTCTGTATGGTAATTACAGACAAAATACTTCCAGGAATAGGTATTTTCCAAATAGATATAAATATTAGAAAAATGCTAAGAGAGGAAACCTAGATATTTCCTTTCCAGCAATACAGTACTTCTCAACTCTTCACTCATGCTAGATTTGATTTTGCTTGTTTGTTTTGAGGCAGGGCCTTGCTCTGTCAGCCAGGCTGGAGTGCAGTGGCATGACCATAGCTCACTGCAGCCTTCATCTGCCAGCTTCAATCAATCCTCCAATCTCAGCGCTCCTGAGGAGCTGGGAATACAGGTGTGTACCACCATGCTTGGTTAATTTTTTATTTTTATTTTTAATAGAGACAAGGTCTTGTTATGTTGCCCAGGCTGGTTTCAACCTCCTGAGCTCAAGTAACTCGCCCACCTTGGCCTCCTAAAGTGCTGGCATTACAGGTGTGAGCCACCAGGCCCACCCTCATGTTGTATTTGGAGACTGTGTTCAAAACCCCAGAGTAATGGACACAGATAAACTAGAGAATGAACACATAAAAATACCATGGTAAGGAGAAAACATTCAAGAACAAGGTCTTGGATCAGAGAATATTTGGCATGAAGATGTCTTTGCTGCAGTCTGAATGCTTATGGATCCCCGGCCCCAAATTCATATGTTGAGATCTAATCCTCAATGTGATGGTATTAAGAGGTGGAGCCTTTGAGAGGTGATTAGGTCCACTCTCTTGAATGGGATTCGTGTTCTTTTAAAAAATGCCTGAGGCAGCTTATTTGCCCTCTTCCACTTTGTGAGGACACAGAAAGGACTGCCATCTAGCAAGAGGGCCCTCGCCAGAATCTATTGGTGCCTTGATGATCTTGGACTTCCCAGCCTCCAGAACTGTGAGAAATAAATTTATGTTGCTTAAAAGCCACGAAGTTTATGGTATTTTGTTATAGCACTCCTGAACAGTATTTTCTTATAGTAGTCCTATGGTATTTTGTTATAGCAGTCCTAAGATAACCTTTGCAGGTTATCTTTATACCTGTCTTTAAATATCTTAAATATCTTTAAATATCTTAAAGATTTTCAAGTTGGAGAGAAATTAAGCTTGTCATGGATTATTCCAGAGGGATAAACCACAGGTACATATTTTTCATCTGAAACAAACAACATCGTTGTTGTCCCAACATTACATAGTTCTTATGGTTTTTCTACCTCTTCTAGTAGCAGTGCCACACAGTGGGCCTATGACCCAAGAGGCAGGGCCTCTCAGGGAATGTATACCTTGTCCCTTTCTATTGTTTGCTGCATGACCTGTGAATTTCATTTTCCTGGTGAAGCCAAGTTGGATCCGTGTTGCAAGCAACTGAAAGAGTCTTGCCCAGGATTTATAATAGTGATGTGACAAGAAGCAGGCAGTTTCTAAGCAGTGAGTTCCCACCATGCGGCATGATCACAGAGGGCCAAGAAGTAGCTTCATGAGGTCGCTTCAGAGATTGAAAAACTAGCTGGGTGCGGTGGCTCATGCCTGTAATTCCCAAACTTTGGGAGGCGAAGGCAAGTGGATCACTTGAGGTCAGGAGTTTGAGACCAGCCTGGCCAACGTAGTGAAACACCGTCTCTACAAAAACAAAAAAACACAAAAATTAGCCAGGCATGGTGGTGCATGGCTGTAGTCCCAGCTACTTGGGAGGCTGAGGCAGGAGAATCACTTGAACCCAGGAGGTGGAGTTTGCAGTGAGCTGAGTGGAGTGCCACTGCACTCCAGCTTGGGCGACACGGGAAGACTCCATCTCAAAAAAAAAAAAAAAAAAAAAAAAAAGAAGAGTGAAAAACCAAGAAGATGCTGTCTGCACTAACTGTGACCCCTCCTCACCTCCTGATTACTGCATAATAGTAACATTCTCCCTGCAGTTTATTCACTGGGAAGCTGAAAACGATGCATCAGACATGTCATATGAAAATAAAAAGCCAGTAAATCATATAAATAAATTAATACTATACTCAATTACAATGGGAATTTATTACTCATCTTATCTTTATTTAATAGCTATCTCCTCTGTGCCAACACCTGGCACAAACATTTCTTAATAAATTAGAATGTAGGTGGATTGTTTTCGTTTTAATAATTTGCAGCATTTAAAGGAAATTACTTGAATTCAGAGATTTATCTAAAATCCAAGTATACTCACTAGGACAAGAAACTCTCCCTAGACTCACCCCAGGTGCACTCCTCCCTGGAGGAGATGGCCCTGTGTCCTGTGTTTAATTCTAATTTCCCATTTGCTTAGGGCAGTGGAGGGAGGCCTGCCCTATATGGGTGTCTGAAGCAGGTTCTTTCATGTCCCAGGATGAGATTGGCCCTTCTGGCAGGTTGGCTCCTGGCAGAGGGATTATATTAGTGTCAGATTTCTTATCTTACCCCTCAACCCCAACAGATACAGAAGCTCCCTCCAAAAGTCACCATGGGAAAATCAGCCCGACCAGACAGAAAGCCCCGTGACTCTGCAAGCGGAACCTCCACAGGCTGGCCCACAGCAGCAGAAGCTGCTGGAATGTTTAAGCAAAATTCCTTGTGGCTCTGGCCCCTTGGCAGCCATTATTGCTACCCTCTGGCCCAGGCTGCTTATCCTCAAGGCCTCTCAGATCGCCACAGGCAGTGGCCTCAGATCTCCCTTCCATAAACACTTGTCACAGTCACCCATTAGCGCTCATCAGATGCTGGAATTACTGAACATATGAAAGCAGTGGGGGAATTTAAGGGTTTGTCATCTTTTTTCCAATAGAGTAGGGGCCTTTATAGGGTGGGGGTGATCAGACAAAACTGAGATCTCTATTCCCGGAGAGAAAGAAAGCTTAAAAATCATTTAATTATGACATTTGGGCTTAATATTAACAAGTTCAACATTTTCCAACACCCTTCAACAAAGCCTCACAGCCTCCAAATGACTTCAGTTTTCTTCAAGACAATCCACTCTGTGTCTGGGGCATCAGTTTGATTTACAGAGCATTTCAAAATATTTATATATTTTTTAGGGTTTCCATCACAGCTTCAGCCAGTAACCTGCTGTGTTTGAAAATGTCTGGGCAGTAATTGTCATTGTTTGCAACAGCTATTTTGGACTGTAGTGAGTGCTGTGGCATTTCGTAGAATTTGGAATGCAATTACTAAGGTTGTATACATAATCCAAGTGACCTCCTGGCTTCAGAAGCTCAACCCCTAGGAAAAAAAAAGGATAACAACAGCAAAACTTTTGTTTAATTTTTCTTCTGTAGTTGGTCAGTGGTAGGTGGATTATATTATGGCCAATTTGGCAAAAAAATGATTAGTATAACAATTCCTTATAAGTACAAAACAATGTTGGTTTAAACATTCAAGAAGGAATATGCCTGGGATGATGGGCACTTCTGACCCACTTTCGTACCTAAGTGTTTCTGGAGGAAACTGGACACTGAGGGGACGTCTGGATCCTGGAGTGACTCATCCTCATGATGATTGCTTTTTACCAATTAGAAAAGGGCACTCTAATGTCATTTAAAAATATGTTGCTAACAGCTAAGGACGTTAGGTTTTAAAAGAAACAGGACAAAAACCGATTCAGTAAGAATGAGACCATTTAGGAGTCAGTAAATGAATGTAGAAGTTGCTCTGCATGTCATTTGAGACTGAGGTTTCTTGGATCTTATCCGTTTCCAAGAGGCTCAGATTACTCCCAAATTATTTTCTCTCCCCCCGCTTCCTTTTTTTTAAATTTCAGATACTATCTGGAAACTGCACTGCTAAAGCCCACCGATAGTGTGAAACAGAGTTGTTAGACCTAAGTTCAGATCCATAACAGAATCTCTTGATTTCCAAGCAATCAGTGGTTCAGATCACTCTGTTGCTAGAAATAAAAAATTGTCCTGAACGATTTCAAATCTTTTAAAAAGAAACACACAATAAAGTGTCAAATAGAAATATCCATGATCATTTTCTTGGTACTTTCCGGGCATAATGCATCAGCTCCCACCTCATCTCTGTCTACCCCTGTGTAAAAGTGCCTGTAGCTCCGAGACCCAGTGGCTGGAGCCTCTGGCTGGAGCTTTCCTTCAGGCTGAGCTCTGGATGGAAGGCAGGGCTCTGTTTGCTGCCCAGGGCCTTTTCCTGATGATGGTCTTTGCTTTCCAGCTGGTTTGTAGATTGTCAAAGTGCCACCAGGAAACTGCAGTGAAGCTGACCCTAGTGGGTCCTCTGAAGGCCTGTGGGGGCGTGAACAGTGAGAGCAGTGAGAGAGCCCCGGACATCTCACTGCTTGGGATTCATCTTTATCTCACTTCTTTCCCAACTTCCTCACTGCACCTATTGTTTTCTCACCCCAGCATGGAATTACACTAAGTATAGACAACCCCCAACCCCCACCACCCCCCAGCTCCCAAAAAACCACACATTCGTTCTGAAGCGCTGCTGTAAACTGCCGGCCTGGCTGGTTCTGGCCAAGCTCCCCAGACATCTATGAGAACAGCAAATGCCAAGCCAGGAGCACTCACGGGCTGTCTCCAAAGGAAAGCACTGCCAGCGTGTCTCAGTGGGGGAAGAGCTTCATCAGGACGGGATAATCGTTCCCAGTGAAGCTGGATGCTGCAAGACTGCGTGGAGACAGCTGTCAGACCCATTGTTCAGGAGGTGGCAGCAAGCCCGAGGGGCTAGGGAGGGGGTCCCCGAGCCCAGACTCCAGTGGCGCTCAGATAGTGGTCATGATGATTACATCTAAAGTGTCCACCACCTAAAGAGGTGGCCGCATGTGCAGTCTCATGAGAAATCCTCCAGAAAGCTCCAGCAGGAAATTCTTCTCAAGGAGAATCTCAAGTTTTTTCTTTTCAGATTGGGCACATGACCAAGATAAAATGTGTTAGTGGCTACTGTTTACATAAATTGTATGGCTCTGAAATGGCAATTTCGTATCCAGACAGGCATATCTGTCAGCCAAAGGAGCTTTTATAATGTAAGCTTTACTAGGTACTTCCTTTCTCTTTCATGTATACTCAGTTACCCTGGTTTGTCCTTTATTACTGTAAGCATGGCTTTTGATCAAAAGAAATGAAAGCATTGACATTTTGGTCCATTCATTCATTCATTTTAAAAGGAGGCTGATGCTTTTGTAATGTAAAGATGTTCCATGGGAAGCAATGACAGCCTTTGCTGGAAGAGCGGATTTAACAACAAATACATTATTCTTGCAGAATTTTTCCTTGTGCCAGGAAAGCAAAGGGCTCTGAGCTTCATGGGGGAAAGAAAGCCGCTGTGTCCATGTGAACACAAGGCAGGGGAAAAGACTCCGGACCTTCCCAGGCTCACTCCAACCATAGGCAAAATGCCTCACACCACGAGCTAGCAAATTCTATCTTCAATATGTCTTTAACTCTTTAAAATTTAGCTACCAGGGGACTGGGGAGGCTACAAATTTATCATCTGTTATTTATGCCTGAATCTGAATAAAAGATTTGAGAGCAGATTTTGATAGAAGAAAATTATAGAATGTTAGAGTGGAAACAGCTTACAGAAAGAATATCAAATCTAGGCCAGGTGCAGTGGCTCACGTCTAGCACTTTGGGAGGCCGAGGGAGGCAGATGGCTTGAGCCCAGGAGCTCAAGACCAGCCTGGGAAACATGGCGAAATCCTGTCTCTACAAAAAAAATAAAATAAAATAACAGAAATTAGCCAGATGTGGTGGTGTGCACCTGTAGTTCCAGCTACACAGGAGGATGAGGTGGGAGGATCGCTTGAGCCCAGGAAGTCAAGGCTGCAGTGAGCCGAGATTGCACGACTGCACTCCAGCCTGGGTGACAGAGCAAGACTCTGTGTCAAAAAGAAACAAAGAAAGAAATCAAATCCAATGCCCCACTCCTACATTATACCTTTCTAAGTGGCCTGTGAACAATATCAGTCTATGGGACAGTTCTGTGGCAGGGTTGTTCTTTGGAATTTGTAGGGGAGGAAAAGCAGTATCTTTTCCTGCCCATCACAAGGTTCATGGCTGATACCTCTATAACAAAAGACAGATTAAAAAATGAAAAACATAAGAAATTTATTTAACCAAAGTTTTATGTGACATGAGAGCCTTCGGAAATGAAGACCCAAAGACCTGAAGAAAATAATGAATTTTTATGTTTAGGTTTGGCAAGGAATGGACAGTCCATGTGGAGGTATGACTGGAAAAAAAGGGGGTGTGACCTAATGGTAATAAACTGTGGGGACCTTAGCCAGGTCTGTTTGTTCAGATGCTTCTTGGCCTCTCTGTATAACATGCCTTCCCTTCGTGCATAGGGCAGGACACTGGCCACATGAGGGTCTTTGAAAGAGAGGGAGTGGGAGAAGCTCAGAGAGACCTTTCTGCTTCTGAGCTTTTTACAGTTTCCTTCAGCTTTAAATACTCAGTATGCAAAGGGGCCATATTTTGGGGTTATGTGACTGTACTCCATCACACTTTATCACCAAGTGATATTGTTCCTAATTCTGTTATTTGGAGCAAAATACAAGTTACTCTTTTCTACATAAAGGCCTTCAAATATTCAAGGATAACTACCCTGTTTCTCTTGGTTCTGTATTCTCTAGGTTCTGGTCCTTGTTCCTTCCACCTCTCTTTAAATGGTGTGATTTCCAGGTTCCCTCACATCCTACCTGCCATTTACCAAACCTACTCCAGTGGATCAGTGTTCTTAAAATAGAGTGTCTAGAACCGAGCACAACATTCCAGGTGTTCTGTGGCACACAGAGGGACCTCTATAGGGGGGTCCCCAGTGGCATGCTATGAATATTAGGCATTGCCCATATCTTATTCAATATTAGCCATGATTTTTGATAAATATGTATGGAAGAACTGTTTGTCACATTTGAGAATAAAAAAACTAAGTAGAATAGCAAATGCAAAAGATGTCACAAACAAGAGACTGAAGCATCAAGGAGTAATTTCCTATGGATAAATATAAATTTTTTCATTAAAAGTAAGTACAGGATGGGGTTACATGTCTTGATACCAGTTCATAGAAAGAAAGTCGGCCTCAAGCTCAACATGAGAGCAGACTCTGAGAAGATAACTGTATTGTTTGGAGTACAGAACATGGGGTCCCTCTGTGCTCCACACAAGAGCTGGAATATTGTGCACCGTTCTAGGCACCACAATTTATTTTATTTTATTATTTATTTATTTTTTTGAGACAGAGTCTTGCTCTGTCGCCCAGACTGGAGGGCAGCAGTGTGATTTCGGCTCACTGCAAGCTCTGCTTCCGGGGTTCACGCCATTCTCCTGCCTCAGCCTCCCCAGTAGCTGGGACTACAGGTGCCCGCCACCACACCCAGCTAATTTTTTGTATTTTTAGTAGAAATGGGGTTTCACCATGTTAGCCAGGATGATCTCGATCTCCTGACCTCATGATCCACCCGCCTCGGCCTCCCAAAGTGCTGGGATTACAGGTGTGAGCCACCACGCCTGGCCTATTTTATTTTTTATATCTGGTCAAGTGCAGTAGTGAGAAGGGGGAAAGGATAGAACAAGGGGTTCAATCTGTAACTGTACAATTCATTGAGATCACTTGCTACCTTCAGACGAACCTCTAGGCACCATGTTTTAAAAACACTGAGCCACTGGGCAACTCCTGCTTTCATCCCTTGATTCCCAGACCCGTGTATTCTTCCACACGGGGAATACATACATATAAAAGACTTTGATCAAAGTAAACATTGCATCACAGAGGATGAGGCCTCATCTTCTTAAAGTGTCTAAGCTGGGACTCCAACTCTGTATTAAATAGGCAGTTTCTATGTCCTATCAGGCTGGGAGCTTCTGTGTGATATAGTAGGTGATATGACCAGTGGATCCCATGATTAAGAAACCCATTCTCTCATCTCCTTTGCTATAAAGTGGGCCCCTGCTCTAATATGATGTTATGTAGATCTTATGCCAACAGATCAAATGCCCCAAAAGCTCTCAGATCATGGGGCTAAGGGTCTTAGGACATGGGATGCAAATCTATATGCAGACTATGTGTCTAGCTATTCCTTTCAGAATGAATCATTAGCCCTTCCTAAGTGGAAGGGACTCAATGAAGTCAATTTGCCACCAAGTAGATGGTTGGTCTCCTTGATGGATGGGACCACATCAATGACTGAACAATCCCTGGTGCAGTCAGATTGGACATTCAGTAGCAGCAGGCACAGTTAAATCAATCTTGGTAAGTGGTTGCCCACAGTGTTGGGTCCATTTATAGTGTCCATCTCTGCCACTAAGACCACTTTGTTCATTTACTCATTGGCATGTATCTGTCTGTTTTTAATACCTCTACTGTAGAAGATGCTCTCTGGTGAGAATAAACATGCTATATTAAAGGTCTGCACTCTTTGCACCCACTTCAATATATTCATCCATATGCTTCTGTCCCAGAAAACCTGCCCCTACATTCCAATATTTCTTCTGACAAGCTTCTGACAAGCTGGCCAGGCCATTCACCACTGCCTATGAGTCAGATTATATTCTAACTTGAGGCTACTTCTCTATCTACACAAAATAGATGATCAGGTACATCACTAAAATCCCTGCCTATTGGAAGCATTTTCTTTCACCATTCTCTTTCAAGACCACTTGTGAGTCAGATTATAGTATAATTGCATCTGTTTTCCACTTTCACTCACATACCAAGCAGATTTACCTGTGAACGAAGCTCGGGTTTTCTCCTCCTCTGAGAGCTGGTTTTAAGGACTATCTCATGCAGCAATAGGTGTGTGGGAGGGGAGCTGATGCAACAGCGGTGGATGACACATGGGTGTGCACATGCGTTCTGGTCCTATTTGTGCTCAACCCTGGGTAGATTGCTGCTGGGCCCTCTTGACCATATGACTTGGTGAGTCACGTAACCAAGCTCATGATGAGCAGTTCTGGACACATGGTGTCCCATGGTCAGATAAGTGATCAGGGCCCAGTAGCACGCCAGGAATTTCTCCCATCATCTTGGGATTCCATATTGACTTCGATTCACTATTTGGGGGGAAGTTTCAGACATTTGTACTTCACAGTCCCCATTATGATATTCCTTATCCCACAGGCTAATCTGGGGTCACACCAATCACCAGTATATCTTTCCAAATTATGCATTTAGGAACAGGGGAAATGTCCATGGCCCCAGTGGACCCACTGTGAGTGGGACCATGGCCCATTACATTCTATTTATTACTTCCCTTATTGCTATGGTTGGAAAGTTTGTGTCCCCCCAAAAACTCATGTTTTGAAACTATATCCCCAGTTGTATGGGGTATGATGGTATTCAGAGGTGGGGCCTTTGGGAGGTGATGAGATCATGAGGGCAGACCCCTCATGAATGAAATTAGTGCCTTTACCAAAGAAGCCAATGGAAGCTTGCTTGCTCCTTCTGCCAAGTGAGGACCCAGCAAGAAGACAACATCAGTGAATCAGAATGTGGGCCTTCCCCAGACACCAAAATCTGCCTCCAACTTGATCTTGGACTTCTCAGCCTCCAGAACTATGAGAAATAAATTTCTGTTGTTTATAGGCCACCCAGTCTATGGTATTTTGTTACAGCAGCATGAATGGTCTAAGACCCCTAAATACACCTACACTAATAGGGGGTCATGATTATGTTTTGGGTCTCTGGCTCGATGTCATCGATGAGGTAAATCAATGTCAGCTCAGACCTTCTGTCCAACAGTCCTCAAAATAGTGGGCATTCCCCTTTCCCCAGCATTCGGTCAACCAATTAAATGTCTGTAGATCCCTTTGAGGGAGTATTTGTGGAATCATTACCATGTACATCTGTTAGGGTATTTTAGGATCCTTCTATTTTTCCTTTTAGTGGTTTCAGGCCTAAAAACTGGCTCAGGTCTGGAAATTGGATAAGGTAATGGCTTCTTATTAGGGCAACTTCCTTCAGCTTCCTGATCATTCATCCTTGGTTCTTCTGATAGTACAAAGAGAACACTACTCTTGTGGGCTGCTCATCTATTCTGCCCCACTATGATGGTTAATTTTATGTGTTAACTTGGCTGGACCAAAGTGCGCAAATATTTGGTCAAATACTATTCTGGATTTTTCTGTGAAGGTGTCTTTTTGGGTGAGATTAACATTTGAATCAGTGGACTTCGAGTAAAGCAGATTAACCTCCATAATGTGGTTAGGCCTCATTTAACACCTTGGCAAGGACCCCAGAAGGTGATGTTGGCAAGGAGCCCAGGGGTGATGTTGATGTATGTTCACCTCCTGGGGTCCTTGCCAAGATATTAAATTCTGAATTTAATTGATAAGCTCTCCTTTCTCAGTCAATAAACTCTCCCTTATCCAATCTTATATTCTAGCCTCCTTAATCAAGTACCTTCAGAATTCAGGGGAGGTGTACTCCCCTGGCTCCTGCTGGGGAAGGCCTTAACAGAACAAAGCTAACCTCCTCAGAGCAGGAAGAAATTCTTCCTGCAGAGTTCTTTGAACTCAAACTGCAACTCTTCCCTGGGTCTCCAGCCTGCTAGCCTACCCTGCAGATATCTGACCAAGCCTCCACAATGATGTAAACCAACTCCCTAAAATAAATAGATTTTTCTCTATATGTACTCATGCTGTTGGTTCTGTTTCTCTGGGGAACCTTGACTAATATACCCATGTTTTATTATCTATCTCCATAACTCTCTGAGAGTCAGGCCTGCTTGGCTGCCACTTCCGTCTTATCACATTAAAATAATTGGATCTATAATTACTGTTTGGCTTCTGAGGGTTACATGCCACTGTCTCAACTCTATTGTTTCAGGGTTGTAGCATCCTCATTGCTATCAGGGAATCTGGTTCTGTAATGGCCACTATCAAACATCTATTAATGACGTTGCTGCCTCCTCACTAGTGTACCCCTGCTGGCCTTGGTAAATGATTATTGTGTTAGTCCGTTTTGCATTATTATAAAGGAAAAGCCAAGGCTGGGTAATTTATAGAGAAAGGAGATTGATTTGGCTCTGGGTTCTGCAGGCTGTACAAAAAACACAGTGCCACCATCTGCTTCTGGTGAGGCCTCGGGAAGTTTTTGTCATGGCAGAAGGGAAGGGGAGCCAGCGTGTCACATGGCAAGTGAGGGGGCAATCAAGAGGGAAGGAAGGAGGCAGCAGGCCCTTCAAACAACCAGCTCTTGTCTGAACTAAGAGAGAAGTCAGTCATTACCTCATTACCGTCAGAAGGACACCAAGCCATTAATGAGGGATCTGCCCCCATGACCCAAATACCTCCCACCAGGCGCCACCTCCAACACGTGTATCATATTTCAACATGAGATTTGGAGAGGACAAACATCCAAATGATAGCAATTGTCTGAATCCATTTGGGTTGCTATAACAAAATACCATAAACTGGGTTGCTTATGAACAACCCAAATTTATTTCTCACAGTTCTGGAAGCTGGAAATTCCAAGATTAAGACTCTGACAGATTCTGTGCCAGGCACTTCTAGACAACAGTCTTTTCGCTGTGTTCTTACATGATGGAAGAGGTGAACAAGCTCCCTCAAACCTCTTTTACAAGGACATTAATTCCATTCATGAGGGCAAAGCACCCATGACCATCTCCCAAAGGCCCCAGCCCCTAACACCTTGGGGATGAGGATTTCAATTAATGAATTTCAGGGGGGACGCAAACATTCCAACCATAACAATGATGAATTCTCTGGACCTTCCCATGGAACATAAACATTGATAAGTTTTTCAGCCTCACACAGTATATCTACTTCAACATGCCCACCTCTCCAAGTCTTTTAATTCCTCCTTCACCAACTGCTACAGCAATTCTGGCATCTCAACCTCACTTAGCATAACCATCACTTTTTTCATGCTACCAGGAGCTATCCTAGCAGTGACTTATCAATTAAATTCAGAATTTAATACCTTGGCAAGGACCCCTCAAATGAAGTCTGTCCACTGACAGCACTCCCAGAAGCTGGACAATTTCTTTCTTGTCACCATAGGAGTTAATATCAAGATTTTGCAGTTATGTAAAAGTCTTTTTAAATTTTTTACTTTAAAACATTTCTTTTTTAGAGATGGGGGTCTTGCTATGCTGTCCAGACTGTTCTTGAACTCCCAGCCTCAAGTGATTCTCCCATCTTGGCCTCCCAAAGTGCTGGAATTAAAGGCATGAGCCACTGTGCCTGGCCTCTTTGATTATGTATTTAATTTTCAATAACCTCTCATACTTTTTAAGTTATACATAGTCTTCTTTGGCCTTAACTGTGAAATCTTGTATTTCCTCTGACATTTTTGAAATCTTCTTTCCTTAACTTTAGGCAACACGGCAGATTGAGCTGACATAGATTAGACCCCTTCCACCATAAAAAGAAATATGAACTATAATAATAACTAAAAATTGATGTAATATAGCAGTAATCAAAAGTTGCTATGTTGGCAGCCAACAGAGTATAGCACTGAGGCCCTTTTGGGGTAAGGGTCTAGGGTTTTAATGAGATTCTAATGAACCTAGACCCTCACCCCAAAGGCCCTCAGTGCTATACTCTATTGGCTTTGGAAGGAAATATGGCCTTGTTCATGTCAGAATTGATCCTTTTCCACAAGGCTCAAAGCTTAAGAGACATTTCTGTTGATCAAGAAACAGGAAAATTTAATGAAACACTTCTTAACTCATTTTATAATACTAGATCATACAAAGACATTACTAGAAAAGCAAACTAAAGACCAGTATTTCTCAGGAACACTGAAAGAGAAACCATGAAGAAAAAAATGTAGCAAATCCAATCTAACTATATATATAAAGGATAAAACATTATTATGACCAAGCGAAGTTTATCCCAGGATTGCAAGATTGGCTTAATATTTGAAAACCAATCAGTGTAATTCACTATATTAGTAAACTTAAAAAGAAAAACCATATGATCATTTCAATAGATGTAGAAAAAGCATCTGACAAAATTCTATACCCATCCACGATTAAAGAAAACAAAACAAAACACAACAACCAAAGAAAACCCCTCAGCAAACAAGGAATAAAAGGGAACTTCATCAACCTGATAAAGTCAATAGAGAAAAAAACTTACGCTTAGCATCATATTTAATGGTGAAAGACAGAATGCTTTTCCCTTAATATCAACAACAAGACAAGTGTGTCCATTTTTCCTAATCTTATTCAACATAGAAATAGAGGTCCTAACCTGTGCAATAAGGCAAGAAAAAGAAATAAAATTATATAGGTTGAAAAGGAGTAAAACTGTTTATTTGTAGATGACATGACTGCCTACAAAGAAAATAGTAAGGAATAAGCAAAGGAGCTAATGGAATAAAAAAAATGCATTTAGCAAAGTTTCCAGATATAAGGTCTATGAACACAAATTATTTGCATTTTTATATTTAACAAAAACAACAGAAAATTGAAATGATTTTTTTAAAAACCCAATAGCATTTACAGTAGCATCAAAAATAAAGTACCTAGGGATACATTTTTTAAAATATGTGTGCAATTTGTTTAATTAAAACTATAAAAGATTGCTGAGAGAAACTAAAAATCTAAATACATGGAGAGCTATATCACATATATAAATCTACACACTCAATATTGTTGAGTTGTCAGTTCTCCCAAAATTGATCCAGTGATTCAACATAATCCCAATCAAAATTCCAGTAGACTTTTGTAGAAGTTGACAAGCCTCAATAATGTCCATTTAAAATTTGAAGGTAAGCACTAAAAGAATAATAAAAGGATCATCACTTCGAAACCAGTAAAAGGAATAAATAAAAAATTAAAACCAAACAAATCTGTATCAATCTAAAAGAAAAGAAAAGAGAAGTTACAAAGGAAAGAAACAGCACATTAAAAAGATGGAACAAAATCATATGGTAAAAATAAGTTCAAACATATTGGTAATCCTAAGACTAAGTAGCTTAAATTTAATTGTTGAAAGATAGCAATTCTGAGACTGTATTATTATAATAACAAAATCCAGCTATTTGATGTTTTCAAGAGACTGATTAAAACATAAGTACACAGAAAGTTTGAAAATAAAAGAATGGAAAAACTATGTACCAGGCAAATTTTAAATTTAAGAAAGCTAATGTGGCAAGAATTCTATCTGAAAAAAACAGATTTTAAGAAAAAAAGGTAGGCCGGGCGCGGTGGCTCACACCTGTAATCCCAGCACTTTGGGAGGCCGAGGTGGGCAGATCATGAGGTCAGGAGATTGAGACCATCTGGCTAACACAGTGAAACCCCATCTCTACTAAAAATACAAAAAATTAGCTGGACATCGTGGTGGGCGCCCGTAGTCCCAGCTACTCCGGAGGCTGAGGCAGGAGAATGGTGTGAACCCAGGAGGCGGAGCTCGCAGTGATTGGAGACTGCACCACTGCACTCCAGCCTGGGCGACAGAGCAAGACTCCATCTCAAAAAAAAAAAAAAAAAAAGAAAAGAAAAAAAGGTATTATATGAATAAAATAATATAAACTTTCAAATAATAATATAAGCAATTTACTTCTATATAATATGAAAAAGCTACTTAATTAGAATATAAACAATTTACTTGCTTTATGAAAATATAAAAATTTTACACAATAATACTATGAGTAATATAACACTATGGGCAATATAACAATCCTGAACCTATATACACACCTAACAGTAATGCATATAAGCAAAATATGACAAACATTCAAGGAGAAATTGGGAAGATATTAATCTTATCACTTAGAAACTGATAAGATCAAACAGACTAAAAATAGTAGGATAGAGAAGATTTGAACCACACACTTAACCACAGTGTATGTCAATGGACATAGATCAAATCCTGCATGCAAAAGATAGAGATAGTCTTTTTAGACAAAAAGGGAATACTTAAAACTGAGTCCCAATATAAATATCAACAAATGCCAAATAATTGACATAACATTTATCCCATCCTCTCACCACACTCCAATAGAATTAGAAATCAATAATAAATTTAAATTTGATTTCCTAAAGTCTAAAAGAAACATTTATACACAGTAAATGAGATGACTTTATGACTTTCTTTCAAGTTTTTGTACTTTATTTCCCCGCCGTCAACCAAATTCTTCTTGGCCAAAATTAAGTCCAGACTAGCAGCTTCCCTGTTGTTTACTCATTCTTTTAAGAGATGAAATTGTAGGTAGGAAAGGCCAAAATGTTATCAAATGTTCTGCTTTTGGTTGAATAATACTTTTAACACATGTCTACATAGTTAAAACATTTTATTGCTATTGCATCAGTTTAATAACCTGTATTAAGAAAATATTATTTAAAACTAAAGTATTTCTCACATGCTCAGTCTGGCCAGGCTGTCTGCAATATGCTCCTGTGACATTATCATATCCATTTCTGAATTCTTTTATTTTTCATCCAGATGTTCTTTGCCTTGCTTCTGCCCTCAGGTTTATGAATTCCCATACAGGTACATAGCTTCATGACTCAAGTCCTATTTCCCTAACCCTTATTCTATCTTAAGCTTCTTTCAAATGATCTTAGTTCAGTATAATATTCCATTTATTTATATAAAGACACTGTACTTTCAGTAGATCTGTATAAGCTTACATTTCTAAAAATTTTAGTTAGTATTTTATTGGTTTGCCATGTTTGTCTCTACCTTCAGTCCATTAGTACACTAATAACAAAGCCAAAAGTTGTTTCTCAGCCTTCTTTCATTTTTCTCTTCAACAGGGAATTTTTTGGTACTTTCTTCACTATGCTTCTTCTTCCTCAGGCACCTTGGTATTCCTCAGTAGGGTAGACTTTCACCATCTTTTATTCAGGTATCTTTTTCTGAGATGGAGTCTCACTCTGCTGCCCAGGCTGGAGTGCAGTGGTGCGATCTTGGCTCACTGCAACCTCCGCCTCCTGGGTTCGAGCGATTCTCCTGCCTCAGCCTCTTGAGTAGCTGGGATTACAGATGTGCACCACCACGCCAGCTAATTTTTGTAGAGATGGGATTTCACCACGTTGGCCAGGCTGGTCTCAAACTTCCAACCTCAGGTGATCTACCCCCCTTCGGCCTCCCAAAGTGCTAGGATTACAGGTATGAGGCACCACGCCTGGCCTAGATCCTTTTAAAGTCCATTTTTCATCCTGATTCTACTTCTTAAGAGCTTTGTTTTCTTAAGCAAGTACTTTACCTTTCTGTGCTTCAGTTTCCTCATCTATAAAATAAGGATAATAATAGTACCTATATTATAAAGTGGTAAAAATTAAATGAGTGAATACATCTAAAATGTTGAGGTCAGTGTACATAGAGCTTAATAAAAATTAGCTTTTATTGAAATGATTTGCCCTTGAAATTCAATTTATAACCCTTTTGATTTCTTTGGTGAGTCTTCTGTCAAATACATTCTTGCAGGACTTTTTGTGGCATATTCTGTCCCTTGATTTCTGGCTCACAGCCAGGAAACTCGACAACTTCTTGACATCACTGGCAAAGCTGTTCGTTTACTTTTCAAAGTCAGAATCACAAAATAGCAGAAAAGATTAAAAAAAAAAAAAATTGATTCCTGGCCGGGAGCGGTGGCTCACACCTGTAATCCCAGCACTTTGGGAGGCTGAGGTGGGTGGATCACAAGGTCAAGAGTTCAAGACCAGCCTGGCCAAGATGGTGAAACCCCGTCTCTACTAAAAATACAAAGATTAGCCAGGCGTGATGGCAGGCACCTGTAAGCCCAACTACTTGGGAGGCTGAGGCAGGACAATCACTTGAACTCGGTGGGCGGAGGTTGCAGTGAGCCAACATCATGCCACTGTACTCCAGCCTGGGTGATAGAGTGAGAGACTCTGTCTCAAAAAAAAAAAAAAAAAAAAAAAAAAAAAAAAAAGAAAATCGATTCCTAAATCATTCCGTCTTCTACCCACCGTCTCTGTCATTAGAAACACGTTCCAGACTTTTTCTGACTCTATCTAGTTCTATACATGTGAATCAGCAGACATGAACAGGCTCAAGTACAAGTTCCAGAGCTTACAGCTAAGGTTGATTCCACAATCTTTAGAGTGGGAGTCATCAGCCAATATTACCCCTGTACTCTTCCCAAACAAATGCCAGGAGCTTTCTGATGTGATGATATCTGGGAAGCTTTAGTATTCCAGGCTTTAAAATCAAACTGAAGCAAAGGTTATTTTTAGTTGACTAGCCACTAGTAACTATGAAAGCACAATTTATTTTCCTCATGGTTTTCTACCGGATCGTATTATTTAATTCATTCCTTTACGTTGATTGTTTCTTATATGTCTTTTTCATCTTTTCTTTTTTTTCTTTTTCTTTTTTTTTTGACTTTCTACATTTCTTCCATTCTGCCAAGAAAATCATCATCCTCTCTAGTATGCTAGAGAGTAGGCCCATGCCTCTTGAGCCTTTTGGCTTCCCTCAGCAGAGAGGCCAGCCTGCATCTGTAGTGAACACACTTAGCGACTATGCTAAGTAGGGATCAGAGTCCTTAAATGTAAGGTCCTTGGAGCAGTTTCCTCAATATAAGCAAGCAGTCCTTAGCTCACTCTTCACACAGTTCCTGGTAACTTCCACACTTTCCTTGTAAACCTTCTAGGGTCACCCATTATGTAGCCATTACCTTACTGCCCTACAGTAGATTGCTAACAATTAAGCCGTTATTATTATGATTTTATTTTTATTTTTTAGACGGAGTGTTGCTCTGTTGCCAGGCAGGAGTGCAGTGGCGCGATCTCGGCTCACTGCAAGCTCCGCCTCCCAGGTTCAAGTGATTCCCCTGCCTCAGCCTCCCGAGTAGCTGGGACTACAGGCATGCCCTACCACGCCCAGCTAATTTTTTTTTTGTATTTTAGTAGAGACGTGGTTTCACCAAGTTGGCCAGGATGGTCTTGATCTCCTGACCTCGTGATCCGCCCGCCTCGGCCTCCCAAAGTGCTGGGATTACAGGCATGAGCCACCGTGCCCAGCCCAATTAACCTGTTATTAACCACCCCTTAGGCACTCCCAAAGAGAACTTGGTAAACTCTTTCCTTTTCCCCTTTGAAGCGCACTTAATTTGTTGCAGTCACATCATTCTGAATAATTCCCATGAATTCAGCTATCAAAAGACTGGATAAGAGAGTGACATCAGTGAAAACGGTGGAGTGGAGAAAGCCAAAGGTTTGTTCCTCCCTAAAAGCAGCAAATGAACTAGCAAAAACTATCAGAATCAACTTTACTGGAACTCTGGAAATGAATCAAAAGTTTACAGCAAGTAGTTGAATGCCAAAAAAAATAAATCCAGCTGAATCTTTTTTTTTTTGAGACGGAGTTTCACTCTGTCGCCCAGGCTAGAGTGCAGTGGTGTGATCTTGGCTCACTGCAACCCCTGCCTCCCGGGTTCAAGCAATTCTCCTGTCTCCACCTCCCAAGTAGCTGGGACTACAGGAGCATGCCTCCATGCTAGGCTAATTTTTGTATTTTCAGTAGAGACGAGGTTTCCACATGTTGACCAGGCTGTTCACGAACTCCTGACCTCGTGATCCGCCTGCCTCGGCTTTCCAAAGTGCTGGGATTACAGGCGTGAGCCACTGCACCCCGACCTGAATCTTCATAAGAGAGCTTTATGGCATTTTATCTTAATCTGGACACCATACCTCAGCTTGTTGGCAAAATTGAAGACAACAGCCCACATTTCTGGTATAGGTTCCTAATACTGAAGGGAGCAGAACAGATCTTATTCTCAAAGATTTGTGGTTGTTTTGACCTCTCTCAGGGTTCTCTGAAGGACCAGTTCAAAGGACTTACCTTTATGTAACCTTATCTGGAACTCTCCTAGGACTGAGGTGGCTACCCAGGAGGAATTTGCTGAAAATACTGAAAGGCAAATGTATTAACCATTGCCACCTGGAGCAAGTCTTTGTCTAGTAAGTCCAATGCTTGGGCTTCCTTGGGAACAGTTTCTATTAATTTTTTCCCTGTGGATGGGCCATAATTTCTTGTTTCTTTTCCTGACTTATAATTTTTTTGCTGAAAATTGGACATCTTAGAGATTATAATGTTGCAACTCCAGAAATCAGGTTCTCTCTCCTCTGAGATTTGTTGTTGGTGTTGTTGCAGTTGTCATTTTTTGAACAAATTTTGTAAAGTCTGTGTTTGTGTGTGGCCACAGAAGTCTTTGTTCCTTTAGCTTAGTGGTCATCTAGTGATTCAACAGAGATTCCCTGAAATAACTGGAGCCAAAAACAAAAACCAAACTCCCAGTCTTTGTAAATAGGTTGTGTGTGTATATTGGGGCATGCCTTCAACACTCAGCCGGGCAGTTTACAACGCTGTCTTTCTCTTGCCTGCTCAATTCTGCTGTTGAACCTCTCCAATCAATTTTTTTTAAATTTTGGTTATTATACATTTCAACACTATAATTTCTGGTTTTTTTCCTATAATTTATAAGTCTATCTATTGATATTCTCTGTTTGGTGAAACATCATTCTCATACTTTCCTTTAGTTCTGTGTACACGGCTTCCTTTAGCACATTGACTATACTGAAAATGTTGATTTGAAGACATAATGGCTGAAAACTTCCCAAACTGGATAAGAGAATCCCGAAAGCAGTGTGAGAGAAGTGACTTATCATGGACAAGGGATTCTCAATAAGATAAACAGCTTTCTAATCAGAAATCAGTGAAGCTAAAGGGTAGTGGGACAACATACTCAAAATAAAAAATAAAAAATAAAACAAACTGTCAATAAGAATTCTATAGTTGGCAAGGCTATGCTTCACAAATACGGGAGAAATTAAGACTTTCCCAAATTAACAAAAACTGTGATAGTTTATCACTGATAGACCTGCCCTACAAGAAATCCTTCAGGCTGAAATGAAAAGACACCAGAAAGCAACTCAATTCCACACAAAGAAATAAAAAACACCAGTGAAGGTAACTATATAGGTGAAGACTCAGTTTTAAATTATTTTTGACTCATAACTTTCTTTTTTTCTATATAATTTAAAAGACAGCACCCATTCTACCAATCTCTGCATCTTAATTGGAGAGTTTAATCCATCTACATCTAATATAGTTAATTATAAAGAAAGACTTACTTCTGCTATTTTTCTATGTGTCCTATCTTTGTTTTATTTCTCAGTTCCTCTACTACTGTCTTCTTTGTGTTAGATTTTTTCTAGTGTACCATTTTGATTTCTTTCTCATTTCTTTTACTACATATTTCTTAAATATTTTCTAGTAGTTGCCCTGAGGATTACAATTAACATCTTAATTTATAAAAATCTACTTTGAATTAATATCAACAGCACACACTTTGCTCCTATGGAGTTCCACTCCTCTCTCACCTTGCTTATGCTGTTATTTTGACAAATTACATCTCTCTATATTTTATGCCCATTAACATTGATTTCTAATTATCCCAGGATGCAGAAGTACTTCAACATATGAAAATCAATCAATGTAATATGCCATATTAATTATGGAGGGAAAACCCACATGATTACCTTAACCGATGTAGAAAAAGCATTTGATAAAATGTAACGCTCTTTTATGACAAAAACAGTTTAAAAACTAGGAATAAAGGACAACTTCCTTAACAAGATAAAAGCCACATATGGAAAAAACCCACAGCTAACATCATACTTAATGGTAAACAATGAAAGCTTTCCCCTAAGATTAGGAACAAGACAAGGGTATCCATTCTAGCCACTTCTATTAAACATTCTACTGGAAGTTCTAGTCAGAGCAGCTAGGAAAAAAGGGGGGAAAAAGAAATAAAACACATCCAACTTGGAGAGGAGGTTGTAAAACTGTTTCTATTCACAGATGACATAATCTAATATAGAGAAAATTCTAAAGAAAACATACAAAAATCAGTTGCATTTCTATACAGTAGCAATGAAAGTTATAAAAATAAAATTAAGAAAATAATTCCAACAAATGGCGGTGAGACAACTGGATAAATTTAACTGATGAGATGCAAGAATGAATGAATTTGGATCCTCACTTCAGACCATATACAAAAATTCACTCAAATAGACTAAAGACTTTAATATAAAGATTAAAACTCTTGGAATAAAACATATGGGAAATCTTCACAACTTGGATTTAGCAATGGATTTTTAGATACGACACCAAAAACAGGAAAAATAGATAAATTGGACTTTATAAAAATGAAAGTCTTTCATACATCAAAGGACTCTACCATGAAAGTAAAAAGACACTCCACAGAATTGGAGAAAATATTTGCAATTACATATCTGATAAGAGTCTAGTATTTAGAGTATATAAACACTTACAACTCAACAACAAAAAGATGAGCTACCCAATTAAAAAACTGGCAAGGATTTAATAGATATTTCTCCAAAGAAAATATACAAATGATCAACAAGCACATGAAAAGACGCCCAGCATCCTTAGTCATTAGGGAAATGAAACACACACACACAAAATGAGACACCACTTCACACTTACTAAGATGGCAATAATAATAAAATGGAAATTGAGTGCTGACAAAGATGTGGAAAAATTGGAATCCTCATACATTACTGGTGGGAATGTAAAATGGTACAGCTGCTATGGAAAATAGTTTGGCAGTTCCTCAAAAAGTTAAACATGGAATTATATGACCCAGCAATTCTGCTCCTAGGTATATACCTAAGAGAATTAAAAACAGGTGTTCAAACAAAAACTTGTGCATGCTTCTTTATAACAGCATTATAGCCACAAAGTAGAAACTACCTTAGTGTTTATCAACAAATGAATGAATACCCAAAATGTAGTATATCCATACAATGGAATATTGTTCAGCCATAAAAAAGAATAAAGTATGGATGAACCTTGAAAATATTATGCTAAGTGAAAGAAGCCAGACACAATGGCCACATATTGTATGATTCCATTTATATGAAATGTTCAGAATAGGCAAAGCAATAGAGACAGAAAGCAGATTAGTGGTTGCCAGGCTGGAAGGAGGGTAGAATGGGGAGTGACTGATTAATAGGTACAGAGTTTCTTTTGTGGGTGATGAAAATTCTGGAATTAAATCATGATGATAGTTGCAAAATCTTGTGAATGTACTAAAAGCCACTGAATTGCACGCTTTTAAATGGTTAAAATGGTGATTTTTGGAGGGGGAAAAAAACTAAAATGCAGATTCAGAAAGAAAATTAAAAGATAAGAATGATATTTTTATCCTCAATGCCTGTTGTTATACATTATAAAATTGACCTTGCAAAGTTAAAGGAAGATTTTGCTGCAAATCAAATTAGGGTGACTTACACAGGTATAGAAACTGTGTATTCCAAACTTCTTGAAACAATCTGATTTTACTTAATTGTATTATTTTCAATAAAGGTGATTCATTATATGGTAAACAAAAAAAGCCTAGACAAATAGCATACTTAAAATTACAACAGTCGGTGATTCCACCTGACTTTCTATTCATTAAGAGTGTGTCCCAGAATGAAGGTAAATTGAGAAAAAGACATAGATGATTAGGCTGGGTGTGGTGGCTCACGCCTGTAATCCCAGCACTTTGCGAGGCTGAGACGGGCAGATCACCTGAGGTCGGGAGTTCGAGACCAGCCTGACCAACATGGAGAAACCCTGTCTCTACTAAAAATACAAAATTAGCTGGGTGTGGCAGTACATGCCTGTAATCCCAGCTACTCAGGAGGCTGAGGCAGGAGAATCACTTGAACTCGGGAGGCGGAGGTTGCAGTGAGCCCAGATCACACCATTGAGCCATGAGACCCAGGTTTGATTCCTGACACTGGAAAGGCATTAACCATGAAGACTTCAGGAAGTCACTTAACCTCTCTTCAGCTCAATTCCTAATTTCTTTATTGAGATGCCAATCTACATAGACTAATAATTAGCCTCAGAGGGACTAGCGTATAGTATACATGTAATACATTATTATCATAATTTCTATAGATTGGCCAGTATGGGAAAATAAGAGAAAACTACCTTAAACCTGCTGAAGGAAGTTATGGCAAATTTCCCAGATCTCAATTGTCTTAAGCTGGCCAGGCTGACAAGGGAAAAAGAACATTCTATGCAAAAGGAATTCATACGCAAAGAGACAAAAGTATGGAAGATAATGACACAATACTGTATCAGGAACACAACATTGAGGTAACTTGGTCAGTGCATGTCCAGAAGGGGCAGAAGGTGAGCTGGAAAATGTCAGTTGGGGCCAGATCATTACAGAGTACGCCATCTTGAGTATTTCAGTTAAGAACTTTAAGAAAAGGAATGCAGTCAGCTTTGCATTTCTAGAAAGATAACTGGCTGAATGGGGAGAACGGATTAAAGTGAGAGGCAGTTCATCAAGGTAACGAGTTGGGAAGCTAGTACTTCTATACCAACAGGATTGGCATAGATGAAGACTAGAAGTGATAATTGACAAATATTGTTGATTGAACGGATATTGGAGGAGAGAAAGGAGGCATCAAAAAGTAACTCTAGGGTTAGGCGTGATGGCTCACACCTCTAATCCTAGCACTTCGGGAGGCTGAGGCAAGAGGATCATTTGAGGTCAGAAGTTCAAGACAAGCCTATCCAACATGGGGAAGCCCCATCTCTAATACAAATACAAAAATTAGCTGGGTGTGGTGGCACATACCTGTAATCCTAGCTACTCAGGAGGCTGAGGCAGGAGAATTGCTTGAACCCGGGAGGCGGAGGTTGCAGTAAGCTGAGATGGCACCACTGCACTTCAGCCTGGGCAACAGAACAAGAGTGTCTAAAACAAAACAAAACAAAACAAAACCAAAAAAGTGACTCTAGGCTTCTAGATTGTGCTCCTTGGAGGATAAGGACCACAGGAAGAGGAGCAGTTTGGGATACAGTCAGAAATATAATCAGCTCTCTGTATCCATAGGTTCCACATCCCTGGATTCACCAACCACAGATTGAAAATATTAGAAAAAAATTCCATCTGTACTGAACATGTATAGACTTTTTTCCTTGTCATTATTCCCTAAACAATACAGTATAACAACCACTTACATAGCATTTAGATTGTATTAGGTATTATAAGTAATCTAGAGATGATTCAAAGCATATGGGAGGATGTACATGGGTTATATTCAAATGGTACACCATTTTATATTAGAAACTTGAGCATTTAAAGATTTTGGTATCCACAGGAGGTGCTGGAACCAATCCCCCACAGATACAGAAGGACACCTGTATATATGTGGAACCCAATGGGGAGATACACATTTGAGAATAGGTGGTAGCTGGTATCATTAATTCATTATGTCCAGCAAGGTATTAAGTTCTATGATGCTATGACATGGACTTGCTCTTAGGGGTTTATAGACTAGTGGGGATAGGTAAGATATTTCACAAGTAGATACGTTAAGATGTGTGAAAAGCAGTGTTGTAATCAATGAAATACAGAATAGCTAACCCAGATTAGGAGTCAGAGGAAGCTTCTCTGACAATATAACATTTCCACTTTGACTTTAAGGGCAAGTTGCAATTAGCTGGAGAAGAGAAACTAGGCAGAATGAACACTATGTACAAAGGCCTAAAGGAGAGACAGCACTGCCCCTGAGGACCTGAAGGACATTCAGGAATACTAGAGCAGGGAATGCAAGAGATGGGGAAAAGAAGCAAGCAGGAGTGAGGATGTGAGGGGCCTCATAAGCCTTGGAAATAAATCTGGGTGTTTGGGTTGGGAGTATCTTGATAAGACTGAGTTCTAGAAAGGTCATGGTGCCTCACAAGAGAATGACATAGAAGGGTGTGAGGTTGTTTGCAGAAATCAGTTAGAAGGCTTTCAGTGGCCTAGATGAGACTGATGGCAGTCCGTACAGAAGGAATGAAGAAAATAACAGATTTGACTTATTAATAAGAATTGTTTCAAGGAGACAGAAACCACCTCAAAAAGTTCAATTAAAAGTGAGAAACTTCTTGGCTTCAGTAACTGAATCACAGAAAGGCAAGGGAGCTGCTGGCCAGCAAGGGATGGATGGGGGAATGGAGTGCTGCCAGGACCCCTTTTCTATTTTTGCCCTCATCTCTGCACATCTTGGAAAGTTTGCTGTTCATCTTTCAGGCCTGGTAGGGTACATGGTCTATTGGTGGCTCTGAGATCACATCTCTACAGCTTCTAACTAAAGGAGACCTTTTCACTCTGATTCAGAATAGATTCAGAATATAAGGTCCCAAGAAAAGCTGGGACTGGCTGGGCTCGGATCATGTGCTAATGTCTGGACTCAGTTCTGTGGCCAAAGTACCTCTCCCCTTGGAGAGATGAAAGCATTGTCTAAGGGACATGGTCACCACAATGGTCAAGGATGTAAGGTCTATTACCAGGAAGGCTGTGGGAAGATGCCGGCAGTCCCGGGCAGACACAAAAGCACTCCGGATATTCAGGTGATAGAATTGATACAAAAGCACTTCAGATTTTCTGGTGGTAGAATTAACCGAATTTGGTGATTGATTGTGGGGCAAGGGCAGCAATGAGCCAAGGATGACATGTAGATTTCTAGCTCGGGAAAATGGGAGGATGTAGGAGCCATTCTCTGAGACAGGAAACACAAGAATAGAAAGGGATGATTTGAAAGAGAAAATGAGTTCAGATTTGTACCACAGGAGTGCTGAACAGCACATGGGACTGCCAATTTGAGATGCCCAATAAGGGCCTGATGCACAGAAGGAACAGCCAAGCTGGAGAGAGATTTGGGAATCATCAGCACTGGCAGGGTCACCGCAGCCCCAGGATTGGATGTGATCTTCCAGGAAGAACGGAGAGTGAGAAAAAAGGAGGAACTCTGGGGGCACCAACATCTAAAGGAAGATAAAACTACGAAGCAGCAAGAGAGAGGAAGAAACCAGGAAAGAATCCTATTATTGTGTGAATTATGGTTCATAATGGTTATGAGAGCTAGCACGGAGAATTAAAAAGTAGTGGAAAGTGGAAGGGAGAGGACATGCCCTCTAGTTTCTAAGAAGCTCACAATCTGTAAGACCAGATCAGATCAGAATACATCTGCTAACAATGCAAGTAATGTATGACAGGTACCAACACGAGTTCTAGGAGGAGGAAGAGAGCAGGAGCATTATGGATTGGGGTAGCCAGGGGAAGTAGGATATAAGTAGACCCTAAAAAGTGGGTAAGACTTGAATAGCTGGACACTGGGATTGGAGAGAGGAAATTCGGGTTAGAGGAATTTCAGGTTGGAGGAATTTCACACACAAAGGAGGAACTACACCAGGAGCACTCAGGAGATGTGCTTATGTTGGGGATTGATGACAGATTATTTTAGGAGGGTAAGCTTGGCCAGATGGAGAGGGTCTTGAATGCCAAGCAAAAACACCTGGTAATAAACTTTAGTTAGTAGGCAGCCTTCAAAGGTTTCAGATACTCCCTAAAAGAAACTGACTTGTGTTATTTTCTTACCCCTTCGAAGCATCCCTGTGAGACCAGTCCCTGTTATCTAAACGTATTTCTCTCCTATCATGTCGTGTCTTCCTTTGTTGACTTTATTTTTAAAAATACTAGGTGTGACTCTGACACTTTTGGTATCTGGGACTGCTCAGAAGCTTTCTCTAACAGGTAGTTAAGTTTTCTTTTCTTCTATCCTATTACTTCCAGTTCCATCCCTCAGGGACCATGAGAAACAATTCCACTCTCCTTATGTTTATATTCGGAGGATGCTTATAGAGTTTCCACATTCCCTGTGCTTTGAGCTCAGCCAAGGTATACATACTTAATTCTTTTAATCTCTCCCCCTAAGTCACTCCCTCTGGCCCCTTAAGCATCCTAATTGCTCTTCTCTGAAAGGCAGCCAGCTCATTATGTGCATCTTCCTTGGGAGGCAATGAGGAACATAGTATTCCCCGTGTGGTCTCACTATACTCATATATTACCTCCCAGTTTCATCCCACGACTGGACATGTGGAGCCGCACGCCTTCTGCTCCCCGCTCCCTACAGTGCGCCCGGGCCTCAGTAAATCCCTTATCTCAACAGGTTATCTCCCATTTCCAGGTGGCCTGTTCCAAAGCTCGGAACCTGTGTTCACCACATGTTCAACCCCCAGCTCCCGTCTCAGGAGGTCTCTTACTGGGGAAGGTGGCCCGGAACCAGGACGAGTATCTGTGGAAAATTGCAGCTAAGCTTGCGTAAGTAAACGTTGGAAGAGGAGAGGCTGCGGAGTGCCCAGAATTAAGAGATGCTGCCGCGTCCTGCCATGAGCTCCCCGGCCTGCCTGGCTGTGACGGTATTCAAGAAGGTGCAACTTGGAGGCTTCGCCTCTGTTTCCAATTATCCCTTTTATCTCTGCTCTAGCCCCTCTCCTTACCTAAGTGTTTTCACAGCTCTCAGCCATTACTGTTTAGCTTTGTGAGGCTAAACGTGAAACCAAACAAATTATACATATCCTGTCTCAAGATGTGTTATCACCCTCTGACTAGAAACCCCCAGAAGCCTGCGGCTTTTGAAAGCTCTAGGTTTTTTTTTTTAAGCTTTGAAAAAAAAAAATGATGGCAGAGGTTAAACTGCCTTTGAGAACGCCAAATGTTTGGATTTCAGTGAAGGTTGACATGGAAACCCACCTGAGGCTTCCTCGGGTGTCTCGGGAGGAAATAAAACCCGAGCTGGATGCTCCTGCTGCTGGGGGAGGAACAGCTCCCAGGGCGGCAGGTGGGGGCTGCAGGGCCTGAGGAAGCTGCCGGGGGCCGCACAGAAGGGAAGTCGAGAAGAAGCCAAAAGCCAGAAAGGGCACGACGGGGGCGTGGGTGCGGGTGTCCGGGGAGACCTCGGCCGTCCCAGAACTTTCCAGGGCCCGGGGACCTGCGCCGCCCCGACTGGAAAGTTGGTGTTTTTACTCGAAGCCCTTTCTGTGGGCAGTTTAATAACAAACAGCGGCCGCGGCAATGGCGTCCGCGCCGGCAGCGTCGGTGCGCCCGGAGGCGGGGCGCGGCGGGGCGCGGCGGGGCGGGACTCTCCTCCCGCTCAGGCCCGGGGCGACCGGCGCACCCGACAGCCGCTCCCGGCGGCCGCCGAGGCGAGGGGCGGCAGAGAAAGGTCGGGAGCACTGAGGCTCCGGGGTTGCCGGAGGCGAGGGCACCCAAGTTTATGCAGCTTAGGGTGGACGCTCGACTGCTGAGCTGCAAATACACAGGAAGCTTTGCCCACGGCTCGCCCCATAGGTTCATCGCTTTATTCCCATCTACACCCAGGCACAGGAGAACTAAAGTGAAGAGAGTTATCTTATGTTGGTTTCTTGGGGAGGAGGCGTGTGGAGGGGAGAGAGAGAGCGCTCCGGGAGAGACGAGGGAGAAAGGCAGAGGGAACCCATAGGGTGAGGAAGCAGGACGCCAGTGCTGTTTCCTAACACCTCTTTGTCTCCATTCAACACGGATTCCTCCTCATGGTGGGCCAGCCTTAGAGGACTCATTCGTCTTTGCCCCCAAGGCCACCACAGACTCTGTTTCTACCCTGAGTACTAGAGGATGCCCTAGAAAAGAAATCTTGAGGACCTCTGTCTTTGAGACTTTGAGGGCCTCCGCCTTCCAGCCACTGTTTCGTCCAAGTCTGGGTTATCCATTCAGTAAAGGGTTGCCACATAAAATACAGCACACTGGGTTCCATATGAATATCAGATAGACAACGACAAATTTTGAGCATAAGTATGACTCACACAAAAATTCATGTGCGTTTGTTTTATTAACTCTAGCAATCCTAATTCAGTACGTATTTCTGATTCTTCTTCAATTCCCGTCCAGACAGCAACCCTCTGAGACAGGAAGGGAGCGTGCTCTCACCAGGCTCCATTTCCTGCCTCTCCCTCGGTCCCCTCTAAAGTTGGTACACCTCAGGTGTTTTCTAGGGAAGTCCCACCGTAAGTGGAGAGAATAAAGATGGGAGTAGAGATCGGGGTGAAGTAGTTTAAGGTCACCTAACCAAAAATTGGAAATTTCAAACGCAAGAGCTGAATTCTCCTTTATTGGAGGAATTAACAAGATGTGCTGTGAACATAAGAGTTAAATAGTAGTCGCCTTTTGTAAGCAACTCTGAGGTTTACATTTGGGATTAATAGTAAACTCCCCAGGCCTTACTGACAGAAGAATGTAGTTGCCCAAATAAACAATGTTTTGATTGGGACTCGAGACCAACCCTCCGAGCACTCAGCCTCTTCCTAGCAGGAGCATTTCCCAACTCTGAATAATTTGTAATGTGCTGGGAAAACATTTTCAAAAAATGGATATCTAAGATACCATAAAAGGCAAAACAGTTCTCGCTTTTGAAGTAAGAAATACCATTTGCAGTAAAATTTCTTCCGTTTGCATTTCTGAATTATGTCTTGATAAAGCTGGGCTTACAGTGCCTGAGTGCTGCCTCTGACCTAGTAAGGAAGAGTCTAATGAAACAGTGTGGGTCTGGTTTACTGTCCTCTAAATATTATACTGTCTTCTTGGTACATAAAACTAAGAATACCTCCCACTGATGGGATTACTGTAACTGGCCTTTACTTCCCACTGCAGGCTTCCTGGAACTGGCCTTTCAGACTGGAAGACCCCTCAGACAGCACAATTCTGTCACACTGTCTCTCAGCGGCCACTGTTCCTTCAGGGGTAGAAAAAGTTAACATTTCCCAATAGCACTTTGACTAGAAACATGAATGTGCTGAGAAGCACAGAAAACATATTGTTTTACTGGGAGGTCTCAAGTGGCTCCGGGAGGACTCCCTTGAAAAGGCCCTGGCTCCAGGTCAAACTCCAAAAGTGCTGCTCACTCTGCCCCCTGGTGCAAGTCGGTGTGCGGCTCAACTAGAAAGGAATTCTTCCCCCTTTCCAGGTGGTGGTGTGGGCAGCTTTGGAGGACCCTGCTTCCCAGGGGACCAGTGACTGTTTCTCTATGTGTCATGAGCTGAAGGCCTGAGGAATCTTAAGATTTGGATTCTCCTCCAATTCACTCTTTCAACAAGTATTTGTTGATTACCTGCTGTGTCCATATCACTCTTCACCAGGCTATCAAGGGAGGCAGGCTTGTGGGTGAGGCGGGAATTCTGAGTCATCGTGGGGAGTGATGAGGATGGGGAAAGGCAAGGAGAGAGGATGGGCACACAGGAGCTGAGCAGCAGTAAAGCTGCCGTATGCCCATGTCTAGCGCTGTGGCTGGCACAAAACAGATGCTCAGGAAATGAAGCATTCTGCTGCAAATGGTGTTTCTTACTTCAAAAGGAGATGGAGGTGGATGTGCTCAGGAAATACTTGTTAAATCTCTTTAAGGATGAAATATTGTGGGTGACTTTATGTTATTCCTAAGCCAACTTTTTTTTCCCCAACTTATTAAGTATCTTTTATCGATACTGTTAGGTAAACAGGTGCATAGGAGAGCCAGGGTGACACCATTTTAAAATCAACTGTATCTTAAATCTAACAAGGCACAGTCATGACCATGTCCTAAGATGTTTACAGCTAAGGAAGCAGCTTCATAATACCGGCAAGAACAAACTCCTATGACGACAAAATGCCCAGATGCACCAATATCACAGGATAATATATACTTTTAAGATGATTATAGCCATGCTTTGATGTGCCCACACACTAAAATGCCAAGGATAACTTTCATTATATCAACAAAGTAATGCATTTTGTCACATTGTCAGCCCACCCACACATACATATAACTTAGCTTACCCTTTACATAGATAAGACCCCTGTAGAAGAATTTACAACAAAGATGATGTATTCCTCCTCTTGCTTTCTAAGGACGCCCTACTTTGTATCTGAGTAGCTTTCAATAAACTATCTCTTCTCACTGTACTCTGCAACTTGCCTTGAATTCTTTCCTGCGTGAGATTCAAGAACCCTCTCTTGGGGCCTGGATCAGGATGCCTTTTTCTGGCAACAATACTACTTTAGTAATGTTGTGTGCTAAACTAAGCTGTTTTTTTGTTTGTTTCGTTTTGTGTTTGTTTTTGTTTTGAGACGGAGTCTCGCTCTGTTACCCAGGCTGGAGTGCAGTGGCGCAATCTTGGCTCACTGCAAGCTCCGCCTCCCAGGTTCGCGCCATTCTCCTGCCTCAGCCTCCCGAGTAGCTGGGACTACAGGCGCTTGCGACCACACTGGGCTAATTTTTTGTGTTTTTAGTAGAGACAGTGTTTCACCGTGTTAGCCAGGATGGTCTCAATCTCCTGACCTCGTGATCTGCCCACCTTGGCCTCCCAAAGTGCTGGGATTACAGGCTTGAGCCACTGCACCCGGCAACAAAGCTGTTTTTTGGTTTATTTTATTTTTCTTCTTGGATGGTTATAAACTCAACATTCTTCTTGGATGGTTATAGACTCAACATTCCGATCTTGGATTGCAACTGGTCGGTAGTGAGTACTGCAGCCAGAGGTTGTAGGAGATGGGAGTCAGTGTGCATTGACCCAAAGGCAGGCCTGGCATTTCTCATGAAATCTCTTCTAAAAGTTTCCTTGTGGAGTTCCCTTATTCCTTATGGGTTAAGGATTTCTTAACCCATAAGGAATAAGGGAAATCCTTAAGGATTTTGTCAGACATGGCTTATCTAAGTTTCCTTACAGAGATGCTCTATCTCACTGAAATCTAGCAAGTGATGTTTGGGCTTAGGACGGGAAGGCAAGGAAAGCAGTTAGCTAGAAAATTGGTATTTGTCGGGAGCCTACTAAGGAATGCAGTGTGAGTATTCAGCTCAGGACAACATGCAGGTTGTTTAAGTTTGCCTGAATAAAGTAGACAGGCCTCTCCTCCATCTTTGGCTGGCAAATAAGAACATATCTGGGAGACCCCCATTAAATCCACATGGTTGGCTGCTCACTCTGTAAGAGAATTTATGGAAAAGTTTGTCCAGGAGTTGGCATAAGAAACAATGCTACTGATTATTCAAACAATTAGATATTTATTGATTCCAGACAGAACATTCCATAGCACTCAATGTGGTGGGAGATGGAGGAGGAGGAGAAGGCACTGTCTCTTCCTGTTGGAAACTTGTTGAGTAGTTGAGGATTTGAAGCTAATACACGCAAAACAACCAAGTACCAAGTACAAGGAGGGCCTGGGTCTGAGGGGTTGGAGTGCAAGGAGGGACCTGAGGTAGTAGTGATAATATGGCAGGCCAGGCACTGTGTGTGCCAAATGGACTGAGTAGGTCATTTCTGTTCATCTTCACACCAGCTCTATGATATTTGTACCATTGTTTCCCCCATTTACACATGAGGAACCTGAGCCTTAAAAAAGTTAAGGAGCTTGCCTGAGGTCACCCTGCAAGAAAATGGCACAACTGAGCCAAAAACATTTGTATAGGAGAAAGTAAGAGAAAAAGTGGGTGGAAAATTGTCATTTAGTGGAACAAACACTGTTTCCTTGCCTTCCTCTATCTTTAAAGTGCAGATAATAATCTCTACCTTTCAGGATTGTTAGGCAGGATAAATGAGAGTGTCTGTGAACATTTCCATTGTGACACTGCCTGGTGCTCAGTGGGAAGTTAGACGGCACCGCATTAGGGAAAGGAGGTGAGGACAGATACCCCATAGAGGGAATTCGGACATGACTAATGTGGAACAGTGGGAAGGAAGTTTGGAAGGGAAAAGGGACCCAGTTTATAGAGGACCTGAAACCTAAGAGAGAAGGTGAGCATTGATGTGGCATTAAATACTTTAACGAAATTATTAATACTTTTCTGATTTTTATAGTAAAAATATAGTCATAAGAACTTTGGGGGAAAGAAAACCCAGAAAAGTATGAAGGTGAAAATTAAGAATCTCACTCCCCAGAGATAACCACTTGTAACCTTTTTTGTGTTACTTAACCTTGATCCTAACTCTATGACATGTGCTAGAAAATATGAAATTATGATCTTTTATGAAATAAAGTGTTTATGCATTTTTTATATATGCTTACAGTATTCTGTATGATTATACTGTATGATAAGCTCTGCTTTTTTCACTCTTTGTTGTGAACATTTTCCTCATAACTAGGAAATATTAGAAAAAACTTTTTAAGGCTATGGACTATTAACAAAGTAGAAGTACCATAATTTAACAATTTCTCTATTATTGGCTTTTGAGGTTGTTTCCAATCTTTCACTATTAGAAATAGCACTGTGATGAATGTCTTTATATATATATATATATATATATATATATATATATATAACTTTAACCACATTAAAAAATTATTTCTTTAGGCTGAATTCCTAGAAATAGAGACACTAGGTCAAAGAATATAAGAGTTTTTAAGGCTCTTGATTCAGATTGCCAAATGCCTTTCCAGAAAGGTTGAAGCAATTTATACTCCCACCAGCAGTGTATGAGAGTGCCCGTTTTATAGAACGCTTGCCAACAATGAGTATTTTTTTTAAACTTTGTCTATTTGATAGAGAAAACATAGTATCTTGTTTTAATTTGTATTTCTTGGATTATAAGTGAGGTGGAACTTTTTTCATAGTTTATTGGCTGTTTGTATTTCTTCTTTTGTGAATTTTCTCATTGTTTCCTTGATCATTATTCTAGAACAGTACTGCATAGAGACCTAATGCAAACCATGTATGTAATTTCAAATTTTCTTGTGGCCACATTAAACAAGTAAAAAAAAACAGGTAAAATAAAATTTAATAATAAAATTATTTTAGTAATAAAAATCTTAATAATAAAATTTATTTAACTACATACACCCCAAATATTATCATTTCAACACTGGCATTAGCTACATTTCAAGTGCTCTTGTGAGTAGTGGCTGCCATATTGGACAGTGCAGATCCAGAACATTTCCATCATAGTGGAAAGTTCAACTGGACAGCACTAGCATGGAGCTAGAGCTTTTGATATTTTTTATAAGGAAACTTTATATATTTAGTTTTTGTCTATCCTATTTGTTGTAGTTTTTCCAGTATGCCATTAACCTTTTAATTTTGTTTATTCTTTTTATTTACTTATATTCAAACAATGTAGGTGAATCTGTCACTATCCCTTTGTTGTCTGTTCCATTGTTTTAGGTCTACCTATTCCCCAAATAGTTAATTCTTCACCTATATTTTCTCCCCTCACTTCCCTTGTTTTTACAGACAGCGCCTCACTATGTTGCTCAGACTGGAGTGCAGTGGCTATTCAGAGGCATGATCGTAGCACACTACAGCCTCAAACTCCTTGGCCACTAGCGATCCTCTTGCTTCAGCCTCCCAAGAAGCTGGGACAGCAGGCACATACTACTGAACCTGGCTCTCCTAAGTTTTTTTAAGGATTTCATTTGTAATGCAATTATTTAGTCCTGAAATTTATCACATTATTTTAAAAGTGTACCTGATTTATCAAAAAGCTTACTATTGTTGTATGTCTATTAATTTCTCCTCAGAGTTTTTTTAAGAGTTTCTATCTTAAGTATTTCAATGCTGTGTTATTTAGCACGTAACAGTTGAGGATTGTTGATACTTGTAAAAGAGTATGATTCTTCTGGTTCATTGTAGTGTTTTTTGTTTTGACTCTACTGTGTTTGAAATTAATATTGTCACCTCTGGTTTTGATGACTGCATTTACCTAAGATCATTGTCCCAGCTTTAATTTTTTAACCATTTCGATTTTATTTTGCATATAGTTTTGTATTCATTTTTGTAACTGTGATTTAATCTTAACTCTGCTAAATTGATTTTTGTTCTCATCATTGATCCTTTCATATGTCACTTTCTCCTGTTTTTGAGTTCTTAAATTTTTTTTTTTTTTTTTTGAGACGGTGTTTCACTCTTGTTGCCCAGGCTGGAGTGCAATGGCACAATCTCGGCTCACTGCAACCTCCGCCTCCCAGGTTCAAGCAGTTCTCCTGCCTCAGCCTCCCGAGTAGCTAGGATTACAGGCATGCACCACCATGCCAGGCTAATTCTGTATTTTCAGTAGAGACGGGGTTTCTCCATGTTGAGGCTGGTCTCGAACTCCTGACCTCAGGTGATCCACCCTCCTCAGCCTCCCAAAGTGCTGGGATTACAGGCGTGAGCCACTGCGCTCGGCTTGAGTTCTTAATTTTTTATATCACTCAGATAACTGAAATATGCCCTCAAGTAATTGTTTTCAAAAAAGTATCTTATAGTCAGTACTCAATAAATGTTTTCTGAATAAATGCATGAATGAAGAATTTAAGCCTTTGCACATCATAGAATGTCCTTCTGTTCTGTGATAAAAGCATGACTTTTTTTTCTGTGATAAATCTACTTTTTACTCTCGAATAATGTTCTTGTGTCTCTTTTTCCAACGAACTTAATTATTTAGTCTTTTTTTTTTTACATTTAAACATTTTGCCATGATATGTCTATATTTTGGTTTCTTTATATTGGTTTTACCTGGAAAAAAAATGAGACATTTTTAATCTTCAAATTTAAGTCACTCTTAAATTCAGGAAAGTTTTTTTCTGTTATATATTTGTCTGTTTTGTACAGTTGTTCTGGATCCATTTTCAGAAACATGACTGGTTTTGAGATTGGATCCCAGGTTCTTCCTTTATATCAATCATTAATTTTTATCAGTTTGCCCATTTAATGTATATTTAGAAGGAGTTTTGGCAAATGGCATAAGGTAAGGAATTAAAATTTTTTTTCTAGTTAGTTTGCCTTCTCAAAATTGAAAAAAATTACAACCTTATCTTCTATACCTCTCATTCTGTTTTCTTATTTTTATTTTTTAAATTAATTTTTAATTTTTGTGGAAGCATACTAGGTGTATGTATTTATGGGTTACATGAGATATTTTGATACAGGCATGCAATGTGTAATAATCACATTAGGGTAAATGGGGTATCTATCACCTCCAACATTTCTCCTTTGTGTAACACACAATCCAATTATACTCTTTTAGTTATTTTTAAGTGTACCATTAAATTATTTTTGACTGTAGTCACCCTATTGTGCTAGCAAATACTTATTTATTTTTTCTAACTGCTTTTTGTACCCATTAACCATCCTCAGTTCCCTCCAATCCCCGACTACCCTTCCCACCCTGTGATAAACATCCTTCTAGTCTCTTATCTCCATGAGTTCAATTATTTTAATTTTTAGCTCCCACAAATAACTGAGAACATGTGAAGATTTCCTTTCTGTGCCTGGCTTATTTCACTTAACATAATGACCTCCAATTCCATCCATGCTGTTGCAAATGATGGGACCTCATTCTTTTTTATAGCTGAATAGTACTCCATTGTGTATATGTACCTCATTTTATCTATCCATCTGTTGATAGACACTTAGACAGTTAGGTTGCTTCCAAACTGGCTATTGTGCAGTAAACATGGGAGTGCAGATATGTCTTCAGTAATGTGATTTCTTTTCTTTTGGGTATAAACCTAGCAGAAAGATTGCTGGATCATATGGTAGCTCTATTTTTAGTTTTTAGTTCTCCATAGTGGTTGTACTAATTTACATTCCCACCAACACACAACAGTGTATAAAGATTTCCTTTTCTCTGAAACATCACGTATTTCTGTTTCTCCAAGATTGGCCCCTGGGTCCTTATTTAGTTCATTTGGCGAGGTCATGTTTTCCTGGATGGTATTGATGCTTGTTGATGTTCACTGGTGCCTGAGCATTGAAGAGTTAGGTATTTATTGTAGTCTTCACAGTCTGGGCTTATTTGTACCTGTCCTCCTTGGAAAGGCTTTCCAGGTATTTGAAGGGAATTGGGCATTGTGATCTAAGCCATAACTGCATTAGGAGGCACCTCATGATCAGTAATGCTGTGGTTTTTGCAGACTCAGAGGTACCGTCGTGGTGGTCTTGGATAAGATCTGGAAGAGTTCTCTGGATTACCAGGCAGAGAGTCTTGTTCTTTTCCCTTCCTTACAAGCAAATGGAGTCTTTTTATTTGTGCTGAGCTGCTTGGGACTGGGGGTGGGGTGACACAAGCACCTTGTGGCCTCCACTGGGACTGTGTTGGATCAGATCTGAAGCCAGCACAACATTAAGTCTTGCCCAAGGCCTGCTGTAACCACTACCTGGCTATTGCCTATTTTTTCTCAAGGCCCTGGGGCTCTACAATCAGCAGGTGTTGAAACCAGCCAGACTTGTGTCCTTCCCTTCAAGGTGTCGAGTTCTCCCAGGTCCCAGCCAGGTCCAGAGATGCTATCCAGGAGCTAGAGACTGGAGTTAAAAACCTTAGTGGCTGAGCTGGCCCTCAAACCACTAGACAAAGTCCTTCTCACTCTTCCCTCCCCTTTGCACAGGCAGAGGAGCCTCGCCCCATGGCCACTACCACCACAGGCCCACTGAGAGTAATGCCAGGTAACCATTGATGCTCCTTTAAGGCCCAAGGACTCTTCAGGCAGCTTGTAGTGAATGCTAACGGGCCCAGGACTCACCTTCAGTGCAGTGGGCTGTCTTTTGGCTCAGAGATGGTCTAGAAATGCCATCCAGTAGCCAAGTCTTAGAATCAGGGACCCCAGGAGCCTGCCTGGTTCTCTACCCCACTGTGGCTGAGGTGGTACCTGAAGAAAGCACATCTCAGAGTCTCACCTAAGGCCTCTGTCATGCTACTTGGTATTGCTGCTTGTTATTCAGGCCTAAGGGCTTTTTAGTCAGTAGGTGATGGATCCTGCTAAAACTTGGTCCTTCCCTTCAAGGCAAAAGTTTCCCTTCTGGTTTAGGGTGTATCTAGACATGCTGTCCAGGAGCTAGGACCTGGAATAAGGGCCTCAGGATTCTGACTGTTGCCCTATCCTACTGTAGCTGAGCTGGTATCCAAGAGGTAAGTCAGAAGTCCTCTTTACTCTTTCCTCTCCTCTCCTCAAGTGGAAGCAATACGTCTCCTTTGGAGGTGCTAGCTGTGTTGCCTGGGGTTGGGTGAGGAGTGGTGCAAGAACTCCCTTAGCTTCTCTGGCTGGTGTCTCAGTAAGTCTCATGCCTCCCAACTCCACTGGCTCTCAACCCAGCTCAGCACTAAGACTTACAGTCCTTGTGGGCTAGAGTGCCTTTCAAATTTACTTAGGGCCCCTGGGCACTGCAGCCTACAGTGGCAGGGCTTGCCGCAACTAAAGTTCTGACTGCTGGGATGGGCAATTCTCCTCTGACTTGGGCTGGTCTGAATACTTCCTCCATGAGCAGGTATTAGCTGAAGTAAGCCCAGTTTTGCTTTCCACCATAATAGGGCAGCACTGAGTTCAGTGCAAAGCCTCACAATCCGCTGCACTTCCCTCTCCCAAGTGTAGAGCCTCTCTCCATGCAACACTGCCACTGTTGGGGTGGGGGGTGGGGGAGGGGTAATGTTGGTGATTGAAGACTGTCTGTCCTACCCTCTTCAGTGCATCTTACCAAGTACTGTGAGTGCTCACCTGATTTTTGGTTCTAATGAAGGTGCTTTTTTTGTGTGTAGACAGTTGTTGAATTTGATGTTCCTGCAGGGGGGATGATCAGTGGGGGTCTTCTATTCTGCCATCTTGCTCTGCCCCCACTCTGTTATCAAGAATGTCAATTGTACACTTTTGGGGCTGTGATGCATATGTCACGTCTACTATTACGTTTTTTATTTTAAAATGTTTTAAAATCTCAAGCAGCTTTCTTTTCATCCCAGCCTGTTTACTACTCATAGTTTTCTGGTCTTGTTTCATAAAGTACATATCCCCTTATGTCTTATTGATGATGCCAAATAGCTTTATCAAATATTCATAGTTTTCAGATGTCTGTTTCAGCAAAAAATTTTCTCTCATTCTTTCTCTTATTTTATATTTATTTTTATAAGTGTTTTGTTGCTTAATAACTTACATATATAAAACTATATATAACACATAAATGGACTGCTCCATCAATTTTCTCAAAATGTAACTACCACTCAAATCATGAAAGAGCACAGTGCGAGCATGAGAGAAGCACACATCACATCCTCTCCCAGTTACCACTCCTAAAGTAATCTCTATATCCTGACTGCTGTCACCATCTATTAGTTTTGCCTGGTTTAAAACTTTATATAAATAGTTATTTCATTTTATTTATTTTACCTTTTCAGTTATTGTGAAATAGGAAGAGATAGATCCAGATCTGGTATTGGCCAACAGACTGGGTGGTGATTGCCTTGTCCCTTTCACTATCTTGTTCAGCAGATGGATTCCCCTTCTCAAGAATGAAGATGCTAGGTATATGTATTAGTCTGTTCTCATACTGCTATAAAGAAATACCTGAGACTGAAAAATTTATAAAGGAAAGAGGTTTAATTGACTCACAGGTCCATATGGCTGGGAGGCCTCAGGAAACTTATAATTATGGTGGAAGGGGAAGGAGGCACGTCTTACATGGCAGCAGGCAAGAGAGAGCATGTGAAAGAGGAACTGTCAGACACTTACAAAACCATCAGTTCTGGTGAGAACTCACTCACTATCAAGAGAACAACATGGGGGGAAACCACCCCCATGATCCAATCACCTCCCACTAGGTCCCTTCCTCAACACATGGGAATTAGGGGGATTACAATCAGAGATGAGATTTGGGTGGGGACACAGAGCCAAACCATATCGGTATACTTTCTAGTCTAGTTTTCTAGAATGTTGAAATGTTACACTCTTATCTCCTCTCTGATTCCTTGATTCTGAGAACATATGATACAGGAAAAATATAATTCCCAGCACATACTATGAATTAATTAGGATTTGGTTCAATGCATGAAATAAAGAAAAAATCACAGCAACTTACAAAAGAGACATTCCTTTCTTTCTCAAAAAAGAGTCCAAAGACATCCAAGGTTACGATGACAGTTGTGTTCCACAAAGTCCTCGGAACCCAGGCTCTCCCCAGCCTGCTGCTCCACATCCCTAGGGTGTGGCACTCATTATCGGAATCCAAAGTAACCATTAGAATGCTAGACAGTAGAATGGAAAAGGGGATGGGGAAAAGGGAGCAAAAGAAAGGTGCTAGTTGTTTCAAAAAGAGATTCGTTCATCTTCCATGTATATGCCACAGGTCACAGCTATTATTACTCTATTGTATCTTTATCTGTGGCCTCTGCCTCTTTCCCATCTCTTACCAAGGTTTCATCTTCTCTGTCCCTCAGGAACCCTGAATGAATATATCTCAAATCAAATTTATTATCTTCTCCAACAATCCTACTTCCTACATATTCTATTTCCATTCCCATTTCACAGTCTAAACTTGAAACTTGGGGGTGGTCCTCACTCTGCCTTTCTTCTCTCTCTTTCATGTTAAATTTGTTGAAAGTCTTTTTATTTTGACTTTCTACATACCTCCTGTGTTGATTGTCTCCTCTCTCACTCCCCTTCACTGTCAGAGGTCCTAATTATTGTTCACGTTGATCAGCTTTCTAACCAATATCCTTGCTTTTCCTTCCATTCCCCTCAGATCCATTGCCAACATCTGTTTAGAGTGATCATTCTAAAATAACAAGCTGATCATCCTACATTTCTGTTTTAAAATGTGTAACCGTTTGCTGTTACCCAAAACAACGGTTCATTGGTTTTTTTCGTGTCAAGAAACATTGTGGATACCTACATATATATTAATTGAGAAATTATGCAAACCAAAAGCTACTCTGAATCCAGCAATAATGTTAAATTTTTTATGATTAATAAGCATGGAATTTACATACATTGAACCAATAGTAATATATATTTGGAAAGATAACATGTATTCAATCTGGAGACGATGATTGGTGGATTGGTGAATGCCTTGCAATGACTACTTACCACCAATTGAGACCCATGGCTTTAGAGATGACATCAAATTAATTAGTGGGCTATAAAAGATGCTTTAAACTCTGGAAACCAACATTTCACTTTTCTGTCCTCACCTTCTGGTCACTTTGCTCTCCTCACCTTCTCACTCAACGGCAGCCACACAAGCTGCCCCTCTTTCTGCCGTTCCTCACTCATCACTTTTCCCAGGAATGCCCTTTCTTCCTTTTCTCTGCCTGGAACACCCTGACCTTATTCCTTAAGACCTGGCAAAAACGTCAGGAGAAACCTTTTCAGATCCTTCTTAGAGTTAGTCGCACTCTCACGCAACTCATAGCATCTCACACATCATCTCAAGCAGAGCTCTTACTGGGATGGGTTTTACATGTGACTCCCTTGCCAGATTCTGGGATCCTAGGTGGCATGGACTGGGTCTTATTCATCTTTATATCCTGGGCTCCTGAAATAGTGCCTGGTACATAGTAGGTGTTCCTGTAAATAGAGGTTGATGGATTCACAGTGACTGCTAGGATATTTTTGGCAACCTTAGAGCAGTTTCCTGGCAGAGGAAAAAAGTAAGATAGTCCTGCCCTTGATGTCCAGGTTCTTTTCTCATAATTACCACTCCATACCAGAACAAATAATAATCAATCATATATTTAGCCATTAAAAGTATAGAAAGTTACAACCGGAGGGAACTGCAGCTGTCATCCAATACGACTCCTTCATATTGCAGATCGAGAGATAACATTGAGCCTTTTCTTTTCTAGATGTAGTAACACAGTTTTCAACTTCCTCCACATTCTGGTTCTCGATTAATTTTCTTTGAATCCTGACTCCAACATTCCTCCTAGGTTGTAGGAATATGCTGCTCATTTACAAAACGTGTAACTTTTTGTAGTCACTAACATGAATGCCTGCAATCCATAGATGACATATTTTTTAATGATCGAGACATTTCAACATTCTTCATGGCCAACTCCTTTACCAGGCAGTATCTAAGAAAAACCAAGATTGGCAGATCTGAATTTTAACTTCACTTAGTTCTCTTGCACAGGCCTGGTGAAGGTGCAAATGGGTAATGAAGGCCAGGAGGCAAGTGGCCAAAGGAAGAGCGGCAACCTGGACATTCAACCCCTGGAAAACAGAAAACTTACTGGAGTCTACTGTCATCTAGGAGAGGAGCACCTGCCTGGTTTTGTAACTTCTGAGTGTTGAGTGTCCATTGCTAGGTGTCAAATGTGAGATGAGTACTTTTGTGGCAATATGGATGAATTTGTATGGGGGGATGATGTGTATGGAGCTGGTCGTAAGTAACTTGAGGGGAATGTGAAGAATATTTGGTTTTGGCAAGATGCAATGATGCTAAATATCTTTAGGGCACTGTGTATTACATGGAAAAAAATTAAACTTTCTTATGTTGCATCCAACTAACTACCTTGTCACTTCGAGGACAACAAAGTGGTAGTTATTGTTGAAGATATGTGTAGGAGAAAATTTTAAAAAAGTCAGTTACAACCTAGGAGTTCTGAAGAGCCTGCCCAAGAACTAAACTTTATTATTGCTTTTCCCTGGAGGGAAAGCCTGGGCATCTCTCCAAATTTAAACGAAATATTACTGCTAGCGATTAAATGTGAAAATTCGGCTGGGTGCAGTGGCTCATGCCTGTAATCTCAGCACTTTAGGAGGTCAAAGAGGTAGGATCACCTGAGCCCAGGAGTTCAAGATCAGCCTGGGCAGCATAGATAGACCCTATCTCTATGAAAAATAAAAAGAAATTAGCTGGATGTGATGGTGCAGGCCTCTAGCCCCAGCTACTCAGGAGGCTGAGGTGGGAGGATCATTTGAGCCCAGGAATTCGAGGCTGCAGTGAGCCATCATGCACCACTGCACTCCAGCCTAGGCGACAGAGCGAGACCCTGTCTCAAAAAAAAAAAAGAAAGTGAAAATCCTTCTACATTCAGTAGCCTATAGATGTGCAAGCATCTTTACCAATCTGTGTTCCATCTTTGGACAAGTAAATGTGACCTGAACTCATCTGTCTATTTATACTTTATTCAAAATTTCTAACTCGATAAAGGGATACAAATTCAAGTCTAGAGAAGTTAGAATCCTGATTGTTTACAAAACTTGTCCATCAAATAGAGCTGGTGTAATTAACTCTGGCACCCCTAAATTCATTTTGCATATTCAATGGTTCCTATGAAAAGCTAGATCCGAAATAACAAATACAGAGACAGCACCGTTAGCAGGGTGCAGGCATCACACGTTTTTCCTTGGGTTGCTTCTGTTACCAATCAAACTTGCAGACCTGAGACTAGAGCATTTCTGACAGCTAAGTCCCACAAAAAAGATGCTGTTCATTTATTTTGGCAGTGGGTTGTACTATTCTAAGAAGGCAGCTGTGCGTGGCAGAACCCAACATTATAACTCAAAATCTGTCCTGTCTTAGCATTTGCAGGACATTGGGTTGTGGCATTTTAGAAGGAGATGAAACAGATAGGAAGAAGATATATTAAGGAACAGCAGTTTAAATGCTATGCCTTGTAAAATCCCTTATGTGCGGTACAATGTTTTTAGTTATTAAAGTGCATATAATTTAAAGTGCAATTTACTTTACATCATTTGTACTGTTGTATATTCCTCCCATATTAGTCAATTATATTTCTTTGTAGACAGTTTTAAACTTGTGCATTTCAATAGTAGCTCACGTGTGTGTTTAAATCTTAAGCCAACATGAGATTTACATTGATGTTGTAGAAATTCTAGTGAGAATTTTTCAAGTTATATAAAATTTTCTACAAATGCTCTACTTAAATATAATATTCTGCACATAAAATAAGCCAGCAATACAATAGCTGAGAAGTGGGCTTTTATTTTTCACCTTACACCTTTCTGGAAAACACAATTGCAAACTCACTCTGTGTGGATTTCAAGGCAAACAGGGGAACATCCATGTATATAGCCAGGGAACAACTTTATCTGCTAGGAAGAGAGTGAATTTCTTCTGGGCTCACGTGACAAAAAACTCACACTTGAATGATAGACACATCTTTTTCTTTCTGTTTGTTGGCAGGTTGTGCACTATAGTAGTTTGCATGCTAAGCAGAATTGCAGGGTGAGAAGGAAACAAGAAGATAACAAAGTGCCTAAACAATTTTTCTTCTTTCCCCCAGCATGAGTAGTATACATCAGAAGTTTATTTCCCCTATAGTCAGTACCTAACTATCTTCATGGAGATGCTAATCAACTTCTTTAATAACGCTTCTGGAATAAAATACTACCACTGTTCAGGGTCACAGACACACACCATAATTTTTTGTCTTTGCATATATGTTACAGCCTAATTCATTCTATTGTGTCTATGTATATCATTGTACATAGTATTTATCTATCTATGTCATTGTACATAGTTGTCTGCATTTTATGATGTTGGAATAGAGATTTGGATTTGCAATTGAGATACACCTATATTGAGTTTTTTGTTAGTTTGTTTTTAAAAAATTCTTTCTCAGATTTTTTCCTTTTTTCTATTCTGCTTTAGGCCAGACACTCCAAAAGGGTCTGTACATGGAACAGACTGGGCATTGTTGGTGGTATGTATTGCAGTTCCATGGAAACCATGTCTATGAGTCAGAAAGCAAACACCAGGCCTGTTGTATTGATACCAGGAGGTGTGTTACTAATATAACACCTGACATGTGTGAACTGGCCAGACATCTCCCCAAGAGATGCTGCACAGGATGCCATGACGGTTGGAGCTAATTGGAAGTATAATCCATGACTGTTTGGGGAAGACAAAATCATACCATCCTAGAGGCAGGCCCATTCCTTTGGCTTCTCAGTGGGGAGCTTGTTTTCTTATTAGTGCTGATGGTTTTATTGCAGTCAGTGGAAGACAAGAGGCCATTTGCTTCTTGCACATCAATCAATCACTTCTGGACCTGAGGCCTCAGCAGAAAGCAGGCCACACAGCTTCACTCCTGAATTCTTGGAGAGCACTCAAACAAGTGAACAAACTACAAGACTCCAGTGAATCAGACTTTATGGTCGGAAGAAGTGTGAAGAAAAACCCAAATGTCTTCAAATGATTAAGTAAAACAGGTTGCTTATCTATTGTTTTCTAGGCATCATGAGCCTGCTCTAAGCCAAGGTTTGCTAATGAAGGCCTTTAGCCTGTTTTTGTATGGCCCACAAACTAAAAATGTTTTTAAGGCGTTATTTTTTTTTTTTTTAATCCCAAAAGCAGAAGAATATGGGACAAAGACTGTATGGCCCACAAAGACTTTAGGGCCCACAAACCCTAAAGTATTTACTATCTGATCTTTTACAGTAAAAATATCTAAGCAATAGGGTGCAATAATGAAGATAAGTTTTTCATTTCTAGCTGCCATACCACTTCTCTGTCTTCCTCAGAGTCCACCTGAATTGTCAGTGGGCCCAGGAGAGGACTTTGACTTTGACTTAAGGGATTCTACGAGAACCATGTGTAGTTTTGGGGTTTCCTGCACCACTTTCAGGTAGGCCTTAGTATAACCTAACAGTGCTTTATGTTTGTGCTCAGCAGGTCATTAGATGGAGAACCAAGAGCTTACAGAAATTACACTGAACATGAATTAGAAAGATCCCCTCTAATTCCCCAGACCACAACAGGGCTTCCAGTACAGCCAGCCTTTTAGCGATTACACATGTTCATCAGATCTTTGGAGCCATTTAATACTTTGGTGTTTTTCCTCTAATACTCTTCTTTAAGAGCTGGCCCCCCCGCAAAGTTTTGGAAAGATAAGATTCTAAATTAATTCCTAAATTCTCTAGTTAGATAGAGACTGCCTTTCAGTCCAGGTTCTTCTTTGTTCTTTGATCTGGATCCCAGGAGAGTCACGAATGTTTCTGCTGCTGCAGCTTTGTCTGAATATTGCTGGTATCCTGAAGGAAAATCTTCAGTCTGCTGATGTACCCCTAGGCTGACTACAGAGGGCCAACAGTAGGGGAGATGGAGCAGGGAGCATCCTTTGTCTTGCTTTCTTTTTGGGCCAACACAAATCCCAAGGCTCATGTGGGTAGGGTAATCCCTGCCCCCTGAGGCTAAGCACCCCCCACACCTGCAGACTGGGTGAGAACCTGGGATTTAAACAAACTCCAGGGCTGGCATACAGCACCATTTCTTTTTATCATTTCCCCTACTCTTCTTTGATGTTACCCCAGCTCAGGCCCTCATCATCAATCACTGAGACCAGAGGGGTGACCCCTTCAGAGATGACTCTAATCCCCAAAGTAAACTCAGTCTACCCTATGCCCTATTTCCAGGGAGCTGAAAACGTAGCCATATCACCAAAAGTTAGAAGCTTTCTGTTGGTTCCCCATTGCCTACAAAATGAAAGTTCAACCCTGCCACAGTATTTTGAGATCTGCCTACTTCCCTAGTAGATCTGCCTCCTTCCTTACCCCACCTCTTGTCCTTCAGCCATGGTTACCAAGAGGCAGGCAGTTTCTTAAGCAGACTGCTTCACTCATGCCTTTACTCATGCTGGTCCCACCACCTCCTAAAATGCCATCCCTCGCTTTTTCCCAGTTTGCTTTACTAATCATCTTTCTTTTTTTTTTTTCTTTTCTTTTTTTTTTTTTTTTTTTTTTTTTGAGAGAAGTCTCACTCTTATCCCCCAGGTTTGAGTGCAATGGCTCGATCTTGGCTCACTGCAACCTCTGCCTTCCAGGTTCAAATGATTCTCCTGCCTCTGCCTCCCAAGTAGCTGGGATTAAGTCGCCTGCCACCACGCCTGGCTAATTTTTGTATATTTTAGTAGAGACGGGGTTTCACCATGTTGGCCAGGCTGGTCTCGAACACCTGACCTCAGGTGATCCGCCCACCTTGGCCTCCCAAAGTGCTGGGATTACAGGCATGAGCCACTGAACTTGGCCTACTAATCATCTTCCAAGTTGAGATCATGGGTCATGTTAAGGGTTGAAATATATCCCCCTGAAAGATATTCAAGTTCTGAACCCCAATACTTGTGAATGTAACCTTATTTGGAAATAGGGTATTTGCAGATGATCAAGTCATGAATGGGGTCATTAAAGTAGGCCCTAATCCAAAATGACTGTTGTCTTTACAAAAGGGGGAAATTTGGACACAGAGACAGACATGCATAGAAGGAAGACAATGAGAAGACATAGGGAGGAGATGGCCATCCATAAGCCAAGAAATGACTCGGGCCACAAGAAGCTAGGAAAGAATCATGGAACTGATTCTCTCTCCCAGCCTTCAAAGGGAACCAACACTGCCAACACCTGGATTTAAGACTTCCCACCTCCAGAACTGTGAGACAATAAAGTTCTGTTGTTTGAGCCAGCAAGTTTGTAATATTTTCTTACAGCAGCTCTAGCAAACTAATACATGTCACTTTTGGAGTACAACCTTTCTTGAGCCACATAACATCAAAATGAATAGCCTACCATTGAACCCTAGCTTGTCCCAAGAATATCTCCCAATCCCATCAGGTATAATATGATAAAGCTGTGCTTTTCAAATTATAATGTACACGTGAATTACCTGGTAATCTTGTTACAATGCAGATTCTGATTCATTAGGCCTGAGTTGGTACCTGAGGTTCTGAATTTCTAGCAAGCTACCAGGTGATGCTGATACTGCTGGTCCACAGGTCACACTTTGAGTGCCAAGACTTTAGAGCACTTGTCTACAAGGCTATAATATTCCTGAGGTCAAAGACTATGCCTTTGAATACCCAGTGCTTGGAGCAGTGCTGGGAACATGACAGGCACATAACAAATGCTGGTTGAATGGTTGATGAATGAGGAATGAATGAGTCTATGCTCTTAGGAGTATGTCTTTGGTATTGAACAGTTCATAATAATTCCCAAGATAAGTTGGCCATACAATAATTGCAATGTGAAGGGCCTCTTAGCTTTCCCATGCTTCATCATTTTTATGCATTTAAAATTCTTCTTGGAAAGGAAAAGAAACTCCACATCAAGCATTTGAAGAAAGACATTCTGGAATGTCACAGTGATGGTAGGGAGCTGAATGGGCTAATCTTTCTGTATTAACTGTATTTGAACCAATTCTTTAACACTAGCTTGCAAAAGCTACCTCCTTCCTCTGACTCTTCTCCACTTCTACTCTGTGTGTAAGTGCCCAGAAGCTGGTCACTGAGAGCAAAACGACAGGAAAGAAACGTACAAGATTAAGCTCAGAATTGGACTCTGGCACTGTACACTTAAAACAGCTCCCTGAGTAGGTAACATAATCCCTAGTTACAGATAGAAATTTGAGGTTTGAAGTAGTTTGTCCAATGTTATCAAACTATTGAGCGGCAGAACCAGGGGTCAAACAGATTGAACGTCAACGCCTGTGCCCTTTCCATCACACAGAGAATGCTGAAAAAGAGAGAGCTAATGGTTTAACTGGCCACACAGTTGAGATATCTGTGGTGCTTTCCTCTTTCCTCCCAGCAGAAAATTTGAAAGCAGTAGAGATTATAGCTCAGAGGCAATTACCCAGCTGCTTTCTAAAATATTCCAAATCTGACAGTCACAGAGATGCCTCGTTTTTCTGGCATTTTCAAGGAACATAATCTTTAATATAAACATTTTCCAGATAAATATGATTCTTGCCTTTAAATTTTAAAAATTATTGTAATAATTCTAGGTAGAATAATTATAAAATACAGTATACCTACTTTGCTACCTTAAATTACTTCTATCTTTTCTTGATGATTCAGGGCCACTATCATGGATTGTCAATTCCAGAATGATGCTGAAATTCATTCATATTGTCAGGTATTATTGAAATATTGAACTGTGTGTTCCTATATTAAATGGCCTCAGATTTTTTGAGAAAATATTTCTGCTCTTATAGTTCTTTTTCGATTCCTCCTTTGATCTAAAGACTGTGAGTTCTTCCTTTTTGCTGCTGTCAATGAATTCGCTTCTAACATTGTGTTATGTCTAATGTGTTGATTTCATTCTCAAGGGGGGGAAACTAATATGGAAGCTTGTTAGAAATATATGCAAAGTAAAAATGAGTAGGATATGAGTCGAGCATGTAAGAGATCTCTTTCAGAGTTAAGGTATGAGATTTTGTGCTTTTTAATAGTTGTTTTTGACTGCTCAGAGACTTATGTTCATGTCCTGGCTCTGAAAATTGTATTTTGAAGTTGAGATCATCTGGAAAACGACCTCTATAAAAGTGTAACGTTGCTATACAGTATATTAGCTTTCTTCCTGGAAGTCAGTGGAAGGCAAATAGTTACCTCCTCTTAAGGATTCCTGTTGCCTGCAGAACAGCTAATTACAATAAAACCTCACTAATATGGAACAACTCAAAAAGGAAAGATATTCTGAATTAATTTTTTAAAATCTCATTTACAGTAGTTTTTGCCTGGCATGGTGGCTCATGCCTATAATCCCAGCACTTGGGGAGGCCAAGGCAGGAGGATTGCTTGAGGCCAGGAATTTGAGACCAACTTGGCCAATATAATGGAACCCTGTCTCCACACACACATACGAAGTATTTCTTTAAAGTTATATGGGCCTCTTGCTTTCAAAATAAAAAAGTGACTCCAATTATCTGCTAAGAAAATGTACTAAGACTTCTTGTTAAATGTATTCTGTTGAATAGATAACAATATCTTTTGGCTCTAAACATATATTCAAATACTCTTTGTCTTAAGTAATTTAAACTTAGTTCTATAATCATATGTATAGTATTGCTTCTCTGTTAAGTCATTTCTAAATAGTGAAAAACTTAACTTTAGTCTTTACCAGGTTGAATTATCACAAATCCATAATTAGTAAAGTCTAATTTTCATACATATATTTCAAATATATATAATTTTCATATAAAATATTTAACTGCTAAAGAGTCATCTCAATGACTCTTTGACATTTCACAATTTAAACAATTTAAGATTTTTCTCTACCTTTGGAAGTAGTTTAAACCTGAAGAGTAATTTTATCCATACTTCTTAAATTATATACTACAGTTTCTAATTTTGGAAAAATGAGAAAGGGAAAAAGGAAGAACAAGCAAAGATGAAAAGGAAAAAAGAAATCAAAATTCAAAGTGATGCCATAAGGCAGGCTGGAGGCCAAAGAACGGGTCCTGCAGGGATGGCCTGGTAATGAATGGAATGCATAGCCTGGAGGCAGCCTCTTCCTTATTATTACTCACAAATGACCCTTTTGTTCATCTAAAAAAACCAGCATTTGAAAGAGATCAGTATCCACAAATTAGTTATTCTGAACATGCAAACAAACCATAAAGATTATTTTCTAGACCCTGGCTTTCATTCCCAGTAGCTTAGAATAGAGAGATTCACTACAAACTATTGTACTTTTACTACATTGAAAGTAATGGCGGGTGTTGTGGCTCACACCTGTAATCCCAACACTTTGGGCGGCTAAGGTGAGAGAATCACCTGGGGTCAGGAGTTCGAGACCAGCCTGGCCAACATGGCAAAACCCCGTCTCTAATAAAAATACAAAATTAGCCATGGTGATGCATATCTGTAATCCCAGCTACTTGGGAGGCTGAGGCAGGAGAAGAATCACCTGAGCCTGGGAGGTAGAGGTTGCAGTAAGCCGAGACTGCACCACTGCAGTCCAGCCTGGGCGATACGGTAAGACTCCGTCTCAAAAAAAACCCAAACAAACAGAAAACAAACAACAACAACAACAACAAAAAACCTTAATTAATGGCAAAAACTGTGAATACTTTTGCACCGACCTAATAAAAGTACATTGACCTCAGATAATCTATAACAAATTTCTCAGTTCTAATAGGCTTTCCTGGTTTAACAGAAGCTTCTCATTACAAAATAATCATCATTAATAAAAACAAGAAAATTGTGCTTCAAAAGTCTCTTTCCTTTAATATCTCTTTTCCTACCTTTTATCTTTTCTTACCTTTTATCCTCTTGTAATAGTGCAATTTTTTTCTTGTTTCAAAAAATTTTTATAAGTAATGAAATAGGCTTATATGTTGCAGTTAGAGCTAAACACACAAGGCAGAATATGTAGTTTAAAGATATTTACAGCTTACCAGCCAGAACCACATGTAATAGGCAAAAGCTTTCATAAAATAAGTATGAATGTAAAATAGTTAGCTTTGGTTTCTGTTTATCATGTAGAAAAATTATAGGCCGTTCCTTTGGCAATAATAGTACTAACAGAAAGAAAAGGGAAGGAAGGAAGAAAGAAAGGAAGGGAGGGAGAGAGGGTAGGAGGAAGAGGAAGAAAAAAGAAAGGAAAAAGGAAAGGAAGGAAGGAAGAATGTTTTTATAAGATATATGCTCACACAATCTAAACAAATTCTTAAAGAAACATGACTACCTAGGTGCAAATTAAGTACTTTCTTAAACTTCAGTCATTTTTAACCACTGTTTTACCAACCTTATTTTTTCTATTTTGATTTAAAGAAAATGCTATTTCCACACAGTGCTTCAAACAGCAGGAAATTCTCTCACAATAATCTCCTTTAAACTTGCTGCTCATACACATCAAAAGGGTTTAACTATCTATTTGTGCCCCAAAAGGATCTAGACTGCTTCCAAGCTGTGGGAGAGAAACCTACATTCTACTAGGGAAAATGTAACTCGTATTTGCCTATACTGTATGTTTCCTTTCCAAATTGGAAGTTTCTAAATAAGAAAACAAGGGGGAAAAAGCAGGATGATCAAGATGTCAATGAGACTTTCCATAGCCTGTAAAAAATCCATGATGGTTTCTTTCTAACTAGAAAAGATTTCGCAGGAAAAAGCACTCCTTTTTGTAAACTCTCTCCTCTTTCTACAGCATTGAAGCCCAATTTTGTATAAAAATTAATTTGTATTGAATTTCTAAGTTCCTAGTTGTTTTTAAAATGGCTTCTCAAAGAAGCTTAGATCTTTTCCTGAGTGTTTAAAAATAGATTTGAACAGAAGTTTTAATAAAAAGCCAGTGTGGAGAAAAGCCAGTATTATCACAGAGCCCATTTTTGCAGGTGAACGTGAGAGTATGTCAGAGTCAAGAATTACCAATGGTTCTAAAATCCAACCACAAGAATGCTCCTATCTAATTACACATGCCGCTCATGTCACTGGTTTTGACCTACCCCCTATCTCCGATCCCGGACAATTGATGTACAAGGTTCATTGATGTTTCACGCTTTGGTTACCTGTTTTTCCAAGCATTTTCAAAAATAAACATTCCGTATATGTGCTGAACTCTTCCTCAGTCTTGTGTTTTATCAGAAAAATAATCTTTAAATGCTTTTTGGCCAAGATAAAATATATTTGGTTCGATTTTCTGCCAGATATTTTTTTCTTAAGTTTGTAAGATCTTAGTGGACTTCTACTTCTGGAATGTAGTGTCTTAAAGGGTATGTGTGTGTGTGCACATGTGTGCGTGTGTGTGTTGTTTTTTAAGTAAACATTGAAACATGTAAGTGTTATTTTAAGTACATGTTTGAGAAAATTTCCCTCTCACAAATGTAGGTATGGGTGAGAATTTCATAGTCTTAGTGCTTCAATGATCCAAGTTTCCAAGCGCTCAAGGATTGCACCCCCGGGAAGCCCCAAAATTTTCCCTTAAGAGAGGCTGCTCCAGCGATTTCTAATGTCCTCACTGATCTTCCTTTAACAGTGAATCAATGAGTATTTCATGTGGTATCGAAGGGGACCATCCCTTTCTCCTCCATACTCAAGTACCTCACCCATGTCAGCAACAGAAAAGAATGTTGTCTCTCTGTGAGAATAGTGCTCATTTGAATTGTATGTTCTGTTAGCTTTTTGTGGTAAGAGAAAATCATTTCGACAATTCCTTATGCTTATGCTGGAAAATGCGTCTCATCCCTGGTCTGTTATCTTCTTTTTGCATAGAGTGAGGTAAAGAAATGATTTATCTTCTCAACTGTATGCTCAGCATTGTCTCGGTAACTTCCCTTCCAGGCTCTCCATGGGATTTGAAAATTTATATTTCCTTGCTTTTGTTTGCTGATTGTTTAAAGGATTCTTATCTTCCTGTTTCAAGTTAAGTCTCAGAAGCTAGGATTTCCTTTCTTTAGTAACACTTTGTCCCCTAAACATTTTTTCGCTTTTCCTTGCATTTGTTGATACTCCATTTTACTTATTTTGTTTCTTTCTTTTTTCATGTGTATTTTAAGAAGGCATGGCTTTTCGGCCCTATCCACTGCCTTTTTTTCTTTTTCTATTTCCTTGGAATAGCAAACTATTGTTTCTCTCCCTTTCTCTTTCTGTCTCTTTCTCCCCTGTCTTTCTTTCATTGCTATTTAAAATGACCCAAAAGCTGAAGTCCAAGGGCCCCGATTTTTTTGTTTCTAAAAGCACTACCAATCAGAACTTACATTCATACTGAATAGCTATTCTCAAATTAGAATCTTCTCTCGTCATCCACCTAGCTCAATTGTCCTTTGGGGTGTAAGCTTAGCTCTGCTCAGATGAAATAGAATATATGCCAGGGAGAGCAAAAAAACAAAGTCTCCCTCATTCTCTGGGTTCCCACCTATGTAATCATTAGCAAACAAGGACTCAGCACAACACCCCAGGTCTAGGACTCAGGTGTTTCATATCAAGATGCGTGTGTGCGTGTGTGTGTAGGGGGGGATAGATAATTTCTGTAAGAACAAAGAAAAATTGATGAATGTCATGGACAAAAGAAATAACATTGCAAGTTAAATTCAATTTTAATAAAACACAGCAGGCCGGGCGCGGTGGCTCACGCCTGTAATCCCAGCACTTTGGGAGGCCGAGGCAGGCGGATCACGAGGTCAGGAGATCGAGACCATCCTGGCTAACACAGTGAAACCCCGTCTCTACTAGAAATACAAAAAATTAGCCGGGCGAGGTGGCGGGCGCCTGTAGTCCCAGCTACTCGGGAGGCTGAGGCAGGAGAATGGCGTGAACCCCGGGGGGCGGAGCCTGCAGTGAGCCGAGATCCCACCATTGCACTCCAGCCTGGGCGACAGCCAGACTCTGTCTCAAAAAAAATAAAAATAAAAAAAAACACAGCAGAAGTTGTATTTGCAAGATATTTTCCAAGTTGCAGTTGATGGCTCATATTTTTAAAACAATATTTAATGTAATAAAATTCCAAATCAATAAAGGAATTGGAATAGTGCTTTGGAATTTGTACAATTAACTAAGTACAAATTTTTTGTAGTAGTTAATTTAGTTGGTGTTTTAAAGTTTTTCCCTTAAATAACACCTTAAAAAAAATTCAACTGATTCAAACATTACCCTACTAGAGAATCAGCAGCAGTAGAATAAAAATTTGTTGCCCTGAAACGTCTGGGACATTGTCTTATGAGATTATTTGTAGTATACAATAATGAGAAAAGATCAAAAAAAGGCTACCTAAAAAAGAGCGTTTTTAAAGTACAGCAAAGGTTTACCTGACTTCCCCTCGTTTCAGAATTTCTAGCTTTCATGATTTTGTTGGATGTTTTCTATGCATACACTGTTAAGGCCTCATACCACAATCCAAACGTACTTTCAAAAGACAACAGGCACACCAGATGACCTCTCCCCGCCCCGGAACCCTCCCTGCAGGCACTTCAGTTCAGCTTCTCAAATGCTTCAAAGTGACAGAGAAAGTACACAAGCGGCCTCCAGACATGTCCTATATCTAACATGGCCATGAAATTCATCAACGAATTCAGGCTAGTCTTCAGGATCATGTTAACATCTATCTCAGTATAATTCCAAGGAGATGTCTTTACCATTTATTTAGTCATGTCTTATCAGTGTTTGATTTTTTTCTTTTTTTTTTTTTTTGCAGCATATAAAGTAAACCATTCTTTCTCAAAGTATGGCCTGCAGACCAGTAGCGCTGGGTATTACCTGGGAGTATGCTAGAAATGCAGAGTTGTAAGCCCCACCCCAGATCTACTGAACCTGCCTTTAAGATCTCCAAGTGATGCACATCAAAGTTTGAGAAGCACTGAGAGTCTCCTTACAACTTACACTGCTGTGCACATCTTCATGGACATATATTTCCCCTGCTTGGGGATGGTTTAATTGTATTCCATTCCCAGAAGTGAGATTATGAGTTCTGAGAATTTGCAGATTTGTATGCTTGCCACAATTTCAGGAGGGTACTTCAAGAGCCAGAGGGGTGGGTGTGGCCAAAGGCTATATAACCTGAAGATTGGTTCAGTTAGTGCCCCCTGTAGGGAGGGAATTATAATTGATCTGTTGGGGCCCTCTGCCTTTAAACGTCTTGTAATTTGAAGAGCAAGCCTCGTATTCTCATCTGGAGGCAGGGCCAGAGAGGAAAATAACTTTCTGTTCCATCTCCCTGCCCTGTAGACTCACAGAGCTTCTTGCAGTGCCCATCAGATTGCAAAGCTGACAACTCCTAAATATTCCAGATACAGGCCAGAAACCTCCTTAAATTACATGTCTAGAGAATTCATTCCTGACTTTCTCTGAGTCATGAAGAAAAAGAAATGCTTCTTTCGGGGGCCTTTAGATTCACCTTCCAAGCCACAGTAATTCTAGCTTTGTTCTGGCATCTATAACCCAAAGGATCACTGTGCTGCTTCCTTGATGGTTCCCTAAGTCTCCTTTCCTCCCCAGGAGCTGCAGATATTTTCTTTCACAGATAATATCCGCCCTGTAGGGGTCTGTGATTCCAGTGCTTATGCCATTCTCCTTGGGTTCCAACATGTTGTCCAGACTTTTCTCTGCTCCCTGCTGCTTTCGAAGCTGACCTGCTCTTCTCCTCCAGCATCTCCAGTTTTTCAGCTGGCTTCTCAGTTGCTGGTTTTTTTGGTGGGGGACAATGCCACATTCTGAAGTTTGTGACATGCTTTCTTGATAGTGATATTGTCCAGATCCTCAGTTTGTTTCTTAAGCCTCCCTGTCAAAGCTGCTGCACGTCAGGCCTGCTTATCTGTGTGGATGTCTGGAAGAGAGTCTGGCAACTTCATCCCGTTGGTTTTACCTTCATTCAGAGATGATTGCAAATGGCATCTGGTTGTCTTAAAATTACTGGAATATCAGTATCCATCCTGACAGACTTGACTAGATCACCTACATGCTTTTACAATTTCTTCTGAACAGATATTCTCCAATTAAGTTACTCTTTCCTTTCCATCAGTGACAGAGTTTAATGTTATCCCATATAGAAATGGAAGCATGCTTTCTCTCCCCTACTATTCCATATGGGATTCAACCTGTAAGTCGCCCTTTATGTTTAGGTAGATAACTGTTGTGTTTGAGCACGGTACTATAATAAGCACTATTTGGAACAGTTTGTGTAAGTGTGTGTGTGTGTGTGTGTGTGTGACAGAGAGAGAGAGAAAAAGAGAGAGAAACAGAGAGAGAGAGAGAGAGACAGACAGAGACAGAGAGAGAGAGACTACCTGACATTTACCTATAGTTCATTTTGCTCTGAGATAGGTAAAGTGAAGTAACTTGTCTCCAAAATGGCAGCCATCAAGTCCTTCCCTTCTTGTATTCCTTCTCCCATCGAGGGTAGAATTTATGCCTCCACTTCTTTGAGTCTGGGCTGGTCTGTGAATACCATGATAAATAGAATATAGAAGCTTATAGCTTCTTCATGGCTGTCTTAGAATTTTGACTCTGGGAAAATCCAGCCACAATATAAGAAATCAGACTTCCCTGAGACCACCATGCTATGAAGAAGCCCAACACGGTCACATGGATAAGCCACATGAACAAAAATATGACCAATAAGCCCGCAGCCATCCCAGCCCACATGCCAGACGTACAAGTGAAGAAACCTTTAAAGACTCCAGCCTCTGCCTCCATCCAACTGCAATTATATGAGGGACCTCAGAAAAGAACCACTCAGCTGAGCCCTTAAGCCCCCAGAACCATGAAATATAATATTTTATTTTATTTTGAGACGGAGTCTTGATCTGTCACCCAGTTTGGAGTGTAGTGGTGAGATCTCGGCTCACTGCAACTTCTGCCTCCTAGGTTCAAGCAATTCTCCTGCCTCAGCCTCTCGTGTAGCTGGGACTACAGGTGCTGGCCACCATGCACGGCTAATTTTTGTATTTTTAGTAGAGACGGGGTTTCACCATGTTGGTCAGGCTGGTCTTGAACTCCCGACCTTAGGTGATCCGCCTGCCTCAGCCTCCCAAAGTGCTGGGATTACAGGCATGAGCCACGGCGCCCAGCTGAAATATAATATTAAATTATTGCTGTAAACCATTAAGTTTTGGGTATGGTTTGGTGTACGTCAATAGATAACTGGAATACCAAGTATTTTTTGTAAGAAAACCTTTCAGATCCAAGGTAGCAAAGCAATGGCATCTGTGACTGTGCCACAGGGTTGGAAGTTCTGCTTCTACTTGGCTTTAATAGATACGGCATGCTAAATTACTCTAGAAAGGGTAAAGTAGCTACTTTAATTTGCTATCCAGATGTGGCTTGGATGAGCTATTCTCCAGAGCTGGGTGATGGTGGACATCAGTTCAGTGCTAATAGATTAGCTATGTTCTAGTAATTTATTCTTGGAGAGTCTGACATTATGAACACTAACTGGGTATGAAAATAGGCAATAGTCATAGAAAGTTAGAGGAGGAAGGGGTCTTATAGAGGAAATCACCTAGTCCAGCTACCTATACATATTTTTTTAGATAAACAGAAGTGCCCAGAGGTAAAGTGTCTTGCCCAGATCACAGAGTTGTTTTGTGGCAATGCCAGGAAAAAAATGCGGGTCTCCTGGACTAGGTGCAGCTCCTTCACCATGCCACTCTGCGTCTTGGACACTAAGGAAACCCTGAGGAAATTTGTATGCAATCCGGTTTTATTCTCCCTTTCATTTATTGTGCCTGTCCTATATACTATTGATCTGTACAATGGGACAAATACCTACCTCTTATGATTACTAGGAGCATTAAAGGAGATAGCTTATGGAAATATTTGGCACTTGCTATGTACTCAGTAAATGGTAAGTACCTTCTTTAAGAGCCTAGTAAAACAAATTCTTCGGAAAGCCATCTCAAGGGCCTTTAAATTGAAAGAATTTCCCTACAAACAATACCCTAGGTATGAGAAATTCATCACTGGGGAGGACTACAGAGGGGAATTCAACATCCATCCAAGTTCTAACCCAGACAAGTAGACATTTAAACGACCTGTGAGAAAAGAAAGGAGCGGGTTGTGGATAATTAGCACGAGCGCATGGAATAACTCACCATCCTGCAAAGGGAAACAGACAGGGCTGAGTCAGCTCTGGACATGAGAATTAGAAGACAGCAGGCCTGGATGTCTGGAGTTGCTTCTGTCAACTTTTTATAAAAATAAGTACCTCTAGCTGTCTGTCTGTCTGCTGAGGAGACGATCCATCACCCAGTCTGTGAAAGTAGCTTTCCTTGAGCCCATCTCTCCAGACTTCTGTTGTGGTTACATGTCTCACTGTGGTTATCCCCATGTCTGCTTCTCTGTCTCCCTTGTATCATATGTGCTGTGTGTGTAAAACTCTTTATGTGGAGTCTGGAAATGGTTTTTAATACATTCAGAGTAACAAGCCATAACCTCCACCTTTAATACCTGCTTCTGCCATTTCTCATCACTGGGGCTGCAAACACATGTGGGAAGCATCCACCCGTGACGGCTCGGGGCCCCACCGTGCACGGAGAAGCAGATGGGGAGAAAAGGGAGCTATTGTACTGAACACCTGTTCAGCCATCAGGACCAAAAAACTGAAGTGTTCTAGAGGCCACGTGGTACAATGGACAGAGCACCGGTTGTGGACATGCTAAACAAGAGATGCCACAGGCGTAACTATCATGATTATTTTAAGTGATGAACAGAAAAATAATTTTCACTAGTTTTCTGCGCACCAAATGGTAAGGTGAAGTTGTTTCAGGACTGTTGGGAGACGCCCTTGGAGTTAGATTGATAAGTTAGATTGATAAGTTCAAATTCCAACTCTGCTGCTGGTGGCTTCATGATTTGTGGTAAACTATGTAACTCTCAGCTACACTTTCCTCATGTGGAAAATGAGGGTGTTAATAATGCCTACTTTACAGGCAAGTTGTAGAGAAGATGACACGGGAATGGTGTAAGTAAAGTGCCTATCACCACCCGTGAGTATTGCAGATGCTCCATTAATTATAACCATTATTATGTTGGCAATGACTTTCAAACTAAAAGGGAAAATGCTGTGGAATGAATAAAATTAGTTTACTCATTTGGACCAATTCTTCAGCATCCCCACACCTATTAAATGAGGATTGCTTTGTCTGATGCATTCTCAGGTCTTGTGCATCTTAACATTAGCTCTAGCTGAGCTCCCTTTTCCCTGCAACATCAAGATGTCTCACTCCAGAAGATGTGAGAGACTTCAGGATTTTAGTCTGAGGGTCAGGATTGGTCTGAATCTGTTTATAAGACAAATGCAGAGCTTTTTGTACTTGGTGGAAAATTGTTTGAGCTCTTCCTCCAAGGGGCACATAATAAACAGCTGCTACTATTGTTTGTCCTTTAAAAATATTATTGTTCTGTATAAAGAATAAAAAGGAACTTCTAGTCCTATGTGCTTTGCTAACAGTTTTGTAATGAGTATAATAGTGAATTGTGTTTATAGACTTGACTAATAATAAAAAAAAGAGAAACAACTGTTTCTTAAGTGCCTGCTATGTGTTAGACACTTCACAATCCTCCTCTGAGGTAGGTATGGCCATTTCCATCGTACAAAGGAGAAATCCAAGGCAGGAGGTTAGGTATCTCACAGAAATCTCAGCTGGTGATTGGTGGAGTTGGTGTTTGAATGCACATCTGTCTGAGGCCTTGCTCTGTCCAGTCTACTTGACTTCCACCAGGCTCAGCACCATTTGCTTGACTTTAATGAGGACCCAGTAGAAACTCAGCCTCACAGTTTTCTCAGGCCGCTTAGATCCTAGAAACTGTCCTTGCTCTCTCTCATCTTCTGAATGTCCCTGCTGCTTCCACCCTGGCTCCAGATGATAGAAACTCTCTGTGCATATGTCAGTTATTACAAGATGCTGTGTGTGAAACTTTTAATCAAGTATTTCAATGCCACATCTGGAAACAATAATCCAGATGTTATAAACCACTTTGGCCAGCGGTTGCCAGACTGCTCTCCAGGTGATGAGTACAGGACACCCCCCTTTCACATGTGGAAGATGATCTGGAGGGACTGAGAGCTGGGAAATTTTTAACTACTGTGCTGCCTCCCTCCCTGAAAAAGACATTAGAGACCTGAATCACACAGCTCCCAGACCGAGGGTGTCCTGGCCTCAGAAGAATGTCCAAGCTGAAGAATAATTGGCCCATTTTCTTCACAATCCCTAGAGTTGTACCGGAAACAGTGGTCGGGAGTGGACTGTGCACCTGCAACGCTATGGGCACTGCCCCCGACAGCCTGAATTTGGAGTTTGTTTATAGGTTGCTTTCTTCCCCCTCCCAAGCCTCTGTGGAGAAAGCTCTGAATCCCAGAGCAGATGGAATCAAATAAAGGGATGCCATGGAAAATAAAGGGATGGGGCAGTGCTTCTGACATGAGGTCCAGATTTTTGTGAGAATTATGACACCATCCAAAAGTGGTAGGGCTCCTGTGAACCACACAACTCCATTATAAGAAAAAAATGACACAGGTAACTGATTCCTAATCAAATTTATGGTTTGCTCCATATCACCCAGGATTTTGGTTTTGAGCCCAGTGTTCATTGTTGCTATTAATTGCCAGTGGAAGCCAGTCTACTAATAGGGAAGCAACATGGCATTATGTAAAAAGGCTTAAAAAGTATGGATGTGCAATTTAAACTATCTGCATCCAAATCCATTTCCTTCAACCTGTGTGACCTGAGATAAGTTAACCTTAATGGAGACTAAGCTTTCTCCTTTAAAAAAAAAAAAAGCAATGAAAATATTGCCCGGGCACGGTGGCTCACGCCTGTAATCCCAGCATTTTGGGAGGCTGAGGCAGGTGGATCACTTGAGGTCAGGAGTTCGAGACCAGCCTGGCCAACACAGTGAAACCTTGTCTCTACTAAAAATACAAAAATTAGCCAGGTGTGGTGGCAGGTGCCTGTAATCCCAGCTACTTGGGAGGCTGAGGCATGAGAATCACTTGAACCCAGGAGGCGGAGGTTGTTGTGAGCTGAGATTGTGCCACTGCACTCCAGCCTGGGCAACAGAGCGAGACTCCATCTCAAAATAAATAAATAAATAAAAAATATCAAACTTCATAGAAGGATTGTGAGGCTCTAAAGAGATGACGGATGTAATACACTTAGCACAATGTAAGCACTCAATAACGTCATTGTGGTGGTGGTAGCTGTTGATAAAAATTTGTTTTAAGAAAGCCTGATGTCTTCCTGTTAGCTAGAAGACCACTTCTCCACTTGGGGAATAGAAGGTGTTAGGGGTCACTGAACTATTGGTCATTTCCACCAGAGAAGGGAAAGACCAACTGGGAAGGGCTGAGAGCTGTCTGATGCTGTTCACATGCACTCTAGCAGACTCCACTTGTAATCTGGCCCAACCAGCTTGATTGAAAAAGCCAGCCTCTCCACAGGAATTTCACACATGCAAATGAGAATTTTGATGGTCCTTGTAAAATAACCTCTAGTTTAGTCTGAACAGTCCCTGCCATTTGAGAGCCAAAGTCCCCAAGATGGGCCAAATTCACTGCACAATCGCTCTAGTCTGAACCCAGCCTCAGAGACCACAGAGGTAACAGTTTTCAATCTTCTAGTCCCAAGGATGCTCCCAGCATTGCTGCTGAATAAACTGGCCCTTTGGTTACTTCAGTGCAGAGTGAGCCAGACAACAGTTGGTCCTAGGAAACCAAAGTCAACCCACATTAGCACCCACCTTTTAATATTGTATTTTCAAGCAAAAATGTCAATGTAATGTTTAAGAATGAGAATCTTTTGGTTTATCAAGCAAGTAGGACCCTTTTAAAGCATACTCATTTGTAAATTTTTCTTGATACTTTCAAGATTTTGGCTCTCCTTTATATGCCTGTAATTATTTACTTACCTCCTTGAGAAGGATTTTTTTAAGGTTTTCAGGAGAGTGAAATAGTTGAGCTCTTGGAAATATTTAAGTGTAGTTCTGCTTTGTTTTATCCAGTACATCTGGATTATTTTAGCCCTAGGCAAAGATCCATTAGCATCACACAAAACTATGTTGTCTTCAAACTATATTTTTGACTAAAATTTTCACCTTAAAGAAAATGATGTTTATACTCTTTGATACAGAAAAGACTCATTCATACTCTGACTTTTTGGATGATCTCTTTGTATTTCCTTTCTGTCTTCCTCTCCCTCAAATGTGGGCCTGTCCCAAAGGTCTATGCCTGGTCTTCTTCCCCAGTCTCTCCTCACTGCAGAGATTTTAGTCATCCATATTGTTTGACCTGTCACTTCTATTTAGGTGCTGTCTAAAGAGTAATGCTCAGAAAAAGAAGTGAATGATCCCTACTTCAAAAGCATTGAGCTTGGGGAGCCCACAGGATGTCTAAATAGAAAAGTCCAACAGAAACATTTCCCCCAGTGCACACAAAGACACTGTTAAGTAAAAGCTTTATTCAGGTTTCTCTTGCCTGTAATCATGCCTTGAAAAAGCTCCTATTTTAATAAATCATGGGCCATATCTGTTTGACAGAGAAGCTGACGAAGCAGGTCTATTTTTCTTACGTCGTTTCTTTCTTTCTTTTTTCTTTTTTTGCCCTTGGGGTCTCTCATTTCTTGCTTCTGTTTATTCAAGTTTTATTTACAGTATCCTAATAAATCTCTATGTTGCAGGATCATATGGACATGTGGACAGTTTCAGGGGCTACCCAGGAGTATTGTAATGTTAGGAAGCAGATGGCAATGCTTTACTGTTGAGGACACAGGGACCTCACTGCATGATACTGAAGTCAAGTTTCTCTCACTTGACTTAAGGAAAGAGATTCAAATGGAGGACAAGAAGGAGTCTTACACAGATCCTGTCCAAACCACCACTGGGCTAGGAGCAGCAGAAAATGTCCATGCTATCCCTTCCTCAGCTGGGGAATAACACATAGAAAGCTACTTACTTCCATAATAAAAATGCATGTAAAAATTCTAATATTCAAATGCCCCTAAGTATCACCTGCCTACAGCTGTCAATGAGGTCACATAGTATCAATTCCTTAACCTCCTTCTCAAAGCCTACCTATATTATTTCCAGGTGTCCCCAAGACTGTCCAGCCTGGGCTAATATTTTGATGTCATTCCATATGAATGTACATTTGTTGCATATTGCTTTGTCATCTTCTTTTTCACTTGTAGTTTACTATGAACTTTCTCCAATGAGTTAGATATTTTTTCCATAACGTGATTGTTTATGTTTATATCACATGGATAATTTGTTTAAACAGTCTTCTATTGTTGTATATTTATTTCCAATAAAAAAAAACTTTGTGGTGAATGTCTTTGCTTATACATCTTTGCATATATCTCAAATTATTGGCCTGAAATAAATCCTTGGGCATGAAATTGCTTGGCCATAGGTTATGCTAATTATAAGAAGTAAGTGCTATTATTGTAAATAAGTAATGATAAGGATATCAAATACTACTAAATATGGGTTAATGGGTAGCAGTTCCTCTGGAGAGAGCTTTTAAAAACAAAAGATACTTACAGCTTTTTAAAAAAATGCATCTTAAGGAACAAAAACCATACCAAATGTATCAGTACAATGGAACAATTTTGAATTTCGAAACCACTCTATAATCTGACATTTTTGCTTCCTAAAATTTAAATTGATACAGTATTCAAATGTAGGAATTGTAAGCATCTATTTAAAGGACATTAATATATAAATTATTAGTGATATTCATCATCAATAAATCATGCAAGTATGAACAGGCATTCTGCACTTTATTTGAAAGCTCAGTACTTGAAGTTTCTTCATTCTCTAGTAGAGAGATTTTTAAGTTCTAGTGGTCTATAAAGGATTAAGTGGAGTGTATGACTTGTATCCTTCGCTCAATTTTAAGAGAAAGGAGTTGTCACCAATATATTTTGACCAAATACCTTATTAAAGACACCACCAAGAATGGAGCTTGGAAGCAACGGTAGCCCAGCCGCCTCTAACAGCTCCATCATTCTGTACTTTAATAACTCACTGGCAGCATTATGAAGTAGTTTATGTTCCAGACTTTGCCTCCTGGTATCTAGATTTTTATAGGTGTTTTGATTGAGGTGTAGAGGAGGCATTTTTTTGGCCGCTGATTTCTATTCCAGATTGTGGGATGTGAATAATTTGGTAAATTAACATCAATGGGTTAGACTGTTCTTTGTTACCAAAGGCCCCTGGGCTGCCTGTTCCACTGGATGGTCACATTAATTTGCAGCCACAGGAGGATGGCTGCTGGGCACATACGCCCACGTTAAATTTCCTTTTGCAGGTTTTCTCCCTATTTTGGATATTCAGGTAGCCACTAAAGTCTGAGGCAGCTCTCTCTTGTGCATTCATAATTCTGGCTAAACCTAGGGCTTCCAAAACTAATATCAGGGAGGAAAGATCCAAACCTTAGTGCTTTTGTGGCTTTTTTTTTTTTTTCCTGAGGCCAGTTTTCAGCTATGTTTCCAATGATCAGTCTGTACTCCTAGTTATATACTAAATACATAAACTGTGTGTGCTACAAATGATGTTTTTCTAGCCTGTCCGTATAGCCTATTAAACCAGAGTTGGCAGTTTTCCATCCCTTAGGAGAAGCATTTGGCATAAATAATATTGTCATTTGGGAAGGCTAGACATGGTTTGAAGAAGTGACCTTGTATAAATATTGTCTGAGGTATGACTGAGGCTAAATTATATGACAGAGAGCTAGTATAGTCTGGGCTCTGGGCCCTCCTGGTAATGAAGTTGCTTCTTGTAGTAATGGAACCATCTGAATTGAAAATGTAATCAAATACATCAGAGGCTGTTAAAAGCACAAGAACCAGCTTATTTATGAGCCCCCAAGGTCCAGAGGATGAGAAAACAGTGCTGGAATTTCTTTGTTGTTCAAATGGCTTTGTCTTTTTAAAAGACAAGATGTCCTAGAAAGTGCCTTTTGTCCTTGCCACAGAACTTCCCTCTCAGTGTTGAGACTGCTGGTCAGGCCAAGAGTTTGTTGATTTCCCCGCCCACATGTGGGGTGAGCAGCTGGCACAGAGCAGAGTCTTGGATATTGCTGGGCTATTTGTGGTTGACCTGGTAATATCAGTAGCATAATACAGTCCCCCCAAAGACAGTTACTTTCCATTCCCTCTCTTAACACCCTAGTTTAGGATTTCATTTCCTCTTTTTTGGCCTGTGTTGTTCTACTGGCCTCCTAATTATTCAGAATTCCTTCCCTTCACTTTCTCTTCCTTCTACTGATTTGCTAGATTTGTCTTTCAAAAGCATGATTTTCATCAATCCATCTATGTATCCATTTGTTCAACAAATATTTGTTGAATGCCAACTGTATGTCAAGCACTTTGCTCCCTGCTATAATAAATAAAATTTACAGTCTAGTGAGGAAACAGATGTTTGACAAATAATCACACTCCTGGACATATAATTATAAGCAATTATAATCTTGCTTCTTGCCTACAGAAGACTCTTTTTCAATAACTCACCTCCTTCTTCAGCACCTTCTTCAACCCCTTCTTCAGCACCCTCCTTCTCAGCCAACCCTGCTGAGGCGGAAGGGGAAAGTATTAAAGGTTCTATCACATCAAAGTTCCAGAGGGTGTTGCAGACCAGTTGAAGCTGGTAACTGGGAAGTGCTAATTATAAAATTATATATTAGGTATTAGCATTGGGGAAATTGTACAGGAGTTTATAAAGAAGACACAGGAGTTGCCTGAAGCTAGGGAGTCTATGCCCTTGCCCAGAGAAGGGGCAAATTATTGAAAAAGAGTGTACCATAGGAAAGAAGCAAGATTCTTTGGTAGTGTGAAATAAAGGAATCTCATCTAGATTGAGGAGTCAGGAGAGGCTCCACCAAGGCAATGATAATTAAGTTGCAGTGTGAAGCATGAACAGGTCTCAACTTGGCAGAAAAGGGGCTGGGGAGGATAGACAGGGTTGGGTGGGTGGAGTGCTTTCCAATCAGAGGAAAGGCTGCAGCTGGGGGAAGTATGACGCCATTCGAGGAATGAAGAGACTGTCAGCATGGCTGGAAGTACAGAGAGTGAGGGCCACACCGGGAAGGTTATGTAGCTCATGTTAAGAATTGAGGTCTATATTCTCAATTAACCATTAAAATGAGCCATTAAAAAGTGTTTAAGCAGGGTTGTGATTTGGTCAGGTTTGCATTTTGAAAAGACAACTTGGGCTGCAGTGGAGAGGATCAATTAGCAGGGGCCAAAGAGATCTGATAGGAGGATAACAGCAAAGCTGGGTGTCAGCAGCGGAAATGAGAAGTAGGCAGGTTTGAGCATTATTTATGTGGAGGAAAAAGCCACAAGGTTTGATGATAGATTGAACATGAGGAATAGAGCAGAGGTAATCATCAAGGAGAATTGCAAGACTCCAATTTGTACAACTGGATTGGTTGCACATTTACTAAGCAGGGGAATACTGAAAAAAGGAACTAAATTTTGGGAGAAAATAATGAGCAAAGCCTTGAAGCAGAAGCATGCTTGGTGTTTTCAAGGAAGAGCAAGGGGAGCATAGTAGCTGTTAAAGTCACAGAGGCATGATTGGAGAAGGAGGCAGAGTCTGTCTTGTAGGAGGACAAGCCCAAAATCAAGGAGACCAGTTGGGTGACAATAATCCAGATTACCATTAATTACCATAATCCAGATAGAAGATGGTAGTGGTGGCTTAGATCAAGGTGTTGGCTGAGAAGGTGGTGAGAAGTGGCTAGGTCCTGGATAGATTCTGAGTATAGGACTGGCAGCATTTTCTGATGAACTGGTTTTAGTGAGAATGAAAGACAGGAATAGGATGACACCAAAGCTTTTGGTTTGAGGTACTGGAAAGATGGATTGCCATTTACTAAACTATAGAAGACTTCTGGAAATTCAGTGGTTTTATTTTTTTTATTTTAATTTTAATTTTTTTTTTTTTTTGAGACAGAATCTCTCTCTGTTGCCCAGGCTGGAGTGCAGTGGTGTGATCTCAGCTCACAGCAACCTCCGCCTCCCAGGTTCAAGCTATTCTCATGCCTCAACCTCCCAAGTGGCTGGGATTACAGGCATGCACCACCACACCCGGCTAATTTTTGTATTTTTAGTAGAGACAGCATTTCCCCATGTTGGTCAGGCTGGTCTCGAACTCCTGACCTCAGGTGATCCACCATGTTGGCCTCCCAAAGTGCTGAGATTACAGATGTGAGCCACCATACCCAGCCAGGGGTTTGATTTTGAATTAGGTTTGAGGCCCTTTTTCAATAAGCAAGTGGAAAGATTGAGTAGGCTGTTGGATATATGGACTAAAGCTCAGAGGAGAGATCCAGAAAAAAATGTATAAATTTGGGTATCTTTGGAGATTAGATAGAAGATACTCCAACCCATGAGAAAGGATGAGTTCACCAAGGGAGTAAGGATAATTAGAGAAGAGGAACAAATGTTTAGGAGCTAAGCATAAAGAATATAATTCTAATCAATAATGTTCAAGGTTATCATCACTAGTAATAAGACCTATCAACAGCATTTACCCCGATATGATGACACCTTCATGTCTGTGGTAATTTTGCTAAAAAATACCATATAATCTCCATTTAGCCATGATAAAATATCAGACAAGTCCAAATGTAGGCATGTTATACAAAATAACTGACCAGTACTCTTTAAAAGAGTCAAGGTCGGCCGGGCGCGGTGGCTCACGCTTGTAATCCCAGCACTTTGGGAGGCTGGGGCGGGTGGATCACTTGAGGTCAGGTGTTTGAGACCAGCCTGACCAACATGGTGAAACCCCATCTTTACTAAAAACACAAAAATTAGCCGGGCGTGGTGGCACGTGCCTGTAATCCCAGCTACTCAGGAGGCTGAGGCAGGAGAATCGCTTGAACCCGGGAGGTGGAGGTTGCAGTGAGCAGAGATCATGCCACTGCATTCCAGCCTGAGTGACAGAGTGAGACTCTGTCTCAAAAAAAAAAAAAAGAGTTAAGGTCATAAGGGTCATGAAAAATAATTAATGACTGAGAAATGATTACAGATTGAAGGAAATTAAAAAGCTATGACAATTAAATGCAACATGGGAGCCCAGATTGGGTACTATTAAAACAGAAAAAAGGTATGAGTGGAAAAAGTGTTGAAATTTGAATAAAGACTGTAGTGTAGTTAATATTGTACCAATGTTATTTTCCTGGCTTTGATCATTGTACTATGGTTACATAAGATGTTAACAAGGGAAGATAGTTTAAGGAAATGGAGGAATGTTCTGTTTTATTTTTCCAACTCGTCTGTAAGTCTTAAATTATTCCAACAGAAAAAGTTAAAGAAAATTAAGTTTATGACTTTTAGGTCCGTACCCTAAGGATGTGGCTGCCCTCACGTCTGGGCTTTCTAGGTAAGCAGAGAGATGCTGGAGAAGGAGATAGGGCCACCCTATAGGGTCTAACTATGCGAAAGGCTTTGAACTTTCCTCTGAGATCCAGTGAAGGGTAGGCAGGGTACGTGGGGGATGATGAGAAACCAGACATGTTTGTTTTCGGCAAAAAGAGACAAAAAAGCAGAATAAATACTGGGTTAGGCCTGGATTCAGGCAAACACCCGGTCACTTTCAATTATTCATCCTGTTCTCCAAACAGAATTGACCATGAGTGACTTCATGACTCACAAGGGTGTTAGCATATTGTAACGTCTGGCTGGGAAGATTGCTCAAATCCCAAAGGATTTGACTTGAGGAGCCTTGCAGCATTCTGCTTTTTCCTGCCACGCCTACAGCTCAGGCACAGTTGTAGAGGGGATTTGAAGTTTATGTGCCTGAAAGGTAGGTTGTATGTGCATTATATCTGACCTTCCCTGTTTGGAATGACTCCAGAACAAAGAATGCCGCTGGATTGAGATACCAACCTGCAGTGAGTGAGGATATGCCTGGAATAGACCTAATAGGAATGAGGAGAGAAACTCCCACAGCCAACTCTGCGGAGGTAGGACAGGGGAGCATTACAGGTTCCATCACACTGAAGTTCCAGAGGGTGTTGCAGACCACTTGGAGATGGTGACTGGGACGTGCTAATTATAAAATTATGTATTAAATATTAGCATTGGGGAAATTGCAAAAGAGGTTTCTAAAGAAGACAGAGGAGTCCCTGAAGCTAGGGAATCTATGCCCTTGCCCAGAGAAGAGGTGAATTACTGAAAAAGATACACCCTTTAACCTCCCTACTGCCCCATGGGGAACAGGACAATAATCAGGGAGAGGCTCTTAATCCCTGGAGGCCAGGGCATGATCACCTCCCTACCACTAACCCACCTCATTGCCTGACCTGACAGGAAACTGTGCACGTCCACCCTCTGTTCTCAGAAACTGAAATCTTGCAGTCTAATACCCTAAGGTTCTAATGCTACAAAATGCTACTATTAATGAATGGTAGCTGTCAGTTTCTAAATGCTCACCTCATTCTAGGCTCTTTATATAACTGTTCCTAATTCATTAAACAACTCTTCAAAGTAGTCATTATCATCCTCATGTTTTACAGAAGATTTTATTGGTGAGGAAATAAACGTTTAGCTTTTCTGAGATCACACAACTAGTGAGTGGCTAAGCCAGGATTTGAACCCAGATCTGACTTCCTACAGAGTCACAGAACTTTCCAATGAACATGTTGCCTCTCCTATCTCCAGTGAACCCCAGGGGCCAGGAGGAAGTATACCTTGGGGAAACATTAGCCACTCTGGGAAGGCTGTGACCATGCGCACAGAGCAGCCTTCCAGGAGTAACCGCAGCTACTCAGAAGGCTGCTCTGTGCGCACGGCCATTTCTTGAAACCTGTGTGAAATTTCAAGAAATTTCACTGGGGTTGGAAAATCAGCAGCCTGTGTCTCCTCTGGCCAGATTCGGTGGCCTGGTGCTGCTGCAGGCAGTCAACAGTAACTGAGGTCTGTGGAGTGTGAGGGGGAAGGGCATGAAGTCACCAGCAGCACACCTGGGCTCCTGATGGTGGAAAATCACAAGGATGTTTTGTCAGCATTCGCCTGCAGCTACATTTCTGCCTGAAATTCTGGGTGGCTTTACCAAGCCTCAAAAGCGGAAAGAAAAAAATCATGTTGAGAGAGACAGGCGCTTTGACGGGAAACAAGGTCTGGGTGCTAGCTGGCTCTTTGCCATGAACTTAACACATGAAGAGGAGCAGAGAAGCTTCCTTGTTACCATCAGACTGTTATCAAATTGCCCTGGGCTACAGAGAGAAAGGTAGCCAGGCCTCCACCCTGAACAAACTCTTTGATGCAGCATTACAGAGGAGTCGAGGACCACAAAAGACTGTGTAATGACCTACCACATTGATAAAATAGATCCACTATGAACTATTTTCCTAATGAGGCAAGAGCATTTTGTGTGTTGGAGACATTTTTAAAAGCCAGCGTTTCCTAGAAAAAGTGAGTGAGAAAAAAAGAGACAGGAGAACCACTTGAACCTGGGCGGTGGAGGTTGCAATGAGCAGAGATTGTTCCACTGCACTGCAGTCTGGGCAAGAGTGAGACTCTTTCTCAAAAATATATATATATAAATACAAATATAAGCTCCAAATTTAGGTCATTTTTTTGCTCATGTAATATGTTGTTAGTAGCAGCCAGGCTACATCTTGAATGCTTTACTGCTTAGAAATTTCTTCTACCAGATATCCTAAATCATCATGTTCAAGTTCAAAGTTCCACAGATCCCTAAGGCAGGGGCACAATGCAGCCAAGTTCCTTGCTAGGATATAATAGAAGTGACTTTTGCTCCAGTTCCCAATAAATTTTTCATTTCCACCTGAGACCTTCTCAGCCTGGACTTCACTGTCTACATTTCTATCAGCATTTTGGTCACAAACATTTAGCAAGTTTCTAGAATGTTCCAAACTTTTTCATCTTCCTGTCTTCTTCTAAGTTTTTACAGTCTTCCAACCTCTGCCTGTTAACTAATCTCAAAGCTGCTTCCCTTCCACATTTTCAGGTATCTTTATAGCTCTACCCCACTTATGAGACAAAATCTCTGTTTTAGTCAGTTCTTGCCCTGCTATAAAAAAAAACCTGAGACTGGATAATTTATAAAGAGAAGAGGTTTAATTGACTCACAGTTCCACAGGCTATAGGGGAAGCATGATTCTGACATTTGCTTGGCTTCTGAGGAGGCCTCAGGAAACTTACAATCATGGTGGAAGCCAAAGGGAATTGAGGCATTGTGAGAGCAGGAGCAAGAAAGAAGAGGGCGGTGCTATACACTTTCAAAAAATCAGATCTCATGAGAATCCACTCACTATCATGAGAACAGCACCAAGGAAATAGTGCTAAACCATTCCTGTGAAACCACCCGATGATCCAATCATCCCCCAACTAGGTCCCAACTCCAACATTGGGGATTACAATTGAAAATGAGATTTAGGAGGGGACACAGATACAAACTGTATTAGCCATTCTTCAGACCCCATTGGTGGCAACAGTGAACTGAGCATGCTTATCTTTGTGTTCTAGGGTGGTATACGCTGGTGTATGTTGGTAGTTACCAGTAGGCCAATTTTTGGGCCTCCAGATAGCTTTCATGGATGCTGGTAGTGACCATAGTGGGCTGGGAAGGTGAACAGTTTCTTGGAACCCTCTACCATCATGAAAACACATGAAAATATAAAATTTAGTGGTAAAGCAATCACACAAAACAGGAAGGGAAAGGACTCAAATTGTATCACTACCGAAATTCACCTAACCACAAAAACAATCAATAAAATAAGTGGAGAGGAAGAAAGAATACATAAAACAACCAGAAAACAATGAACAATATTACATGGATTAAAATTTCCACTGAAAACATGTTGAATGAATGAGATCATGTCCTTTACAGGAACATGGATGGAGCTAGAGGCCATTATCCTTAGCAAACTAGCACAGGAGCAGAAAACCAAATACTGCATGTTTTCACTTATAAGTGGGAGCTAAATGATGAGAACACATGGACACATAGAGGGGAACAACAAACACTGCAGCCTACTGGAGGAGGTAGGGTGGAAGGAGGGAGAGGATCAGGAAAAATAACTAATGGGAACTAGACTTAATACCTGGCTGATGAAATAATCTGTACAACAAACACCTGTGACATGAGTTTACCTATATAACAAACATGCACATGTAGCCCTTAAATTAAAAGTTATAAAACACAAAACAAAAGCATGTAGAATGGCTAAATGAAAAACTTTTTAAAAATACACATGATCTAATTATATGCTGATTACAAGTAACTCACCTTACTAGTAAAGACACAATTAGAGTGAAAGTAAAGAAATGAAAAAAAAATATTCCATGTAAGCAGAAACCAAAAAGGAGCAGGAATAGCTACACTTATATCAGATAAACAGACTTTATGTCAATAACAGTTAAAAAAAAAAAAAGAAGAAGGAAAGAAAAAGGTCATTATATCATGATAAAGGGATCAATCCAGCAAGAGGATACAATTCTAAATGTATATGCACCCAACACCAGAGCACCCAGATTCATAAAGCAAATATTGCTAGATCTAAATAGGGAGATTGACTGCAATACAATAATAGTGGGGAACTTCTACAGTATATCACACGCTCAGCATTAGATTGATCATAAACAGAAAATCAACAAAGAAACATTGGATTTAAACTGTATTTTAGACCAAAATGAACCTAACAGACATTTACAGAAATTTCTATCCAACAACTGCAGAATATACATTCTTTTCATCAGCACATAGAACATTCTCCAAGATACACCATATGTTAGGCCACAAAGCAAGTCTCAACAATTTTTAAATATCAAAATCATGTCAAATATCTCCTCAGATCATAATGGAATAGAACTAGAAATCAATACAAAGAGGAGGTTTGGAAACTATACAAATACATGGAAATTAAACAACATACTACTGAATGACCACTGAGTCAACAAAGAAATTAAGATGAAAATCAAAAAAGATCTTAAAATGACTGAAAATGGAAACAACACACAAAAACCTGTGGGTTACAAAAACAGTGCTAAGACGGAAGTTTATAGCAATAAATGCCTACATCAGAAAAGGAGAAAGATTACAAATTAACAGTCTAACAATGCACCTCAAGCAGCCAGAAAAGCAAGAACAAACACAACCCCAAATTAGCAGAAGAAAAGAAATAATAAAGATCAGAGCAGAGCTAAATGAAATAGGGACTAATAAAACAATACAAAAGATCAATGAAACAAAAATTGGTTCTTTGAAAATATAAACAAAATTGATACACCATAGCTAAATAACCAAGAAAGCAAATGACATAAGCAAAATCACAAGTGAAAAAGTAAACATTACAACTGATATCACAGAAACACAACTGATATCACAGAAACACAAAAGATCATCAGAAACTGTTAGGCACAACTACAAGCTGACAAACTAGAAAACCTAGCAGAAATGCATAAATACAACCTACCAAGATTGAGTCAGGAAGGAACAGAAAACTGGAACAAAACAATAACTAGTAGCAAGTTTGAAGTGATAATAAAAAGTCTCCCAGAAAGAAAAGTCCAGGACTGGATGGATTCACAGCTGAATTCTACCAAATGTACAAAGAAGTACTAATACTTATCCTCCTGGAACCATTGCAGAGGAGGGAATGTTCCCTAACTCATTCTATGCAGCCAACACCAGCCTAATACCAAAACCAGACAAGGACAAAACAGAAAAGAAAACCACAGGCCAATACCCACGATGAACACAAAAACAAAAATCCTCAACAAAACACTAACAAACCAAATGTAGCAGCACATCAAAAAGATAATAGAGTACAATCAAGTGAGATTTATAATAGGGATGCAAGGGATGGTTCAACATATGCAAATCAAGAAACATGATACATCACATCAACAGAATCAAGAAAAAACACTGTGATCATAGAAGCAGAAAAATCATTTGATAAAATTCAATAGAAGCAGAAAAGTTATTTGATAGAATTCAACATTTCTTCATAATGAAAACTCTGAACAAACTAGGAATAGAAGAAACATACCTCAAAATAATAAAGGACATATATGACAAACACACAGCTAATGTCTTTATGAATGGGGAAGAGGTGAAAACCTTTCCTTTAAGAACTGAGGCTGGGCACGGTGGCTCATGCCTGTAATCCCAGCAGTTTGAGAGGCTGAGGAGGGTGGATCACAAGGTCAGGAGTTTGAGACCAGCCTGACCAACATGGTAAATCCCATCTCTACTAAAAATACAAAATTATCTGGGTGTGGTGGCACATGCCTGTAATCCCAGCTACTCGGGAGGCTGAGGCGGGAGAATTGCTTGAACCCGGGAGGCAGGTGTTGCAGTGAGCCAAGATTGTGCCATTGCACTCCAGCCTGGGCAACAGGAGCAAAAACTCTGTCTCAAAAAAAAAAAAAGAACTGAAACAAGACAAAGATGCCCACTTTCACCATTCCTATTCAACATTGTACTGGAAGTTCTGCCAGAGCAATAAGGCAAGAGAAAGAAATAACAGGCATCCAAATTGGAAAAGAGGAAGTCAAATTGTTCCTCTTTATGATGTGATCTTCTACCTAAAAAAAAAACTAAAGACTCCATCAAAAAACTATTAGCTTTCATAAATGAATTCAGTAAAGTTGCAGGGTACAAAATCAATGTACAAAACCCAGTAGTGTTTCTATATACCAGTAATTATCTAGCTGAGAAAAAAAATCAAGAAGGCAGTACAATTTACAATAGGCACAAAAAGTAAAATATTTAGTGATGAATTTAACCAAGGAGGTGAAAGATCTCTATAAGGAAAACTGTAAGACACTGATGAAAGAAATTAAAGAGGACACCAACAAATGGAAAACATCCCATGCTCATGGATTGGAAGAATAAATAGCATTAAAATGATCATATCACCCAAAGCAATCTACAGAGTCAGTGCAATCCCTATCAAAATATCAATGTCATTCTTCACAAAATCAGAAAAAAAAATCCTAAAATTCGTATGAAACCCAAAAAGGACCCAAATAGCCAAAGCAATCCTAAGCAAAAAGAACAAAGCTGGATACATTACATTACCTGACTTCAAAATATATTACAAGGCACCAGGTGTGATGGCTCACACCTACAATCTCAGCACTTTGTGAGGCCAAGGCAGGAGGATTGCTTGAGCTCAGGAGTTTAAGACCAGCCTGGGCAACATAGTGATACTTCGTCTCTACTTAAAAAAAAAAAGAAAAAAAAAAAAAAAGCAGCTGGGTATGGTGGCACATGCCTTTAGTCCCAGCTACTTGGGAGGCTGAGGTGGGAGGATCACTTGAGCCCAAAAGATTGAGACTACACTCCAGCCTGGATGACAAAGTGAGACCTTGTCTCCAAAAAAAAAAAAAAAAAAAAAAAATTACAAGGCTATAGTATTGTAGTATTGGTATAAAAATATATAGACCAATGGAACAGAATTGAGAATCCAGAAATAAAGCCACATACTTATAGCCAACTGATCTTCAAAAAAGCTGCCAAAAACAGTACATTGGGTAAACGGCACCCTTTTCAAAACACTGTGCTGGGAAAATTGGATATTTATATGCAGAAGAATGAAACTGGACCCCTATCTCAGCATTTACAAAAATGAACTCAAAATGAATTAAAGACTTAAACATAAGACCCAAAACTGTTAAAATACTAGAAGAAAACCTAGGGAAAACTCTCCTAGACATTGGTCTAGGCAAACAATTTATGACTAAGTCCTCAAAAGAACAGGCAACAGAACAAAAATAGATCAATGGAACTTAATTAAACAAAAAAGCTTCTGCACAGTAAAGAAATAATCAACAGAGAAAAGATAACCTGTTGAATGGGAGAAAATATTTGCAAATTATTCATTTATCAGGGGACTAATATCCAGAATTTATAAGAACTCTAGCAATTCAACAGGAAAAACAACAACAACAACAAATCATCCCCTTAAAAATAGGCAAAGGATATAAGTAGACATTTCTCAAAAGAAAACATACAGACGGCCAACAGGTATATGAAAAAATGCTCAACATCACTAATAATCAGAGAAATGAAAATTAATACCACAATGAGATATCACCTTCCCTAATGGCTATTATTAAATAAAAAATAACAGATGTTTGGTGAGGATACAGAGAAAAGGGAATTCTTATAGACTGTTGGTGGGAATATAAACTAGTACAGCCACTATAGAAAACAGTATAGAATTTTCTCAGAAAACCAAAATAGAATTACCATTTGACCCAGCAATCCCACTCTTAGAATCTACCCAAATGAAAAGAAGTCACTATATCTAAGGGATACCTGCACTTGCTCGTTTATTGCAGCACTATTCATAATGGCAAAACTATGGAATTAATCTAAGTGTCCATCAAAAGATGAATGAGTCAAGAAAGTATGGTGTATATATATATATACACACACATATATACATATATGTGTGTGTATATATATGTGTGTGTATATATATATACACATATACAGACACAATGGAATATTGTTTAGCCATAATAAAGAATGAAATCATGTCATGTGCAGCAGGATAGATGGAACTGGAGGTTATTATGTTAAGTGAAATAAGCCAGGCACAAAAAGACAGATAAGACATTTTTTCACTCGTATATAGGAGCTAAAAAATTTGATCACATGGAGGTAGGGAGTGAAAAGATAGATAAGAGAGACCAGGAAGGGTGATTTGGCAGGGGTGTGAAGAGAAGTGGGTTAAAGGGTACAAACATATAGTAAAGTAGAAAGAATAAATTCAGTGTTTGATAGCAGAGCAGGATGACTATAGCTAACAAAAATATATTGCACTTGGGTGATGGACGCCCTTCATATTCTGACTTGATCAGTATGCATTATATACATGTAACAAAATTTCACATGTATCCCATAAGTTTGTACCAAGAAAAACACTGAATTGCCACTGTATTAATAGATCAGCATAGAAAGAAAGAAATAGTGTTGAGACAATTGGTTACCCACATAGAGAAACCTAAAGTTGGGTCTCTCATTATACCATACATAAACACCATGTCTAAATGGAGTTAAGACTTAAATATGAAAGGCAAAGATATAATACTTTTAGAAGATAAATTAGGACATATATTTATGATATTCTAATGTAAAGAAGGAATTCTTTAAGCAAGATATAAAAACCTAAACCATAAAATAAAAATGGGAAAATCTAATTCTGTTAGATGTCTGCTATTGAAAGACATTATCTAGAGAATAAAAAGAGAAATCACAAAGATGAAGACAATATTTCAACAGAGGTACAAACAACTAGTATCCAGAGTATATTAAAAATTCCTATAATTCTATAAGAAAAAAATGCCTTCCAATAGAAAAATGATCAAAAACAAGCATTTAATGAAAGAGGGTTCAACATCATTAGTGCTCATCTTTTTTAGTAATCAGGGAAATATATAATAAAATTACAATTTCATGCCCACTGAATAGGCAAAAATTTAATTATGATAAATCCAAATGTTAGCAAGGATGTGGAGTAATGAGATCTCTAACTCATTGTTAGCAGGAATATAATCTGGTGTAAGCATTTTCAAAAACACTTTGACATTACCTAGTAAAGTTAATACATGCGTATCTGAAATCCATCCCTTACCCCTCTAAGTATGTAGCTTAAAGAAATCGCATGTGTGTTAAAAATAATGTATAAGAATGCTCTAGCAGTATTATGCATAACAGCTATGATTGGTAACTCTTCAAATGTCCATAAAAAGTAGAATAGATAAATTTGTTATATTTATATAATGGAATATTACACAGCAGAAAAAAAGGTACAAATGACTATAACATGTATCAACACGGATGAATCTCAAAAACACAGATGAACGATGATCAACAGAAATAAACTACTAAAACTCAGGCAGTATGGTTTCATTTATATTAAGAACAAAAACTAGCCAAACTAAGTATTAAATTCTAAGAGATACAGGCATACTTAGTAAACTATAAAGAAAAGCAGGGGTATGATTAATACAAAATTCAGACGCTGTTTTTCTTGCAGGGAGGAGAGGGCACTATAATTTGAGAGAGGTACACAGAGGTCTTTAAGATACTGGTAATGTTCTGTTTCTTATCCTGGGTAATTGCTGCACATTTCATTATTTTTTGTACTCTCCAGATAACATTTATTCATTTTTATATATGATATATTCCCCCAATTAAATGAAAAGTCAGCTTTGTAATATTGTGGCCAAGACTGAATGACACAAGACACATAAAGTGCCAAGCATCTAAGAAGTGCTCAATATGAAGTGTCCAAATTTAAAAAATAGAATAAAATAATGTTTACCTCAGGCCAGTACTAGGGTTAGGACAGGAGGGCACAGAGGGGTGGGCTGGAGACACCAGGACATATTCTCATGGGCCCCACATGGGATGCAGAGACTCAGACATTGGCTGGAGTTCATCCAACTCTTGAGGAATCTGCCAAGCAAAGCAAGCAGATGCATTCCAGAGGATGGCATGTTTACAACCTCTTGGCCTGACACTGCTGCCATAAAGGCAGCCAGCCCAAATCCCTTTCTTCTTAGGTACTAATGAGCCCGAGGACATTATATTCTTCATGGGAGAAAATACTTTTTTTTTTAAAAGAAGATGAACTGCTTCTCTGTGTCCCCTCCCCACCCATCAGCCCTACAGAAACTTAGCAGGAAGTGATGCGGCCACTAGGCAAAGCTCATTCACCTCACCTCTGCCCATGGGTCTCAAACACACTGGCTGAAAGCCATGCCTCGCTGGTGGCTCTCAAGGTCTCTTAACAAACCTTAACTGAGCACCTGATAAGTGCAGGACATTTTGCTAGACACATGACGTTATGGGTTGAATTGTGTCCCCCCAAAAGTTGTTGAGGTCCTAATCCCCAGTACCTGTGAATGTGACCGTATTTGGAAAGATCTTTGCAGATGACCACAGTAAGATGAGGTCGTTAGGGTGAGCCCTAATATAAATGGTGTCCCTATAGAAATGAGAAGTTTGGACACAGAGACAAGCACATGGGGAGAATGCCATAGGAAGATTAGAGGTATGGTGCCAGAAGTCAAAGAACTTCCAGAAGGTAAGAGACAGCCTGCTACAGATGGAATGTTTGTATCACCACAAAATTCATATGCTGAAATCCTAACTCCCAATGTGATGGTATTAGGAGGTGGGGCCTTTGGGAGGTATTAGATCATGAGGGCAAAGCCATCACAAATGGGATCTGAGCCCTTATAAAAGGGATCTCAAAGAGCTCCCTCACCCCTTTTGCCATGTAAGGACACAGCAAGAAAATGACCATCTGTGAACCAGAAAGTAAGCCCTCACTGGCCACCAAATCTGTGAGCACCTTGGTCTTAGATTTCCCTGCCTACAGAACTGTGAGAAACACATTTCTGCTGTTCATAAGCCACTCAGCCTATAGCATTTTGTTATAGCAGCCTGAGTGGACTAAGACAGAAAACTGAGACAGATCCTCCCCTCATACCTTCAGAGGGAGTGTGGCCCTGCTCACACCTTGATCTGAGACTTCCTGAACTGAGAGACAATAAATTTCTGTTGCTTAAGACTCCCAGTTTGTGGCACTTTATTTTGGAAACCCTCAGAAACTGATACAAATGGGCAAAGACATAGAAAAAATATGACTTCCCGCCCCCAAGGAGCTTACTGTTTCCTAAGGCCTGGAAAGAAACAGCTGTATTTCAAGCAGAATGAAATAAGTAAAATAACAAAAAGCAAAGGAAGCACTCCGGCTGTGCAGGCTAGAGAATTCGTAATTCTCACTATAGAGTATAATATGACACTTTACAAGTATTGATTTTTCTTTCACATATTCATTTATTCACAGGGGACTGTAGAATGTATTGGTTAAGTGGTTAAGAATACATTGGCCTTGAAGTCAAATAAATCCAAATTCAAATTTTAGCTCAGTTGTTTTCTAGTCATGTGATACCAGGAATGTTATATATTTTCATTAGGGCTCATTTTCTCCATTTATAAGATGAGGATAATCATTCCTATCTTGCAGAATCATTATATGGATCAAGTAACACAACGTGTTGGAATATATAGTCATATATATACATATATAGCTTAATACAGTTCATAACACATAGTAAGTATTCCATAAATGGAGCTGCTGCTGCCAGGAGCAGCAGCATCACTATTCATCCAATACAAGGTTATTGTGTCTGCCTTTGAGCCAGATGCCATGCTCAGGATACAAAAACAAGGCAATGGGCCAGGTGCAATGGCTCACACCTGTAATCCCAGCAGTTTGGGAGGCTGAGGTGGGGAGATCACTTGAGGTCAGGAGTTGGAGACCAGCCTGGCCAACATAGCAAAACCCGTCTCTACTAAGAATATAAAATATTAGCTTGGCATGGTGGCACATGCCTGTAATCCCAGCTACTCAGGAGGCTGAGGCAGGAAACTCTCTTGAACCCGGGAGGTGGAGGTTGCAGTGAGCTGAGATCATGCCACTGCACTCCAGGCTGGGTGACAGACTGAGACTCCATCTCAAAACAAAAACAAAAACAAACAAATAATCAAGAAAACAAGGCAATGGTTTTTGCCTCCACAGAACTATGGTCTTGTTCCTTCCTGTACTGAAGACAGATGTGGAAGCTAACAATTATTTTAAAAATAGAAAAAATACGGAGAGAAGTGTCAACCTAGTTGGGGGTTTCACATCTCGAATGAAGGATTAGGGTAGATGCAGAGAAGAGGTAATGCCTGAGATGAGTTTTGAAGGCTGAGTAGAGTTTGTTGAGGAAAGGGCCATTCCAAGGAGCAGGAAGCAGTATGAACAAGGGAACGGAAGCCAGAGAGTATGGGCAACACTTGCAGAGGGCAAATAATTTAGTGCAGCAGAAGCACAGGATCCTGAGAGAGGAGAGAATCCTGGAAAGATGGGCCAGGGCCACGTTGTAAGAAGCTTTATATGCCAATTTGAGTAAGTTTGACATCATCTATTGGCAATGAAGAGCTTTTAAGGGACTTTTGTTTTACAATAATGTGTGGTAAGGAAGGGAGTGACATGGTAAGATTTGCTTTTAGATATACTGCTCTAGCATTGGTGTGGAGGGGAGAAAAGAGGCAGAGGAACAAGATAGGAAGTGGTCACCACATTAGTCCAGACTACAAACTATAAAGACTAGAACTGAGTCAGTGGTGGGAGCATGGGCGGAGTTGGTAAATAGAAGATAGTGTTAGTTGACATCTGTGATGCTTTGTAACTGCTGGGTATTTCTTGAACACCCTTCCTATGATTAGAGAATTTCCCAATTGCAGTCCGTCCTCCTCAAGGAAGAAGTGAGAAACTCATTTTCTCACCCCTGGCAAGAGGGTGAAAGCGTGTGACCTGAGCTCTGCCCATCAGATGCCATCAGGACTTTGATTTGGAAGAGAAGGATGTGAAGAAGATACTGCATGGAATTCATTCTGAACAAGGATGGTAGTGACTACCATCCTTGTGAGTGTGAGTTTTGAGGCACAATAGTCTTAGCAGTCACTTTTCACCCCAGAGTTGGCATGCAGTCCGTGGCAGCAGCAGGATTTCTACTGGATAGCCTGGCAGGGTGACTTCGGCATTGTTCCTCTCTGCAAAGTATCCAAGTCAGGCCCTTGGACTTTCCTGAAGATTCTACATGCTACCTAATAAATTAATACATTTCTTTTTTTTTCTTAAGTTAGCTAGAACGACTTTTGTTTTCTGCAACTTAGAACATGATCTGACACAAGTAGAAATGATGGCATTTGGAGATAAACTGGGAGTAAGGAAGAGGGTGAAATTTAGAACATCCATATCTTTCTCAGGTACCTAGGTGCATGATAGCGCTGCTAAGTAAGCTTAGGAATGAGTGGGAAAGAGCAGCTTAGAAGAGAGAACGGGAGCAGCTTAGGGGAGAGAGTGGGAAAACTCAGTTTTCGAAATACTGAGTCTGAATTTCTTTGGGAACATATGAGTCAAAGGTGGTGAAAAATATGAACCTTGGTATCTGCAAGGAGGGTTAAAATCAGATTTTGGACTTGTCAGAATATATTTACCTATTAATTAACACTAATTGAGTACTTATAACGGTCCAGACACTGAGGAAACAACAGTAAGACAAGATCCCTGCTCACATAAAACTTATGATCTAATGGGATAAATCAGAAATAAGTAAACAGTTTAAAAGAATGATCTCGAGAGTGATAAGTGCTACCAAATAACCAAGCAGAGCAGAATGAAGAGATAAAGGGTGATGGTTAAAACAGCTGTTTTAGAAAGAGTGTCCATGGGAATCCCTCTCTAAGGAGGTGACATTTGAACAGAATTAGGCAGTGAGCCCTGCCAAGTTTTGAGGACATGGGAAAACACTCTAAGCAAAGGGAACAGCAAATGCAAAGAGAAAAATAAGCTGAGGGTGTTTAAGGAAGAGCAAGAAGGCTAATGTGGCCAGAGTGGGGTAAGAGGATAGTGGCAGAAGATAATCTTGGAGAAGTGGGCAGGGATTGGATGATACAGAGTCTATATAGTTGATCAGCATGAGAAATTTTCATTTCATTCTAAGTTTGGTAAGAAGCCATGAGGGGGCTCTGAGCAGGAACAGAAATGAGGTGACTTATTCTTTTAACTCTCACAGCTGCCTTGTGGGGTCTTTGGGGGTCACAAGAGTGGAACAAGATCAGTCAGGAAGCTAGTATTTTAATCTAGGCAGAAGATGATGGTGGCTTAGACTAAGAAGGTGATGAAAACAGTGGTGTGGTGAGAAATCGTTGAATGCCAAATATCTTTAGAAGGTGCAACCAACAGGATTGCCAATGGAATTACTGTGAGTATTAGAGAGAGAGAAATCTAGGATGACTCCCATGTTTTTGGCCTAAGAACTAGGTGACCAGTGGTGTGATTTAATGAGGTGGCTGAGGGCAGGATTGGGGCTTGGTAGTGGAAATCAAATATTTTGGCTTGAATATTAATTGAAAGTGACTATGAGACACCAAAATTGAAAATCTAGGACTAGAGTTATCAATTCAGAAATCATTAATTCAGAACAATATTCAGATACAGAACCAGGTGAGGTCACTGGAGGACAGGATGGGAACACCCATCCACAGAACTGGATGAAGTCTCCAGACAGTAAATGTGGATAGAGAAGAAGACTTAGGACTGAGCCTTTTGGCCATGCCCATGGGTAGCATTTGAACAGATGAGAAGAAACTAATTTCTATTAATGAATAAAAGAATACCAAGTCTCCTGGTATTCTTTTACTCATTGATAAAAACTAGCTCCTTCTGTGGAGACTGCGGTGTTTCATGAGTCAAAAAAAAAAAGTAGTTTCAAAACAGAAGGAGTAACCAATCATTTCTTTTTTTTTTTTTTTTTGAGATGGAGTCTCACTCTGTCACCCAGGCTGGAGTGCAGTGGTGCAATCTCGGCTCACTGCAACCTCCACCCTCCGAGTTCAAACGATTCTCCTGCCTCAGCCTCCCAAGTAGCTGGGATTACAGGTGCCTGCCACTGCACCCGGTTAATTTTTTGTATTTTTAGTAGAGATGGGGTTTCACCATATTGGCCAGGCTGGTCTTGAACTCCTGACCTCGTGATCCACCTGCCTAGGCCTGCCAAAGTGCTGGGATTACAGACATGAGCCACCACGCCCATCCAAGAGTGACCAATCATTTCTTATCTTGCTAAGAGATTGAGTAAAGAAAGATTCTAAGAACTGACCACTGGAACATGGAGGTTGCTGCTGGGACCTTGACAAGTGCAGTTTAGATGGTGTGGTGGGGATGACAGACTAATTAGAGTGGGTTCAAGAGTGAGTAGAGCCGGGCACGGTGGCTCGCGCCTGTAATCCCAGCACTTGGGAGGCCAAGACGGGTTGATCACGAGGTCAGGAGTTCAAGACCAGCCTGGCCAACATGGTGAAACCCCATCTCTACTCAAAATACAAAAATTAGCTGGGTGTGATGATGGGCACCATCTGTATTCCCAGCTACTCGGGAGGCTGAACCAGGACAATGGCTTGAACCCAGGAAGTGGAGGTTGCAGTGAGCCGAGATCACGCCAGTGCACTCCAGCCTGGGCAACAGAGCGAGACTCCATCTCAAAAAAAAAAAAAAAAAGAGTGAGTAGAAAGTATAAGAGTGGGGTCAGTAAGAACAGAGCTCTAACAAGAGGCAGTGCAATGGGTGGAAACAAATGGTTAAGGCAGTATCTGAAATGGGGGGCACAGTTGAGATTGCCCAGAGAAAATGTGTAGATTGCAATGAGAAGAGAGTTGGAGATAGAACCTTAGGAAACATCAAGAAATGGAGACAATTTCCTCAGAAGATAGATTGAGATAGGAGAAGCAGGAAAGTACCATGGCCCAGAAACCAAGAGAGGAGAGGTTGCAAGGAGGAGGTGGTCAGCAAAGTCATATGTTGCAGGTGGCCCAGATAAAAAGGACTTCTGGAGTTAGCTGTTAAGAAGTTCTTGGTGATCTTAACAGAGGTAATTTCAATGGTGGCAAAGGTGGAGGCCAGGGTGTGTTCTATGGGGAAGGAACAGAGGTGAGGAATGGAAAGAATAAACTCAGGCCACTCTTTGAGAAGGAAGGAGAGAAAACTGCTATAAGGAGCCACAGTTGAGGGAAATTTTTATTTTTCAGGAAGAGGGATTTCAGCATAAACATATGTTGAGAGGAAGGAGCAGATGGAAGTGCAGGAGTAGAGGGTGATGGTGGATGGAAGAGGAAGGGTTTAGAGCACAGGGTGGAGGACTCACCCTGAAGGAGGGACAACTCTTTCAAGGTAAGAGGAAGGAGGCAAAGATGGAAAGAGATGCACATAATGGTCCAAGAGGCAGGAAGTTCTTACTTGATGGCCTCTATGTTCTCCCTGAAGTAGGAGGCAAGATTCAGTGATGGTGGGGGTGCTGGGGTGGGGGACGGCAGTGGGGATGGGGTGGGGGTAATAAGAAGGATGTGGAAAAGAAAGCTTCAAGGGTGCTACCTCAGTGTGTTCACAAATACCGTTATCTACCTAATGTTTTGGTGTTTGTCTCTCTGTCCCAGCAAACCTCCCAACTCCGTCTCCCTCCCTTTTCCTTCCCCCATAAATCCCTTCTCAAATCCCACCTGCAGCTGTGGGGAAGCTTCCTGTCATGAGTGAGTTATGGAAGAAACCTTTATCTTTCCTCTCTGGCACAAGATTTTCCCCAGGAGGCCTGTACTGCGCCCACCACAAGCAAAACTTAGAAAATAGAAAAAGCAGAAAACCAAGGCAAGAAATTTTAAAGACAAGTATATTGCAATGAATTATAAATTTAAAAATTATAAGTTGAATGGTTGCTGGGCATTGTGGCACACGCCTGTAATCCCAGCTATTCAGGAGGCTGAGGCACGAGAATCGCTTGAACCCGGGAAGTGAAGGTTGCAGTGAGCCGAGATTGTGCCACTGCACTCCATCCAGCCTGGGCAACAGAGCGAGACTCTGTCTCTAAAATAAAATAAAATAAAAATTATAAGTTAAATGAGTCCTTAATAGATATGTGCTACCTATTTTAGTATTGAAGCTTCTGTAAGGCAGCAGTTGTTTTCGTTTTGTGTCTCCTTAGAAGGTAGTTTAGAGAAGTGACCTTGGAACTCCACTTCTTGGGCCCAGATTAGAAATAAGTAATCTTGGGCTAGCTACTAAATCTCTCAGTGCCTTAGTGTCCTCATCTGTGAAATAGGAATCATAACAGCACTGCCCTCTTAGGACTACTGTGGAGATTAAATGACTGTGTGTAAAGCCCTTAGAATGGTGCTTGTGTTGAAAGCAGTCAATAACTGATAGCTGTTAGAGTTATAAATTCTTTAGGAGTGCAGGCACATTTTGGACCCCACAAAGGAAATGCTCAAGAAGAGACTAAAATACTCTTTTAAAATGTTGTAAGGAGAGTAGGATACCGTATTGTGGTGAAAGTGGGGTGCTGGATCTAGCACCTAATCTTGGATTCTTTCTTTATTCTATGAAAAAATCACTTTGCTGCATGGGAGTGCAACGTGTTGACCTAAGGACGAAATGTGAGGCTGGTGAACAGGGAACTTCTCAGTCCCCATTCAGTGCCACCTCTTTTCTTGAGAGGTTTATTCTTGTTGCAGATGCCCAGTGATCTGCTGTGCTTCCTGCTGAGTTCCCTCTGCCCCTCCACTCCTATTTGGAGAAGTCCTTATGCCACATAACACGCCCCTCCCCGTCAACTTGAGAAATAACCTATCCTCATTCCCAATTCTTCAGGTGAGAGTCTCCATCAGCTAGCTGTCTAGAAGGACTAGTCTAACATACTTCTTTCCAGGCAACATTTGCTTTTAACAGAGGCCACTATGAAGAGGTAGCAGGGCTCAGTGGTTACGGGCACACTAAGCGAGAGGGGATTGCCACCCACACTGTAGAGAGTAGTGGGATTTGGACAGTTACAGGTCCCCATGGCCCATCCTGCTTGGAGCCCTTTGGAGGGTTCTTCTAGAAAGGATTATGTCTATCTAGACTCTAAACCCTAGAAAATAGGAAATGACATTTGTCCACCTTGCAGGAGTGCATCATGCTTGTTGATAGTGTTGGACTCTAATTTCTCTGGAGAGATGGAATCAACTCTTTAAGTCTGGGGATAAGAATAGCAAAACATCTTTGAAGCTATTTTTGAATGTTGTGCTGTTATTCTGCGGTAGGCCTCATATCCCTGGTGGTCAATGTGTGTGATTTGCAAAAAAAAAAAAAAAAAAATCATAGAGCCTAGCCATCATACAGCCTCTCAGCACTTCACAGTGTCATCTCCAGGTGCTTCCTTCCACTCTCTCTCTGCCCTTCATTTACTGAGACTGTGAGGAGGGTGGTCCTTTTCTAAGTGTAACTGGGAGGAGGGGGTCTCACAAGCGGAAATCTGCACACTCTTTCTGGGTCTTTGTATAAGTAACAGAGCAACCAATAAAAAGTTCATGTCCTCTGCCTAAAGAGACAGAGCAACCAATAAAAAGTTCCTGTCCTCTGCCTAAAGAGACGTGACAGCCAAATACAACACACCATTCCTGCCTGGATCCTGAATGGGGAGGGAAGAAAAGAATTGTAGGAGATATTTTGAAACAATTGAAGAAAGTTGAATATGGATTGTATATTACATCAGTGCTACTTGGAGTGTGCGTTGTGGCCCAGCAGTGGTGGCAGTGTCACCTGGGAGCTTGTTGGAAGTGAAGAATTCCAGCCCCATCCAAGTGATTTATCCACACATTGAAGATTGGGAAATATTATATCAGACAATATTACTGTGTCGATGTTACATTTCTGGTATGTGAGAATGGTATGGCAGGAGAATGTCCTTGTGTGATGAATCAGTGTGTGTGTGTGTGTATGTATACACATACGCCTTCCAAGTGGGAGAATTCAGTCTGCAATCCACACCACCCTGAAGGTGAGGCCTTCAAGGGAACTGGATCCAAGACTCTTGGGTAGCACCATGGATTGTCCTGTGGAAACCATTAGAATCTTCTAGGCTGGATATACCAGGATGGAGATGTGTACTACGTTAGGAAGAAGAAAAATGCTGGAGGTAGACAAACCCCCAAGGGATGAGGCCCTTGAGTCCTGAAGGTACCTAGGGATTCATTCCCACTATGGGACAGCAAGTCAACAGAGGTTAGGAGTTCGGGTGTGTTCCCTAAACTCGGTGGGGATTTTTTCCCCATTGTTGGATGACACAGTTTAAAATTCCTTTCTTCATATGCTGTAATTCCCTTTGGTTCTCTCCAGCCCTTTGTCAAGGTCAGACACACCCCTACCACTTTGTGTGTTGTTGACAAGAGAAAGGTGGTAGCTGCATCACTCCAAGGGGTGGAGGTCACTGGGCTGCGGGCTGCATTTGCCACGAATTGAGTTATTGCCAGCTCCTGCTCCTTTAAGTGTCTCTGTCTCCTGAGCAGATATGAGCACTGTATTCAGAATTACTAATCTTTTCTGGGACCTTTTCTCTAAATTCCAAATCACATAAGGGGAAGTGGTGAGGATGAACCTTCCCCAAACCCCACACTTCTGTAGCTCTAGAGGATATTGACTCATGGTGGAGCATTTATTTCAAATAAAATACAGCACAAACCAAAAAGACTTGAGGAAGTACCTCCTCCCACTCTTGTTTCCAAATTCCATTCAGGTTTGGAACTTTTTGAACAATTTTTATTTTGAAACATGAAAAGGTGGAAGAATCCAGCCTCTTTCTGCTAAGAGTAGACATAAAGATAAGCATCTCTCCACAAAGGTACAGGATTATGTTACCCTTCTGGAATCCTGGTAGCCAATTTAAGTTGTTTTTGAAGCACAATGCTACCCATGAGGCCCAAACCAAAAGAACCAGACATTCCAGATTGACTCAAATAATTCCATTTTTTAAATGTAATGTTCTGGCACCTCTGTGATTTCCATATTTGTTCCAGTTTTCATCACACCCTGTGATATTGAATGGCAAGACCAAGAACAAAATGCTTCTTTGAATAACTCAGCTGCCTTCCTACCTTGAGGCTGTCAGGTATGGGATGCAGTTTGTTGGGAATTAAAGGAAAACAAAATTTCCACTCAAGAACTGAATTCTTTCAACAAATATAAAGAGAGGAAAAATTGTTTTGTGGTTTATTGTGGGGAAGAGAACTCTTAGAATAAACAAAATAAGAAAATTCTCAATGGAAACTATGGATCTTTGATGAACTTTTCATTTCTGCATGATTAGAGAATTATTAAAAGCCAAAATAAAACCTATTTTCTTCTTAGTGCGTGTTATCCAAGTATTTAGTAGGGAGAAAAATGACATTAACGACTATTGAGCCATTTGACTCTCAAACACGTAGTAACTTGGCTTTGAAGGCAAGTCACAATGCTTCTAGGAAACCCCAAGATGGGAAGATTAAATTCTTTTCATTCTCTTTGAACTACTTGGAAACATTCACAGCTTGGAGCTGGGATGTCCATTCTATTGTCCACGGAGTTAGCTGTGTTGTCTCTGACTCCACAAAACACGAGTTTCTAACTGAACTGGAAGAGAGTTCTCCTGTATTGTGTCTAGTCTATGTAGGCCAGACTTTATCAGTTTTTGGTACTGTGTGATAATTACCCTTGCCAAACACACTTGTCAGAATTATTCCCTAAAACACACTTGATTAATGGGCTTATCAATACCATTATATCTTGAATAACTCATATTAGTCCCAGATGACTATCTTTTCAGTTAAAAAAGGAATTTAAACAAACTGTAAATGTAAACATATTTCCAACTCAGAGTTCCATTTCAACCACTGAAGCTCATCCTAGCACTAAGTCCTTTATTATTTTTGATGTTTATGACTTTTGTGTTTGTTGGAAACAAGTTCTCAGGTGGCTGTAACCGTTTTTTTATATTTATGACTCTTTTGTACTTATTGGAAATAAACATGTTCTCAATCTTCTATCTGTAAAATAGAACAAGAACTACTTCACAAGAATCTTAGGATAATTAAATAAGATAATAGACATAAAGTAGTGGTCATATAGTAAGTGTTCTATAAATATTATGACTTAATTCCTTTAGCTCTATGGTAGACATACAGAGATTTGGGGAGATGATTTAAGTATATTAATTTTTATCTTTTTTTTTTTTTTGAGATAGAAGTTTCACTCTGGTTGCCCAGGCTGGAGTGCAGTGGTGTGATCTCGGCTCACTGCAACCTCTGCCTCCCAGATTCAAGTGATTCTCCTGCCTCAGTCTCCCTAGTAGCTGGGATTACAGGCATGCACTGCCACACCCGACTAATTTTTTTGTATTTTTAGTAGAGACGGGTTTTCACCATGTTGGCCAGGCTGCTCTTGAACTTCTGACCTCAGGTGTTCCACCTGCCTCAGCCTCCCAAAGTGCTGGGATTACAGGCGTGAGCCACCACACCTGGCCTGTGTTTTGTAATTAATATATTTACTTTTCATTGTAAAACAATGGATTTCTATAGCAATTCAGAGCTTCATTTTTGTCTGTTAGCTAACTTACAAAATTTAAGTCTTTTGCAATTTGCTTTCAAGGCCCTCTGCCCTTCAGGTCCTATTGCACACAACCCTTTTCATGCTCCCAATTCATCAGTCCCTGTCCTGTCCTTTCACACATTCCATAGTTTCTTGTATCATGTTTCCCCTATCTAAAAAACTTCTTTTCCATTTCCCTTTATTATAATCTCATTCTTCTTTAAGGTCCAGTTCAATCATTCTTTTCTTCTACAAAGTCACTTCTGATTTCCTTGGTCCAAAAATAATGTCTCCCTCATAGTCATTCTCATGAAATTGAGTATTTTTTAAACAATTTCAAATTTAGAAGAAGGCTACATTTACAGAAAACTTGCAAAGATTGCACAGAGATTTCCCACGTACTCCTTAGCAAGTTTCCCCCAATGTTCACATCTTACATTACTATGGTCCATTTGTCCCAACTAAGAATCTAATATTGGTATACACACTGAACACTTGTAACTTACGTTGTAGCTGACTATTAACTGTAAAATCCTTGAAATCAGGCTGTGTGGCCCTTAGTTTACTCATTTCTGTAATATGTACAAAGTCTTTGCTTACCATTGAGCACCAAGTGAAAACTAAAACAATGTTCGTTGAATGAAAGAACAATTGCTCCCATTGCCTTAATTGTCTGCCTCGACAAAATCTCTGTTTAAGTGTTTTGTGTAAGTGGAACATAAATACAGAAAAATGTGATTATAAATGTAGAGCTCAGTGATTTTTCACAATCTGAACATACTCATGTAATTATCACCTGGATTTCAAATAGAACATTTCCTGCATCACAGAAGCCCCTCCATGTGCTCCTTCCAGTAACAACTACCCTCCATCTTGTCTTCTTATGTTGCCTTTAGTTTTATTTCAGTAATGGGACACAGTGTCACGGTTCATGCTTATAATGTGACCCAGTTTTATACTGTTATCAGGCTTTTATACTGTTTTTGTGCAAAGTGGCTTGAATCTATTAAAAAATTCACGGCTTGATTAAAGGAAGTATAACGCAGTAGATTTTCCAGTAGCCAAACAATGTCCATTGTCTTTGTAGTTTATATAGTTTCTGCATTAAAGCCTAGCTTACGATTGGGTGTACCCACTTTGGACCAAAGGACAATTCCATTTCTGACAACATCATTGAGCCCAGTGTAGGAAGTAGGACATAAACCATTTTCATTTCTGTTCCCTTAGAAACACATGGAACAAAATAAAGTTTGCCAAATGGAAATATACAAAACCACTGGGGAAATAAATGTTATTTTTAACCTTCTAAGAGACTATCACAAATAACTGGGAGGAGAGTGGAAAGAATTCAAAAAGCAAATGACCTTTTAACAGGCAGTACATAGCAGGGTCAGCAAGTGTCTAGAGAATGTTGTGACTCGGAGAAGGGATGCTGGGAGCCCAAGCCTGGAGGGACTGATCTCACTGGCTATGATGATAATGGAGCTAGCTTCTTCCCAATCCTATGTGAACTGGATGGCTAGAAGGGAACCTTCCTCCACTAATGGAAACAGTGAGAATCCTTGGGTACTAAACAAAGGAGTAGATTTGGAGATCTAGGAGCTAGTGGGTTTGTGGCTGGCAGCCAGGTCTGGAGTGTTGCCCTCAGGACGCCGGGTTTTCTCTACTCTTTGAGCAAATCTCACCCTATGGAGACAGTCACCTGCATTCTAGGTGGAGACCACAGAGGTGAGGAAGTGGGTTAGAGGGAGGATGACAGCCATACCGTCAGCAGAGGGAGCTGTTCTGGGAAGGAGACAGGGAGACAGGCACCTCTTCCGCCTTAAGAGGGAAAAGAAAGCCACCACAGCCAGTCTCTCCTTTTTGAAGTTAAATCACTGCTTCACTGACAGTTCTCAGGTGGATCAAGAATGGACAGCTACTTTGCAAAGCACGTGCCAATTACACAAAATTGCCTACTTTGTCATGCGAATTTAAACCAAGCAGAGAATGCCTCTTGATCAATCTGGCTTTTCTTACAGATACTCAGCATGGAGAAAACTGGCTTGGTTGGAGACAGAGTTTGTGTCACACTTTTTCTCATAAACGGAAAGTTGCTCCAGACCAAGCAACAAGGGAGATGTCAAAAGCTGGCTGTTCCGGCTTCTCCCTTGAGTTACAGAGAGTCACACAACTCTGAGCACAGGAAGGACCTACAGTGTTCTTAGAAGTAGTAGAGTTGCATGCCCTTTATTAACCAGGCTAACCAATGGAAGAGTGTGTAAGACCTTCTAGGCAAAAGGCCCTGGGAGGCTGAGTGTATTCTCAAACCACCAGCCTTTCTCCCACCATCACCTTCAGTTACCAAAACATACTTTATTAGGTAACAGGAGCACCCTAATGGCGCTGGTTCCGGGTTCTTCTTCCTCCCCAACACAGGCCCGCCAAAAGGAGCCAATCAGAGGTCATGTCTTCCCGCCTCAGCCTAGACCCAGCCCCTCAGCCAACCAGCGACCCCCACATAACGTCCCTAGGCATAAAAGAGGGAGGCTGCAGAGCCCTCGCTCTTTTTCTTCTTCCGCTTCGGCTCTCCCTTGGACTCCTCCAATAAAGATCTCTTGACTGCAACCGGTGTGGCGTGGTCTGAGTCTGAGCCTACAGAGTCACCCTTTCATTGGTGCCGTGACTCGGATTGGGACTCCCCGCCTTTGGTGGGACCCCAATCCCTCTCAGGCTCAGACCAGGCCCCGGTCAGTCTTCGCCCATTTTCCTGTTCGCCAGGCTCTTCGCCCACCACCGGCCTCATCTCGGTAAGTTTTCCCCTCCTGGGCCTACCTCTTGGGCAAATCGCCAGACCGTAGCCACTCCCGTGACAAACACATTTCGCCCAACGCCCCTACGGCAGTGGTAGGCCCCTATCATTCGCTTCCCCTCCTCAACCCGCAGGGAATGGAGTTTTCTCCCTCTCCTCCTCGCCCCTCTGGCCTGAGCCTCCACCCCGAGCCTCCGCCCTGCGCCATACTGTTGGCTACATACAAAATCCTGGTACCAGGTGGCTCACGGTCCCTCGCCCATCCTGTTGGCCCTTCAGTCCCTTCGCCTTGGTGATGACCAACCAAAGGGTCTGAACCTGGTTACAGTGTTCGGCTAATTAGGGGATGCCCTCTTAGCCATCACTGCCCCTTCTCCCACTATGGGAGGCTCCGCATCCCTGCTGGCCGACTCTCCCCTAAAATGCCTTCTAGACAATCTGGCTACCCTAGGCCTTGCCGCCGACCTCAAACCTAAATGCTTAATCAAATTCACAACCCCTTAAACAACCAAAATAAATGGCCCATTTATAGGCCTCTAAATATTGTGAGTGAACAGGAGAATGGGAAGAGATCCCCTATGCCCACAGCCCCCGCATAACCCTCAACATCTTATCGCTGCCCCCACCTTCCCCCGATCTTAACTCCATATCACCACCCTCAACCCCACCCTCCAGCTGCAGCCCGGCCAGCGGCGGCCCCACCCCTTACCACTTCCCCCCAACCTCTCTTTTCTTTCCCCTTCCTCCACAACCTCCGCCACTCAGCCCTCCCACCACTCATTCCAGATCACATCTCTCTGTCCTCGCCCCCCTTACAGAAGTTGCAGGGACAGAAGGCATTCTTCGTGTCCATGTTCCCTTCTCTATGGCCAACTTATAAACGCTTAGGCTCTTACACTTCTAACTCCGCCTCTTATATCAAATTTTCTCTAACACCCTCCTTCTCAAGAAGCGCAGGCAGGTCTAGGAGCAGGCCCATACTTATGCAGATCAGGTTCACCAAACAACCCCAGCCCTACCCATCGGGGCGCAGGCAGTCCCCGAACACGACCCTGGCTGGGACTATAACTCCCAGAACGGTGTCTTGGCCCGAGACCACTTCGCCACCTGTTTAATAACAGGTCTCTGCAAGGCAGCCCAAAAGGCAGTCAATTTTGAAAAACTTCACGAAATCATTCAGGAAAAACATGAAAACCCGTCCGCCTTCCTCGCCCACCTTACATAGACACTCCAACAATACACCAACATAGACCCCGAAGCCCCCGACGGCAGGCAACTTTTCACGTCCCATTTCTTCGCACAAAGCTTCCCAGACATTCGGGCCAAACTAAAAAAGCTAGACAGAGGTCCCTTTACCCCACAGACCGAGATCCTCGCCACTGCATTCAAAGTCTACCACAACTGTGACGAGCAGGCAAGGAGGCAAAAATGCCAGATGTTGGCTCAGGCCTTCAAGGCCTCAACCCAGCCTATCAGACGCCATGCCTCTATGTCCAGCACTCACCGCCAACCCCCTGGACCCTGCTTTAAATGTGGGAACAAAGGTCATTGGGCTCGTGAGTGTCCTAATCCCAGGCCACCCAAAAGACCGTGCCCCAAGTGCCAACAATCCAGCCACTGGGCGACCAACTGCCCCAGCTCCCTCGGGGGAGCTAGGCCAGACCCCCGTCCTGAAGCCGATCTCATTGGGTTAGCGGCCTACGACTGACGGGGCCCTGGGACCTCTTCCCCGACACACACCATCACCACGCAGGAGCCCAGGGTGCCTCTTATAGTGGATGGGCGTCTCGTCATTTTCCTCCTTAATACCGGAGCTACTTCCTCGGTTCTGCAGGGGTATTGGGGCACTGTCTCCACCTCTGGCCCTCCCATAGTCGGGGATCATCAGCTCAGGAATCCCAAGACACCTGTGAACAATTAGAGGACTTGCACCTCCTATTTCAGAAAGAAACATCCCAGACTAAAAGGCTCCTACCACTAACCCTGAGGAACGACCGCTTCCTCCAAAAAACACAGGTGAAAGAACTCATACTAGATAAAATGATCTCGTTTTCCAGAGCACCCTCTTTACTTTCCTATTTGCTCTTTGCCTATATATCCCTCCTACTTCCTTGGATACCTCATACAACCACCCCTCCCCTTCCACTAGCTCATAATTACCTCTACAAGACTCTCAACTTAACTCACACTCTGTTAAACCAGTCCAATCCTTCCCTGGCAAATGACTGTTGGCTGTGTATCTCTCTATCAACCTCTAGCTATGTTGCCACTCCCATTCCCGCAAAAAACTAGGTCTTCACCAACTTGACCTACCACCCTCGTTATGAAGGAAAAGACCCTTTCCAACTTCTAAACATGCAGTCATTAGCCGACTTCCCCATCTCTGATACGACCAAAAATACCATGACAGGACGTGCAACCCAACTTTTGCTTTCTTACATTTCCAACATCACCCGTTACACAAACAATAAAAAGCCCATACACGGCCCTGTAACCACAAACACTATTTTAACTTTCCAAGCCCCTTTATGCATACAATGCGACCTGTCATCTGGCCTGCCTCTAGGGCACCTACCACCACATCAGTGTAATTACACCTTACAACTTCAAGCCCCAGTGGATCATGCTAGCTTTCAAGTCACCCAAACAGCTCAATTCAACCAGCCTGTCCGCTTCTCTGGGCCCCCCAAAATCATCACCTCCTCCCTACTCAACAAACAGTCCGGGTTCTGTAATGGCAGACATACTCCCTGCATGACCATTCACCCCCGGACTCCCTGCAGCAGCGCCCCCACCACTAGTGAGTGCCTTCTCATCCCCTCTTTCAATCGCTCTCTCGAATGGCTCCTAGTAGATACAAAACGTTTTTTCCTCCAATGGGAAAATAAAACACAGGGAGCCACTCAGTTTGCTCCCAACACCCCTTTCCAGCCGCTCACTGGAGCTACCTTAGCAAATACTCTAGGAATATGGGAAAATGAAAACAACAAACTCCCACACCTTTTTAACATACATAACGAGTTCTGTCTACCCAGCCAAGGCATATTCTTCTTATGTGGAATGTCAACCTATATCTGCCTCCCCACTAACTGGACAGGCACCTGCACCTTAGTCTTTCTAAGCCCCCACATTGACATTGCCCCAGGGAATCAGACCTTATCAGTACCCCTCAAAGCTCAAGTCCGTCAGCGGAGAGCCGTGCAACTAATACCCCTACTTATAGGATTAGAAATAGCCACTGCCACAGGGACTGGAATAGCCGGCTTGTCCACGTCATTATCCTACTACCACACCCTCTCAAAAGATTTCTCAGTTTACAGGAAATAACAAAATCTATTCTTACTTTACAATCTCAGATAGACTCTTTAGCAGCAGTGACTCTCCAAAACCGCCGAGGCCTAGACCTCCTCACTGCTGAAAAAGGAGGACTCTGCATCTTCTTAGGGGAAGAGTGTTGTTTTTACACTAATCAGTCAGGGATAGTGCGAGATGCTGCCCAGCGTATACAGGACAAGGCTTCTGAGATCAGACAACACATCTCAGATTCTCGTTCCTTCTCCTGGGACACTCTAAAAATGCCTCTTTTAGCTTGGGTCCTACCATTTCTCGGACCCCTCTTAGGCATAGCGGCCTTGTGTATTCTCCTCCCTTGCCTAATAAAGTTCATACAACAACGAATCTCCTCCTTAACTAACCAGACTTTTAACCAGCCTCTCATTAGGCACTACCAACTCCTAGCAACCGAGGAAGACTACTAGGACTCCCGTACCTATGGCCTCCGCCTCCAGGACCTGTAATTTCTTAGATTTCCTCCAGGCCCTCCAAGAAGATACGTGGCTCATAGCAGATCCTTCCCTGCCATACGGATGGCTCGCGTCCATAGATGACCTCTACTTACAAGGGACATTTTAGACTTCACATCGCGGGAAGTGTTCACCTTCAGCGCCGTCTTCTTTGGCCTCCTGCTGTTGCTCCGCCCCTATAGTCCTCCAATATCCCTTCCTCACGACGCCCCCGTTCAGCAGGAAGTAGCGAGACGAACAGCGACGCCCACCTCGCCACTTCTTAAAAAACAAAAAAGGGAGGAATGTTAGGTAACAGGATCACCCTAATGGCGCTGGTTCCGGGTTCTTCTTCCTCCACAACACAGGCCCGCCAAAACGAGCCAATCAGAGGTCACGCCTTCCCGCCTCAGCCTAGACCCAGCCCCTCAGCCAACCAGCGACCCCCACGTAACGTCCCTAGGCATAAAAGACGGAGGCTGCAGAGCCCTCGTTCTCTTTCTTCCGCTTTGGCTCTCCCTCGGACTCCTCCAATAAAGATCTCTTGACTGCAACCGGTGTGGCGTAGTCTGAGCCTACAGAGTCACCCTTTCATACTTACTTTTTTTTTTTTCCTGTAACCTCATTTTAGAAGTGAACAGCTTTCAGTTAAAGTGATTTGCAGGGGATAAATAGAAGTAGGCTCATGCCAGACCTCACAGAGTTCTAGATGGGCCCAGCATGGTGGCTCATGCCTGTAATCCCAGCACTTTCGGAGGTTGAAGGCGGGCAGCTTGCCTGGGGTCAGCAGGAGTTCAAGACCAGCCTGGGCAACATGGTGAAACCCCATCTCTACAAGAAGCATAAAAATTAGCCGGGCGTGGTGGTGTGTGCCTGTAGTCCAAGCTACTTGGGGGCTGAGGCGGGAGGATTTCTTGAGCATAGGAGGTCAAGGCTGCAGTGAGCCCAGATCACCACTGCATTCCAGCCTGGGTGACAGAGCAAGACCCCATCTTAAAAAAGAGAGAGATGATCTGGGTGGTTCATGTCCTGTGCTTATCCTAAATATCTAGAATCTTACAGAAACCTTATATTACCCTTTCATGAAGTGGGAAAAAGACTTTGGAGAAGGGGGACAGATCAGAAGACAGAATGCACTAAATAGTGTGACTCTCTCTTCATTTAGGCCCAGTTCTTTCTCCGGTACTTCTCTAGTTTTTTAGTAAAAGAAACAAGGACACTGGAGCTTGGACTAACAGAATTAGCATGTTCAACATCAGTGTTCCAAAAATCATCAGCCATTTATCTTCATGGGGAGTTTTTCCTTTAGGCGCCAGCTGACTCTCTTTTCTTTGGCCCCTCTTTCTCATTCTGCCTTCTGCCACCAGCCTCCATCTCCACTGCAAAACTCTCCACGTCCCATTCAGGTCAGGGCCTTCCTTCACAGGCACAAAAACTCATCCTGCAGATAATCAGCTTCTGCCCAGGTTCTCTACCATTAGCAATATAGAAAAGAGCAGAAGCTTTCAAGTTTGGCTCACAATTTGACATATATTTGATCAAATTTTTAGTTTGGGCTTGTATGCTCCACCAACCATCAAACCCTGGCAAACGTAAGTGTGAAGGGATGGTCTACCTCATATACTAGTAAAAACTGGGAACATCTTAGATGCTCATAAACGGAAATAATATTTATGTACTTGATGATACCTCCACTAAAGAGACTATGATCTTTAATAAATGTTGGAAAAAAGCACAAAATAGTTTCTGCCACAATATAAGTGAAAAAGGTAGCCTACAAAATGATATAACATGACGAAATGATGTTAAAAACCTGAAGATCTGCTGCAAAGAAAGGGGGTTGTGGGGGGAGACAGGAAGGAAATGCATCAACGTTAACAGAGGTTGAGTCTAGAGGGTGGGGCTTTGGGTGATTACTCTTTTCTTTGTAATTTTCCACCCTTTAAAAGAGCATGTCCTACTTTTATAATTACGGAAAAAAGAAAGAAAACCTTGAGCTTTTGCATTTAACCAGTCCGCAAAAGCAATAAACAAGACGCGCTGTGGCCAGGGAACCCAGCGTTCGAGGAGCCGGCAGAGCGATCTGGCTGTCGCCTGTGGGCGGGGCGCAGTCCCCGGGACAGCCTCCCGGACCCGGACCCCCAGGCGGCCCGCAGCCCTCAAAGAGGAGCCTGTTTTATCTCTGAGCAGAGATGACGTCACCCTAAGGAAACCAGAAAGTGCTGATTAATCATGAAGTCAGAACTAATCCCTGAAAAGAAGTCGGGTCGGGGCGAGGCGCGAGAGTGCCCCAGACGAGATTGCAATCTCAGACGCCGCGACCGGGCTGGGGTCTGGCCCGTCACGCCCAGCCGGGACGCCGGTGCGCCCCGCCCCCAATGTCTGGCCCGCCCCGCCCCCAAAGTCTGGCCCACCCTGCCCCGCCCCCACCTCGAGTCTCTCCGCTTCCCGCTTCCCCCGCGTACTCCCAGCCTCCCGCCTCCCTGAGGTTAATCCGGCCAGCTGCCTGGGTGGCGCATGCGCAGCGGCGGGCTGCCCGGGCCCGCTCCAGACCCTGGCAGCCCACAAGCTCCCAATCGCCTGCCGTGGTCCCTCCCCCGACAGGTTCTTATTGTACCGCGCAGTGGTCGTGCACCGACTAGCTGTGCTTTTAAAGATGATTATCACTATGGCGGTGAGACAGTTGTTTGGCCGAGACCTGTTCCAGTACCCGAGCCAAAAAGGGTGAATTAGATCCTGGACCGTCACTGGAAGCCACTTCGAGAGAGAGGCCATGCTTCTTGAAGTATGGGTTTCACAGCCGCCAGTTTTGTGGAGGTCTATACTATAGTCACATGTTATTCACAATCTTATTTTTATTACAGTCCGTTAAAAAGGATTTCATCCATTGCTAGAACACTGCAATCCGCAGCTTTGGGGGTAACCGGAAGGCTCTCTGCGCCCGCTGCTGGGAGGTGGCGGGGCCCTGGGTCCGGAGCCAGGCTGGAGGCCGGCGCACCCCACCGCCCCTGTGATGAGAGACAGCAGGGAAAACTGGGCGTCTGGCAGCCCTGGGGCAGAACAGGTTGCTTATCCCTGGGGAGCCCCCCTGAGGGATAAAGGACCTTGGATGCGATCAGTCTTTCTTTGCGGAAAGCCCTCACACCTGTCCTGAGAGATAATTTGCATAAAAGCTGTTTGTGCCCTGGAGGAGAAAAGAAAGTGATTAAAAGAAGGTGGGGAGAGGGGTGGTCTGAGATGTCAGTAAGGATATTGGGCTGTGAAATACGTTGGTCTTATAAGTGGCTCTGCAATATCTTCTAAGAAGAATCCTCTGTGAGGCCAGCCTCTTGTTTTTAGGCTGGTCCAACAGAAAAGAAGAATGGAAGCCCACCCACTGAGAAGCCACTCGGCCCCGAGGGACCCCTCCATCTTGCCTTCACAGCATTTGCTCTTGCAACAGGTTCTTAGATTAATTTGGCCTCGTGGTCAGTCTTGAAGCAGCTCCCACATGTGCCCTGGCAGCTCGGCACCCAGCTGTCCCGTCCTGTGTTTGTCTAGTTGATTAGGCAAGTGTTAACCAGTGAACCACAGAGGCCCATGGTCCAGTGGGCAGCGTGTAAGAAAGTACCTGGAACCCAGAGATGGACGGAGATAGAGCTGGAGTTTGGGCCAGGTGGGCAGCACCGGCACCTCTCAACAATACCTACAAACATATTGCTCTGCTCATTTGTTTTAATCACATCAAGGCTTGTCACAATCTTTCTGTTTTCCTTTCCCTTACAAAACAAAGGTCTCACTAGAGTTGCTTCATGAAGTTCACCAGTACAGTAAGTGCTACAGCATGTTAGATTGCCTTGGGGAGAAGGGCCTTTTATCTGCTTTTGATCACTGTTGGAGTCTCAGGCCTTTAAATCTTTTGAACTCACATCCATTGTTCCACACTAGCTGCTACTGATTCTACAACCCCTGTTCTCGCTTGATATATTTCTTTGGATGAAATATGATATCTTTAATGTTTTTTGGGTTCAAGGGTCTAAGTGTGGGGAGAAGAGGCTCCTAAGCCACAATCAGCAGCTTGATTCCCTATCACCTGTTTAGAGCTCATGGTAACTGGAGTCAACAACTAACTGGATTTAGGAGAAACAGCAGCAGGTTTATGTAGCTCAGAAAGACAGTCCAGTTCCAAGACATGGGAGGAGTAGATAGGGATGTTTGGTAGCTGCTCAAATCAGAGCTTCTCAAACTGTCATTTATCATCAGAATTATCCAGGAAACTTTAAAAAATATCGAGTCCCAGAGTTGGGAGTGGGACAGACATCTGTGTTTTTCGAAGTTTTTGAGTGATTCTAACATCAGCCAGAGCAGGGCCTCTGGCTTATGGCTTGGACCACCTCAAATCAGCAGCAGCACCCAGCTTAGGCGACACGGCATATGTGGGGTTGGGGTTGCTTTCAGAACTATAGAAGACTGATCCCTGGGGAGCCCTCTGAGGGATCAAGCTAAGAGCTTCCCAGGTTTCAGAGATAACGTTTGGCCCAGTCTTCTAAAATTCTAGCCCTGCTATTGGAGATAGCCTTAATACCTGGGACTCAGAGCAGAAGGGATCTGGAAAGAGGACAGAAGCATCTAACCTCCTGAGTAACCAGTAGGAAAAAGCTTAGCAGGTACCTAAAACACAGAGAGAGGGTTTTGGGCTCTGGTCCAAGAACCACCAGTGGTGAGAGTAACAGGAGGATCCAAGATGGCTGCACAGCTCTGCTGAGCATATATCCATTTGGTTACCTGCTCAGCCAGCAAAGAAGAGATGTAAGGTAAAGCTTATAGGAGTCTGGAACCCAATATTAGACAAGGATTCTATACTACTCAAGGTTTGGCTGAAGCAGGAAATAATATTAATGATAGACATTACTAAACTAATGCTGTTGTGGTTAGCATTTATTGATCATTGTGCTAATCACTTTATACTTTGAACTCAGAAAGTTTAGGTATATCCTCTAAGGACTCCCAGCTAGTTGACGGCAGGGACAGAACTTGAACAAAAGGTTAGAGTGTGAGCCCTTTTGATGTCTGATTTCCCATTTCACAGGCCTGTTTACTTCCAGAAGGGAGTTGAACACAGGTTGAAGAGTTGGAGTGGTGGTGGTGAGAGCAGCTCAGGGAGTAAATGATAGTAATGCTAAGAAATGCAAAGTGCAATTAATTTTAAAACTCACATCTTACATATTTACATTGTCATTTCAATTTAGTTGCTCATAGTCTGAGATCTTAGTAGGTCCATGCCATCTTAATGTCAACCTGAGGATTAGGTGGGAACATAGTAAACAAGGCAGTGGACCTAGGGGATGATTAGGTTCTAAATCATATTTTAATAAACAACTATTCATACTTTTCCAGAATCATTTAAAGGGAAACCAGAGTAATCTTGTTAGTACGACCCTCGCATTTTAGGAATATCCTTAAAGTGCTCACCAACTCAGTTTGAGGAGATTGGCAATGACTTGGATATCATGTCATCCTTGTAATACAGACTTGAGAGTCCAGTGAGGAAAGAGTGAAGGAAATGACAAAGCACCCTTTGGAGGACGATGACAGAAATGTACGCATGAAAATAATCACACCTCAGGGATCTCGGAGGGCCTGCACGCACTACCGATTACTCACCCGTTGTAAGGTCTCCCAGCATTAATCCATCTTGGCAGTAGGAAGAACATTACCAAATGACTACATTGCCTGCTGGCTTCTTCCAATCTCCTGGCTGGAAAAGCAAATGAGTGAATATTCACTCTGGAAGATGGAATTGTTTCCTGTATAGAGTCTACTTCATGGAGGTTCTTCAGGCAAGTAAACCAGGATATGAAATATTTTTTGTGCACCACATTCCAACAACTTCTGGAGCATCTAAATCCTGTCTTGGAAGCAGTTTCCTTAGGGTTTAACCAGGCATTAAACCAAGGTCAATGACAACCAAGGTCATTTTCTAGTTCTACATTAATTCTAGGGGAAAAACTACTTGGTTTTTGAAGGTGCTTTAATGTTTTTAGGTCAATATTTACTTCACTTCCTGCATATAAGGTGGTTGAAGAAAAAGTGCATTTATAAAAAAAAAAAAACCAAACCTCCCTCCCCTCCCCATAAGTTTTACTTACCAACAGTAAGAAAAATAGAGGATTAAAGACAAAAAGAGCTGGCATTCATATGTTGGAAGGCTTTTTTGAGTGTCACAGATTTTCAAATAGCTGTCTTTTTTTTTAGGTGGTTCTTGATGGGATTGTCAGGAGGGAAAAAAGGCCCTATTATTAAACAAGCCTCAGGAGACATCGAGTGTTTTGGATAGTTAAAGGGAGTAGGGGGTGAGCTACCGTGCGCAAGAGAGGTGAGTGTACCATTCTAGCACACTACTAACCCTTGTTAGCATAGAGATTTTCTTTGGAGAAAGATGCTAAATACATTATCCACATTATGTATGCGGAGAGCGTTTACCCAGGAGCTTGAGGCAGGTCATGGACCATATTAGAATGTCATCCAGGAACCCAATGATGCCACAGCCCAGTAGGTCATGAAGACCTCATTCTACAACCTGGAACCATTACCAACCTATAGAAGAGACACTAGCTACTCGTCTAGCCCACAGGGCTGGGGAGAATGTCTGTTCCTCATTTTACTGGGTGGCCGTTGGATTGCAGGATTGGTGAAGAACCATCTTCCCCAGAGTGCTTCAGAAAGTTGGGAGCCAGAAGCAGAGGGCTGTAGTTCAGCGATTGTGTGACCGGGGGGTCCTTGCTCCCAGAGCTCCCAAGATGGTGGCGGGCTGCTTCCAAAATGGCCATGGGCCACTTCCAAGATGGTGGCAAGCCTTGTGTTCTCTGACCTGGGGTTCTTGGCCTCACGGATTCCAAGGACTGGAATCTCGGGCCATGCAGTGAATGTTATAGCTCTGTTAGAAGCCATGGGTCACGGAAGAGAACCGTGGAACCCAGTGACTAGTGTTCAGCTTGATTAGGGCAAACCCAGGCACTTAGCTGTGCAGGAACAAGGGCAAGCCTTTAGCCTGATCAGGAGCAGCAATGGGCGCCTCACTGGATCAGGAGCACAGCGGACTCCCTGCTGGATCTGGAGGGATGGAAGTCAGTGGCTGGTCTGCAATGGCCACAAACAGCAGTGGTAGATGGCGAGTGAAAGCTCAGCTCCAGCCGTAACAAACACGGACCAGAAGAGAGTGAAGTTGCAAGATTTAATAGAGTGAAAGCAGAGCTCTCATACAAAGGGAGAGACCCAAAGAGGGTACCCTTTGCTGGCTTGAATGCCTGGATTTATATCCTGATCATTGTCCCTCCTGCTGTGCTCTAAGGCAACAGATGATTGGCTATTTCTTTACCTCCTGTTTTTGCCTAATTAGCTTTTTAGTGAGCTCTCTTTACTACCTGATTGGTCGGGTGTGAGCTAAGTTGCAAGCCCCGTGTTTAAAGGTGGATGTGGTCACCTTCCCAGCTAGGCTTAGGGATTCTTAGTTGGCCTAGAAAATCCAGCTAGCCCTGTCTCTCAATTGCACTGAAGACTCTTTAGTTCCTATGGAGTCTGACTTCTAGGTCTTTTTTATGAGCAAGCCATGGGCCTCGGCAGATGACATGGAACAACATATGGCTCAAGTCACAGATTATGTCACTAAGTCTGGAGGGCTGTGCCCTAAGTTTTTACAGGAAGGCAAGTATTTGAGTGGAATCTTCACTGTGGGAAACAGTGAAGTGGTACAAGTTAAGTCATGTGGAAAAGACAGCATCTGAAGCTTCCACTATGCTAAACCTGTTAGCTCCGGGGACCATTTTATCTCAGGGAGGACTGACCAGATTCCTTAGAACTGAAGTCTAAGAATGGGGTCCACAGAAAACAGGTGCAGGACAAGAATTGCTGGTAGGAAAGAGAGGAAGAGAATCAGGATTAAGAGAAGGCAAATAATTCCAAGAAGGTAGACTTGGATTTGGCAGGAAGAACAGCATGAGTGGTTTTCGTGGAGCCGTTTAACAGAATTTCAGTAGGAGTCTAAGGAGCATTTGGGCTGGCTAGCAAATGCAGAAGACTGACAGTGAAGGGGGAGGGAGGAAGAGCTATACAGGTAAGCACTGCATAAGGGTGCCATGTCTAAAAAACATAATTCACATCACAAACAACATAGCTTTGATAATTAGTATGACGATTTTTTTTCTTGCAGGTTTAGTAGTGTTTCTTTTTAACAAAGTAAGTATATTATCACAATTTTCTGACATATGGAAGTAAAATGCCTTGGGGACCGGCTACCTTTTTCCAATTCATACAAGCACAGCCTACGGACTAGCAATACTCCTGAGGCGAAAAAGCTCAAAAGCCTCAAAAGGCATTCTATGATTCTACTAAAGTAGTAGAATCAATGAAATTTGCAAAAGAAGAATCTTCTGTTTATTTCTTACCCTGATCAATATTATGGTTCAGATGGAGATATTGAAGGTTAATATTTTTATGTGGGGGATAAGAAAGAGATCAGTGGAAGTGAATCTCTCTGTTTTAACCTGCATCAGAACACATGTACTGATGTTGTCCATGTTCTGAAAATTCCTAAGGGTTTTCTTTTGCAATCCTATCTGGTCCTAACTCCCTCCCACTAGGCATGAGACCATTTCCTGTGGTTGCTAGATGTGATTTGAAGGTAGCAGGAGAATGGATAAGTGGGAAAGAATTACTACTCAAGTCAAAGCCACTTGGCTTACATATAAAATTCTTGATGTGTTTCAAAAGCATCATTCAAAGCAAGTTGATAAATTAGACTTTTAATTGTGACATCGTAGGTAATGAAGAGTCTCTAGTAAAATTCTCCAAATTTCTTATTTTCTTTCCTATACCTTTGGGAAAAAGAAGTTTAGGAAAATGAGTCAGGTTTAAGGCAAATGGAACTATAGTACCAGAAAAAAATCCACTAATCTTTCTTGTAGGTATAGTTTGTGGTGCCAAAAAACAGGCAGTTAGATGATTATAGGTAGAGAACAAATACTCTAATCTTGATGCTTTGATAGGGGACATTTCCCTGATTAGCTTTTTGAATAACTAGCTGCTGTCTACTAAGTTTGAGGTCTTTATTATAAAATAATTGCTATTGGAAGGCTATATTTAAATACCTGGAGAAATCACTCATTGTTTCAGTGAACCGAACTTCTTTTATTTTCTGTCTTATAAATAAGTGACTGACTTAAACTTGGAGCACTAGAAAGACTTACCAAGATCATTAATTGCATTTTCCCATCATGTAAACATTATGTTCAGGAAGGGTGTAGTAGGCAGTTCTGGGAATCAGGCATAGACAAGCTGTCCTACTTGTCTTCTTGGCTTCTCTGATTGTATAGGTGGATCTGATGTTATGCAGTTTCTGTGAAAATTTTTGCATATCAAAGAATATGGTAAATTTACATAGGGGCTCATTACATAAAGAAATACCCAAGAGAATGTGAGTCTTTCATTAAAAAAAAAAAAGCCTATTTTGCCATTTAAGATTCTCATGTGCATTCGATGTTTTTCATTCTTTTAGCTTTCTGCTCTAGGGCAGTGTCTAAGTCTGATTTCTGATTTTCAGAAAATAGGCATCAGAATTAGTTGAGTAAGCTTATTCAAAAAGAAACAAACGCAACAGATTCCTGGACCCCTACCCAGATCAACGGACTTGTCGTTTCTGAGGCCTGGGAAACTGATTTTGACAAGATTCCTGCCCCTCCACTTCCTGCAGGGTGATTCTGAAGCACATTAATACATTTACGAGTTCACATTCTGTGTTGTCGGGAGCAGGATGGAGATAGATTCTCAATGCAGTACCAATCCACGAACAAAGAGAGATTAGTCTCTATTGAAGGTTCTTTCTCTGTTGAAATAAACAAAGGAGTAGTTTGAGAAAATCTGGGTGTATTTATAAAGGGCACACAACTGGCTGTGTGGGCTGACAGGCCTGGGGCTAAAAATATTTGGAACTGCAAAATTGCAAAACCGTCAAGTGTATGGATATTGAGAATTTTAAAAAATAAGATGGAGTATACTCTGTCATATAACTATTACAGTTTAAATCCTAATAAAGTGGAATTTGTGACTACAAGATCAACTTGATTCTTATCAAATACAATATTTGGAATTTTAAAAAGTTCTGTGAAATATCTAAACCAATACTTGTACCTTCTAAAATTTCATAAATTAGAGATTTAAAAATATCATAAATTCTTGAATTCAGACTTTTATTTCTGCCTGTTAATAGGCTTCTCTAATGCTAATCTGTCAGGTAACAGGTGGTGTGCAATTTCTCATAATCTTATTTTATCTAATTTACTTACACATCTTAGTTTTTTAAGACTTTACATCTTAGTTTTTTAAGACTTTACATCTTAGTTTTTTAAGAAGACTTTACATCTTAGTTTTTTAAGACTTTACATCTTAGTTTTTTAAGGCTTTTCACTGAAATTGTTTCTACCTGATAATCCTAATCTAGCATTCCTGATCACTTCATGAAACTGGGCTTAAAGGGAAATCAATTTAGGTAGCATTAAAATAATTAAGGAACCGGAATATGAGGGTTGTGTTGTGGTCGCTGAGTTCTCTCTGGCTGTAGGCCTGGCTGTAGCCCTTGGATGGGAGGCTGTGGGGAGGGGTCCTTTGGTTCATTACTGTGATGAGGCTGACGGCGGCTGCTTTCCCAGGCCTCAGAGTTTCCAGGCTTGGGGTGATGTGCAGTTTCACTCCCTTGTCTAGCCCATCATGACTTCCTGTTCTTTTTCTGTAATGTTTTTCAGATCTACTTCTTCATGTTGCCTTCCCAGGCCTGGGTCTGGTCCAGGCTTTAATTACCTCACACACACCTGCACTCTTCTAATATCCTTTTCCTGTCTACAACTTTTCCTTTCAGCATTTTTTTCCCCTTTTCACACACAGAATTCTCTTCCTTAAGCATCATTTCCATCACCCTCCTCTTCGAGCAGCTACCAATTTCATCAAATCCAATCTCCAGGTCCTCTCTTCCAAATCCCGCCTCTCTGCTTGGGCCTTCTATCTCCTCTACAGCTGGACTCTGCTTCAGCCAAGCAAACGGCCTGACACTATGTCTATACAATGCTATAACATCTGGTTAATCCAGTCAATTCTGTCAAATCTTCAGTTAATCATCTGGATGTTTTGTCTACAAGATGCCAAACATCTGGATTGACTGAAGAAATTCACTGCATTGATGGAGTTGTTTTTTTTTTTTTTTAAACTGAGTTGACCAGATGTTTTGGCATCACGTAGACACACTGCTGTCTCCGACATTTGTCTTAATAACTTGTCTGCACAACCTTCTCCCCACCTGGAACATGACCTGTCTCCTCAACGCCATGTTTTCCCTTTCTTTCAAATTATGTTCAGAATTCTGTCTGCCACAAAGCAGTTCTAGATTAATCCCACTAAACCCATCTCTTGCTTCATTCTGGCATTCGCTTAGTTTCTACATGTATAATACTTTTCAACTGAAATCACTGTGTTTTGTCTTTTTATTTTTGGGCACTGTCCTCCTCCTCAACCCCATTAGATCCTAAACTCCAGAGGTGAATCCGAGGTATATAATGAAAACAACTGGGCTTGTGTAGTGAGAGGCTCAGCAGTCCAGTGACAAAGGGCAGAAACTCTGGAAGTTAGTCTTGTTTTGTACTCCAGCTCCTCTGCTTACCATGTGACTTGGACAAATTATTTAACTTCTGTAAGCCTCAAGTCTCTTCCTCATTTATGATATGGAAACAGTAATAGAGCCTGCTTCATAGAATTGTTTATAGGGATTAAATGAGTTGATAAAGTGCTTAGACAAGAGTCTGGCATCAAGTAGATATCCATTAAACGTTAGCACTTACCACTACAGGGGCTTTACCTTTGTAAAAGCTTGGTTTTCTTGTCTATTCTTTCTTTTGACTGTAACAACACCTTGACAGGTAGGTAAGGCAGCGGTGACTGTTCCCGTCTGAGACAGGAGGAAACAGATATCAAGAGGTTGTATCATTTGCCTGTTAAATCAGTTGCAGTTCTGAAGCCTTACAGCCTTGCTTTCTATACATCACATGCTGGCCCTCAATTCTTCATAATCTCTGGACTTACAGCCCATCTGTGACAAAGTGTCTTATGTTAAATGAGAAAAAGACTGCGGTGATATTTCCCTAAAGTTACATTTATTCAATTGTTAGAGCAGTCCCTGAAGTGAGGTTGTATCCTTCCTTCATTTTTAGTGTAAACGTGTCCTATCTTTGTGAAATGATGGTGACATTAAACTATAATATATGTAATAACCCTACACTGGATCCTGAGGGGCTTAGTCATTAATCCAACAAATATTTATTAAGTGTCTACTATTCGTTAGGCAGGGTTCTAGGCACTGGAACAACAGGGAACAAAACTGACAGAAATCCTTTCCTTCATGGAGGTCATTCTAGGGTGGGAGAGGGATGATAAATTAACCTCTTTAAGGCTCAGTTTCCTCATCTGTACAATTGATAAGTTCCTACTTCATAGAGTTGTTTGTAAGAATTAAGCAAGTAAGGCAAATTACGTGGGAGTTAATAGCACTATTGAATACAACTAAACAGGGAGATTGAGAGACTGAGCATGTGGGAGGGGTGGCTGGAATTTTAAAGTAGAGTGATTATTGTAGGACTCATTGAGAAGGTGCCATTTGAGTAAAGACTTGAAGGAACTGAGGGAGTTGGCCATGTAGACATCCTGGGGGCAGTATTCCGGGTGGAAGGAACAGCCATTGCAGAGGCCCTGATATGGAACACACCTAGCTTAATTGATGAACAGCAGGAAGGATAGTGTGGCTGGTGCAGAGTAAGTGATGGGGAAGGTAGTAAGAGAGAAAGTCAGAGAGACTGAGAGGAAGAGGTGGTAACTACAAAGAGTCTTAGGCCTTTGTAAGGACTTAGGCTTTTACTCCGAATTAAATGGGAAACCATTGAAGGGTTTTGAACAGATAAGTATAACAACATGACTTGTTTTAAAAAGTTTAACTGGCTTCTATGTTAATAACAAATTATAGGAAAAAAGGGTGAAAGTTTATTATAGCAGTCCATATGATAGTTGATGGTTCCTTTGACTAGGGTGGTAGCAGTGGGAAGTAGCAAATAATGGTAAAATTCTGGAAATATTTTGAAGGTGGAGTCGACAGAATATCATAACAGACTGAATGTGTGAGATAAAGACTGGAATCCAAGCTATTTGGCTTGAGCAACTGGAAATTGCATTATGGGCAATGCAATTATGGCATTGCCCATAATGGAGATGGGAAAATTACAGAGGAAGCAGGTTTGGTGGAGGCAGGGCTGGGAAGTGTAGATGACAGTTACATTTTGGACAAGTTAGGTTTGATGGACATTATGGAATTTCATTGTGAAATGGATCTAGTCCTCACATAATATCATGTATAACTTTTCCAAATTAATTTAAAAATCACTTGTTGAATTCTTTTGTTCCTTGAGAAACAGTATCCCATTCTTAATTAGTCTATTCACTTATGCCAATAATATAGTATTATTACAAAGTTTTATAATAGAAATAAAATGGTCATACTCCTCTTATTCTAAATAAAATATTTCCTTAAAATTGCAAATTAAAAAATAATACACACCACACAAAAAGAAGGAAACCTTCAAATTGTAAGTTTACTCATAGCTGTTCAGAATGAACCATACAACATATAGTTTAGTCATTTCTTTTCCATACATGGTATGCTTCATTTCAAATATATTCTTTTTTTTTTTTTGAGATGGAGTCTCGCTCTGTCGCCCAGGCTGGAGTGCAGTGGTGCGATCTTGGCTCACTGCAAGCTCCGCCTCCCGGGTTCACGCCATTCTCCTGCCTCAGCCTCCCAAGTAACTGGGACTACAGGTGCCCGCCACCATGCCCAGCTAATTTTTTGTATTTTTAATAGAGACAGGGCTTCACCGCGTTAGCCAGGATGGTCTCGATCACCTGACCTCATGATCTGCCCACCTTGGCCTCCCAAAGTGCTGGGACTACAGGCGTGAGCCACAGTGCCTGGCCTTTTAAATTAATTAATTAATTAATTTTTATTTTTTTTCAGATTCTCGCTCTGTTGCCCAGGCTGGAGTGCAGTGGCACGATCTCGGCTCGCTGCAACCTCCACCTCCCATATTCAAGGGATTCTCCTGCCTCAGCCTCATGAGTACCTAGGACTACAGGTGTGTGCCACTAGGTCCGGCTCCTTTTTTTTTTTTTTTTTTTTTTTTTGAGACAGAGTTTTGCTCTTGTTGCCCAGGCTGGAGTGCAATGGCATGATCTCAGCTCACCACAACCTCTGCCTCCTGGGTTCAAGCCATTCTCCTGCCTCAGCCTCCCGAATAGCTGAGATTACAGGCATGTGCCACCACGTCTGGCTAATTTTGTATTTTTAGTAGAGATGGGGTTTCTCCATGTTGTTCAGGCTGGTCTTGAACTCCTGACCTCAAGTGATCTGCCTGTCTTGGCCTCCCAAAGTGCTGGGATTACAGATGTGAGCCACTGCACCCGGCTCATTTTTGTATTTTTAGTAGAGAGGGGGGTTTCACCATGTTGGCCAGGCTGGTCTCGAACTCCTGACCTCAGGTGATCCTCCTGCCTCAGTCTCCCAAAGTGTTGGGATTACAGGCGTGAGCCACTGCTTCTGGCCTCAAATATATTCTTATTAAAGTGTTTGAATATCATAATAAATCTCTAGAGTAAATTCAGAAAATAAATAGGAAAGTCACTTAAGAGTGTCCTGCTTTTAAAATTATCCTGATTACTTTTAAAAAGTGCCATAACTTTAGCAATGACTATCATTTTTGGCATCATGAGAATGAGAAAATAATAATTTCCTAAAAGACCAAGAACACCTTTCTGACTGGTGCTGTGAAGAAAGCATCCAGAAGATGTTTAACATGAATTAGCACCATGATCTAATCTTAAGGAAATAATTCCCAGCAGATGTGGAAAAGAGAGAGACCAGACTCCTGTCTGCATTTCATTTAGAAGCCAGTCATCTTTCCTTTTCAGGTAGGATTTCTCACCCCCTAACCCAAAATACAGTTTAAAATAAATTAAATAATGAATTTATACATTATCACTTACCTGGAATAATTCAAAGAACTATAATTACATTTCTTTCCTTTCCCCACCCAACAGCGTTTTTTTTTTTTTTCCCCTGTAAGATTTGGTTGCTTCTTGAATTGGACATATGACTAATTGGGGCAAAAAACACAAGAAGCAGGGGAAAAATAAATGTGAGGCAAGTGGTTCTGGAAAACTCCGTCGAGAATCTAAAGATATAAGCTGCCATAAAAATGTAGGGTACAGGTATTGCTAGAACTTAGGATGGTGTGAAGTAATTACAAAAAATAGAAATATGCATGAAGACTGTGATCCTAGCAAAGGGTTCAAACCTTTGTGTAAGTTCTTTAGTGCCAATGCAAGAGTTACTGTATAAGCTTTTAGCTAGAATAAAACAGAATGGGAAAAATAACCAGTTTACTGGAGCTACTTTTGGTGGCTTGAAATCAGCCACGGTGAGAGGACTTATGTTGTGGAAATCAGTAAATGCTGCAAATGATGGCTCTTCTTTCCTTTATTAAGGAAAGCTGGTTTACCAGCCTACCAGTGAAAACAACTTTCACAGGGATTTCCACAGGCAATAATGAAACTCTTAGCACCTGTGACAAAGATCTTCCCCTACAGCTTTGGTAGTGGTGGTAGTGATTTTAGGGAATGACTAAATGTTTATTTCTACAAACACAGGACTTCTAATGCCCATCCTAGTAAGATTTAGTATTTCATTATTTCTGTCAGAATTCAAATTTCATCAAGGCTTTATTAGAAAGGATTTCTCTACAATATGGTTCCTGTTTCACTTGTCTTCAGTAAAAGCTAAAAGAAGAAAGGAGATAAAATATACTTGGGACAGTTAAACTTCCTGCTTTCTAGTAAGCAGAAATGATACCACCTGATAAACTGTTCAGAGTTATTGGAACAGAGACAAAGCCATAGAGAAACTGGACCCGCTTTTGTGTGTGTGTGTGTGTGAATGACAGTGTTAAAGAATGTAACCTCTCTTAACTTCTCTACACCCATTACAGACAAATTGCTTATACTGATACAACCCTCAACGGTAACTCACTTCACACCTCCATTTTCTTTCTTGTTATCACCAAGATTAAACAGCATGTTTGGGCATTATTTTGCATTTATCTAACCTTTTCCATACAGGCCACAGTGCTACAACAGAACAGGTTTATGTACCTCACACGTCAGATCTTATCAAGGAACTTGGTAGTGACAGCTTGATAAGGACATCATAGCTTATTGAACTTGTTCTAAAAACAGCAGCAAACCACTCATCTCCTCACACTTTTTAATGACCTTGTTCTATGGTAGCCCCATTTTTAGATGCAGCAGATGCATTACTGTGTGGCCTCAGAGGATACAGAGTGCTGAGGGCATGTGTATTATTACACCATTTAGGATTCACCTATGGCTTTGATGGTGGTGGCAGTGATTTTGGGGAATAAATGAATAAATGTTTCTTTCTACAAACCCAGGACTTCTGATAGTAAGATTTGGTGTTTCATTATTTCGCTTGGAATTCAAATTTCATCAAGCCTTTCATTTTGTATTACATCATTAAAAATTCTAGAGAGATCTGCATTTGCCTCAATTACCTATTGAGAATGGAGAGGTCTAGGGTTAAACTTTCACTTTGCCAATGACTTCAACCATAAGAAAATGTGATTTGTCATAAAATGAGAAAAAAAATTGCTGGGAGTAGCTTTTCTCTTTGCTCTCCAGAACGTGCAGCTTTGTCACAGACAACAAATAAGAATGCTAACTCATATAGCAGGAAGAAATGTAAAAAACAAAACAAACAAACAAAAAACCAATGGTAACATACTTCCTTGTGTTAGGATAACATCCCTAGGGTAAGACACATAAAATAAAAATCCCAAATATGAAATTAAAATTAAAAGACTAATTTTCTAACATGTTTTTTGAATTTTTTTTTTGTTTTGGCAATTCATTTGGCTCCCACACATTCCTGTGACATTTGCAAAAGGTTTACTATGAACACATTTCATACAATATTGAACAGATAATTCAACTACATTTTTAAGCTTTTTAAAAATTATTATTGCTCTTATTCAGTTAAGTTTATGATGAATTTTATTATCATGTTGAAGTTCTTCTGATAAAATTCTAATCTCTGTGGAATTTCAGACGTTTCTGCTCCTTGTGGTTAAAACAGGATGAGAAACATTCAACCAAACTGGTTTTAATTTTGTCATTCAGTTATCTCTTTAAACCTGCAAATAGTATTCTCTAGCGTGTGCCCTGGAGGTCTGTGGTTTCCTCTGTTCCAGGATAACACTGCATTGGTTAAGGTGGACATGATCCAGGAGGAATGGTAGAGAAACCGTAGGGTACTTCAACACAGACAGATTTAGTGGTAATACGTTTCAGAATAACCAACAGAGACTGTGAGTTCGGAAGACGAAATTCTGTTTTATCTGAAATAAAACCAACATTATAACCTTTATGGTGAGGGGAAGATGGGACACACTTCCAAACACTGGCTTATTTTGGGGTGGCTTTGAGTCTGACCACTCTGCATTTGAGTGGGTTGACGTTTTCCCAGAACACCTCAGTCATAGCCCTCTCCTCCTCTTTGAAGCTCTCTCCTTCTTCCTGAAGCAAAACAGAAAGGGTTCTTGTTAGTACTGGGGGTCCTTCTGTCTTCTCACCTCAGGTTCCAGATATAATCATAAAAAAATTGTGAAATATTTCAGGTATTCCAAAATGTACAGAAAATGAGAACTGAGTACCTACCATCCAGCATTTAAAAAATAAAACATTACAAACACAAGTGAGCTCCCTGGGAATTCCTTCTCAGAGGCAAACGCTATTTCCACATGTGTTTTTATACTTTTCTACATATGTGTACATTCATAAACAATATATCATAATGAATTGTGTGTCAATTTTTATATAGGTGGTTTCCTTTTTTTCCACATTATTTGAAAGATCTGCTACTACATATAGCTCTGGTTTACTGATTTTCACCTCTATAAAGTATTCCATAGTATGACTATTCAACAACTTATTTATCCATTCTTTGGTTGATGCTTTAGTGTATAACTTAGTACTTCTCTCCTTGAGCAATATGTGAGAATTCCTTTAGGATTCCTAGGACCTAGAATTAGAATTTTTGGGTTATTGGATATACACATTTTTAACTTCACTAGGTATTGCCAATATCAAAAGAGGTGGAACCACTTGGAGTGAGGCCCATCCATCTGTTTAACGAGCCCTCAGGGTTCAAAGTTTCAGATTCAGTAGTCTGAAAGAGAGGTGGTAGTGATGGGTGGTATGGCCAAGAAGTTACATTTCTGACATGTTCTGAAGTGATGCTACTGCTGTAGTGTTGCATCTGGGATTACATTTTGAGAACCAGTGCTCTATGCTCTAGAGAAAGCCTATCAGATTACATTCTGAAAGAGAGCTGATGAGACACGACCTGAAAAAATGTAGCTGGTGAGATTTTATCAGGTTAGTGAAATTAGCCCGTGATATAATTTTAGCATTCAGACTGTAATATATAATATAGATAATATACAATAAATAACCAGTATGGGCCGGTTGCCATGGCTCATGCCTGTAATCCCAGCACTTTGGGAGGCAGAGGCAGGTGGATCACTTGAGGTTGAGAGTTGAGACCAGCCTGGCCAACATGGAGAAACCCCGTCTTTACTAAAAATAAAAAATTAGCCGGGCATAGTGGGGCATGCCTGTAATCCCAGCTACTTGGGAGGCTGAGGCAGAAGAATTGCTTGAACCCAGGAGGCGGAGGTTGTGATGAGCTGAGATTGTGCCATTGCACTCCAGCCTGGGCAACAAGAGCGAAACTCTGTCTCAAAGAAAAACAAAAAACAAAAAACGAGTATGAATGATTGTCATCAAAAGCTGAATTCTTAATGAGTTTTTATTGTCAGAATGGGACCTCTGCATGTGCTCTTGGTATCACTGTGCTGAGAAGGGCAGAGGAGTGGGCAGGGGGCCAGGTGTCAGGCTGGGCATGCAGTGAGCCTGGCTGATGTTACTTAGAGTGTTAAAGTATCTTGACTGTGCCCATAAAACCCAGGCACTGGCCTGCATGGAGGTGTGAATGTTCACTTGGGGGTTCCTGAAGACTGAAGGCATGAGGATATTGAGTTGTGCTGGCTTGGATATTTTGAAATATTTATATGCAAAAAACCCCATCCATATTTATATTCTATATTTTATTTATAATCTTTTATTATATTCTGAAGTTAGTGAAAGGGAGGTTTCCCACAAATATTCTTTCTGTAAGAACTTCTTATTAAAAAATCTTGAAAAGGAAGCCTTCATATATTTTAGGGTAAAAGGACACAAACAGGGTTGCAGTCTGCAATGGTTAAGATGTAATGTGGAAGGAAAGTTATTTTATTTCAGATTTAGCAATATAAAAGTTCAGCTAGGAAAAAGCGCATGTACCAGTAACCAAAAGCATTTGCTTACATCATTCCACAATTTGCAAAACAAGATAATTGTTTTTCAAAACCAGACAACAGGTTCGAAAATACTTCTTTTCACACCCCTAAGTGATGCTATTGGGAACAATGGCTGTTACAAGGCCATTGCAGGCACATTTCCAGCAAGTTCGGGTTATCATTATTCTCATTTTATCTTCTTTCTTTTTTCTCTCTCATCAGCTTTTTGCTTTCTTCCCTCCTTCTTTTATTCACCGGATTCCGAGGATCATAGATTTCAAATGTATCTGAGTCTTGCATGCTTGCATCTTTCACTTTTCTGCTTTTATCCTCAAACTGAAGTACATGTGACATCCTAAATAGGGAGAGAGTTGGTTCAGTGATTTCTTGCATGGGAACTTACAGTAGAAATTCTATACTCTACTATCATTGACATAATGAACCATAAGCATATGGAACACCAAGATGGGTTTGTTGTTTACTGGTGCTTACACCACATGGAAACCAACTTCTCAGAAAACTCTTAAATTTGAAAAACATGTCTGGAGTTTGTTCTGCCGGTTTGTATTTCTAGTAGAGAGTCTCTTTGCCTCAGTCTTCACTTGAGGTTTCTCCCCTGATGGAGGGTTAAGAGAGTTCTATACAGAAGTGTTCTTCAAAGTAAACTCAGAGGACACTGTCTGCTTCCTTTAAAGAACACATTCCTTTAGCCAGAGTGAGTCAGGTTGCAGAGCAAAACTCAAGACAATAAGCCAGCCCTATCTGATTTTTAAAAATTTCAACAGTTACATGGGTCAAGAGTAGGGAATACATTAAGGTAATTTAAAAATGATGTTCAAATGGTGTTATGACTCTCTTTCCTGGGGAGTTTGCTGGTTTAAAAAATATTTTCTTCATACAAAAGGAAACTAAACTTTTGACATAACTCTATGGACTAATTTCCTTCTACTGTTGATTACAACAAATCTAACCAATCCTGCTTTCTTACTTCATCAAAAGCTTACTGGTCTTAAGGTATCAGCATATGCTGGAATCCTGATAGGTCATAAGCTAGCTATCTTTAGGATCAGCGAAATATGTTAGTAATTAGCTGTGCCCCATATGAAGTGCCAGGAATAAACAGGGAAGTCCAAAGAGCAGACTTCAGAACAGTTGAATGAATTTGGAAAGAGAAGAGAAAAGTTCAATTTTTTTTTTTTTTGAGATGGAGTCTCGCTCTGTTGGCCAGGCTGGAGTGCAGTGGCACGATCTTGGCTCACTGCAACCTTCACCTTCCGGGTTCAAGCGATTCTCCTGCCTCGGCCTCCCAAGTAGCTGGGACTACAGAGATGTGCCACCACGCCCGGCTAAGTTTTTGTATTTTTAGTAGAGACGGGGTTTCACCATGCTGGCCAGGCTGGTCTCAAACTTCTGACCTCGTGATCTGCCTGCCTCGGCCTCCCAAAGTGCTGGATTACAGGTGTGAGCCACTGTGCCGGGCGAAAAGTTCAATTTTCATACAAATAAAACAAAACAAGTCTTTTCCTACCAGTTATATCCTATACACACTTTTCTTCATCACAGCAGATAAGGTTAAACTGTAGGATTAATACTTCTTATATGCCTGTTGTAACTTTCAGATGAAACCCAAATATGATGCTAATATCTTTTCCCCCATATAAGCAGAGATCTGGGTAGTAGGTAGGCAGCAGTGAAGATCCCTCACTCTTTTCTCTCTACAGCAGCACAAATGATGAGTGAAATTTACTTGTGTGGCAAATTCACATGGGCATACCCAGATTTTGAAGAATCCTAAAAAGATTTTAGGAGGGAAATAAAATGTCACAATTTTAGTGATACCATCATTACTAAGGGTTCAGTAGCTGCTGCTCACCAGGGCTGGCGAGTTGAGAAAGCTTACTGGAAAGCAATAAGTAGAAATGCTATATACGGATGATCTAGAATCTACTTTAATTTACTGAGTTAAGTCACATTCACATTTTTATACTTCATTATTATTATTATTATTATTATTATTATTTTTGAGATGAGATCTTGCTATGTTGCCCCAGATGGTCTCGAACTCCTGGGCTCAAGTGAACACCTTGTCTCAGCCTTCCAAGGAGCTGGGATTACAAGCGCATGCCACCATGCTTGGAACTATATTATTAATGATACATAATTTGTATCAAATTTCATAACTGATCTTAATACCTGAACATGCTATTTCACATGTGGAGTTGCTGACTTTTTACACTTCCATTCCTTTAGTAGACACCCTTATTTAGAAAATGTATTGTACAATCGTTGCAAAATGTAATATTCTTGTGCTTTCAATTTCCTACAGCGTTTAGCTATTAGCTTCTGAAAGTAAGACAATCTCTAACTCCCAGAAAAAGGCTGACTGTTCGACAGCCATGGTATCAAGTAAACCACTAGAACCAGTTGGAAAAATAATTAAACCAGATTTATGCAATTAATGATATCTCACCAAGGTCTAAATAATCAGTGACAACTCACTTCAGTAAATACACCTCTGAAAGCCAATTAACCAGTGATAGCCACATGCTTTTGAAAGTTGGCCCATCGGCTGCAGACTCGCTCCAGTGAATATGCTTCTGAAAGCCAGCCAGTCAACAATAGTCTCTTTCGAATAATGGGGCTTTTGAGGCTGATAGCTGCCCCTAAACAATTCCTGACCCCAAAACACGATGTAAGATTTGCAGCCTGCTTTGCTTGGAGACACTGTGCCTAAAAGCACAGCTCCTCTTTACTTAAGTAATAAATTAAGCCTTTTTTTTCTCCAGTTATGAGAGGTAGCCTTTTCTTTCAACACTTCCTACAACCTTTGCTGCATCCCCCACAAAATGCACCCTTTAAAATGGTAATATTACCACTGATGAGAAGTAAGTGCAGAAGAATGGTAGGACTGTCCTGTTAAAGGTACTTTACCACACATCGGGGGCGTCTAGACCCCTCTACTGCACTTCAGTACATGCTTAGCAGCAGCTTTCCAAGTGCTTACGGGCTGGCTGTGTTGATGTCTAAGCCAACATCAGTGTAGCTGGAATCATACGCCCTTTAAAACAGTTTCATCAATACTCCTGGATTGATATGAGAAAACAAACTTACTGTCTTATTAATACCTCTTCATATACATATTCTTCTATTTAAAAAATTATCCTCTTCTCTGCCCAGAAATACAGATGGTTTTCTGTAATATCCATTTCTAGTAGGGATTCTCCATGTTTCAAAAATGACTTGATCAGAATTTGTCAATTAAGAATATAAAAAGGCACCTTCTTCCTTTCTATGCCATGAGAGAATCTTGCAACTATTGGATTTAGTCGGCTCTGGTATAAAAAATGAACTCTAGACACATGAATAACAGCATAAAGTCCACAAGAAGAAACAGATTTCCTTACAAATTTGAAAAAAAGCAGAGAGCCGTAAGTTAAAGGAGCTGTCTTTTTCAACTGTTTGTTTCATACACCACTGCACTAAGCAAGTCCAACATTTTGATTAATAACAAACCTAAACCCAGAGGAAAGAAAGGGCTATCAGCTTACAAACTACTTCAGCTTTAATATCATAATACTTAGCATGGCTGGTTACTTGGCAATAATATTTAACCTTTAATAGAAATAAAAGCATAATCAAAATGCTTCATCCATTTATCTTTCAACATGCTTTGGTCACTTCATTGTGAAAAGCAAAACAAAACAGTTATTACGATTTTCAGCATAATAAATTCCTGACCTACGTGCCTCTATAAATCACAGACTGTACGAATTGAAAGCATGCCTGCACTTTACAGTCTCCTATGAGGATACACAGTAAGATTTAGAATACAGACTCAATTTGAGTACAGGAGGTCTGATAGTTTACAATCGTGTATGTCCCAATAACTCAATACTATCCACTCTGTGGCTCTTTATGGAATTGGCCCAAAAAGAGTAGTGAATTTTTTTTGGAATTAATTACACACTGATCATTTACATATGAAAATTGTAGAGCTTGTTCACTTGAAGGCAAAGACAAAAATTTAGGTTTGATTAATAAAAAATTTCACAGAGGCTCAGATTCTCAAATAACATTGACTTTATAGTGTGTTACAATATTATATATTATATATAGTGTATATAGTGTATATATAAAATCTATAGTTACATATAATATATAGCTATATATTATATATGGTATATAGTATATATATAGTATATATACATGATATATAACTGATCTCTATGGTATAGATTATATATATCATATATAATATATAATCTATTATATATTATAGTACATAGCATATATATTTTATATATAGTGTGTTAAAATATGGAGGTTTACTATTTTCAGAGAAGTTGTGTTTGACAGGAAAGTGGTTTTTTTTGTTATTGTTTTTGGTGCTTTTTTGGTATGCGGCTGTGTAAAATTATAAACAGAAGTAAACAACTGATTTTTCAAAAAGGACTAGACCTTGACTGGCTTCACTGACTTCTTATCTAGTTTTTAAAGTTCTCCCACAATTGTGCAATAGACTAAGATACAATAGCTATTTGTATCAATGGGAACTATCAAGAGGAACTGATTCTCAGACACACAATAAGTAGCCCAATATAGAATTCCAACATTGGCAATTCATTTCCGATTTAAATGAATTTAAATTACTTATATAATATAAACAGCTATCTTTTTCATTGGGAAGTCTACAAACCTCTTCTTCCCACATCCAAGCCACCCTAACTTAGGAACTTATCACCCAACCCTAAGATTGTTGCAGGTGTCCTAATTGTTGTACATCTGTACTATTTCCTTCCCAGATCCAAAGCTTAAAAAATAATATTTTACACATTTCTTTTATAGCATTCTTTTGATCAGAAACTACTGGTTATCATATTAGACTGAAACAAATACCTCAGTCTACCCTTAAAAGCCCTCCAACAACTGGTGCTTCCTATCTCACCAACCTTATTTCATTTCTTTCATCAATTCTCCACATTTTGTAATTGCCTGTTTACTTGATTGTGAACAGACTCAGTTGTTTGAGACAGTTTGAGTCTTGTTCACTGTTGCATTCCCGGTGCCAAACATGGTGATTTGTATTGGGAATAAGGCCTTCAGACCCTTTGTACTGGTCAGGCCTGTTGGCTGGTACTAGAAGGCTTGCTAAGCTAAGAGTCAACTTCCTTTTGTGGGTAGAGACTGTCTTATATTTTGATGATAAACTCCCTAAAACATCTACCAGATTCTGCAGAAAGCCTCAGGCTCAGCATAAGTCTCTTTTCATGATTTCTCATAGCTCACCAAATACTGATAGTTGCTTTTCCATTCACTCATACTAGTGATTGCTAGTTTTTATTCCCTCAGTAGACTGCAGTGGGAACATGCCTTATGTTCTTATCCATCTCGTAAAGCACCTGATGTAGAACTAGAGAGAAGGGCCCCTTTTTTTAAAATTTTTTATTTGTTTAAAGCAATGTTTCTCAAAGCATATTTCTAGATCCCCTGCATCCGATGCAGGTTGCATGTTAAAATCAGCAAGTAGCTTTAAAAACTATCAGTGCCAGGCTTCCAACTCCAGAGGTATTGATTTAATTGTCCTGGGATGGGGTCCCAGCATCAGTAACTTAAAAAAAAATGTGCCTAGTTATTTTTAAATGCAGTCAAAGTAAAGGGCACAGAAATAAAGCTTAAGAGCCTTTACGCTTTCAGATTGATTGATTTCATTAGCCCTTTGTCCTTGCCCCTTCAGAGATGGAGAACAGCTGGTTCCTAATGACAAACTACTCAAAGAAACTCAAGTAGCCTCTGAGTCTATTATTTGAACTGAATAATCTCAAGTGCATTATTTATTTCTGATATATGTGATTTGAGGAGAAGGCAATGAGCTAGACTCAATTATTCATTCAAAAAACATCTGGGGGCTTTTAATGCCTGCTACCAACGCTGGACACTGGTAAAACAAAGCCAAATATGACCCAGGCCTTACTTTCATGAAGTAAACAATCTGTAAGAACATACAGACAGACACCACGATGTGGTAAATGCACAGTTTGGAATTGCCTGCAAACTATGAGACAACAAAAATAGCACTCACTGACACAGCACTCTACAAAAAGCTTTCCCATGTTGTCTGGTAGCATCTTTACAATAACTGAATGTGGTGGGGGGCAGGAAAAAGATTATTATCACCCCTGTTTCATAGGCAATCTCTGAGACTGAGGGTCGAGAAACTTGTAGCTGATAACTTCTTGACCAGATAGATACTTTCTTCATTGTCTTCAGAGGTAACAAACTTTCATCCTGTAAAGATGGATTTAACTTTGGGAATACATCAAAAGTCAATTCAGTGCTAGGTCTAGTAAGGAAGATAAGAAATCAGATAGAGTAGTGCTTATTTTGGAGTACAAAATTTAAAAAATGCAACCACAAAAAGACATGAATCCAGGTTGGACATTAAAGAAATTTCAAAAGAGAAATTCCAGAAATGTCTTGAGCAATGTGGGAGCATCTTTGGGAAAAGGCACCACTCTTTTAGGTGAATGCTTACTTACAAAAAAGAAAAAGCATTAATTTCCTCTAGAAATTTTTATCTCCTTATTGCCTTTAATCAGTGCTATCTGAAATCTCAGTTCGTTTCTTCTAGCTCTTCCTAAAATAGAGATGCTAAACAGGGACACTTCATTCAGCTGGAAGTCCAAAAGGAGCAGAACCAAGGGCCCATAGCCTGCCTCTGCAAGGGTGGATATCTGGCAATCTCCTCTCAGCCATCGAATTACTAAGGACTACCTTGTGGTCTATAATATTCAGGTCTTTTATATTTTTCAAAAATGCAAATGTAGCCATGAAAACTCTTCCGTTTTAAATCCTTTGGTGGCTCTCCATTGTCTACACAAGGAAACCCAAAATTCTCAATGTGGCTTCTATAATCTGGCTTTTGCTTCCCTCTCCAGTCTGTTACATCTCCTTCTCCCATCACATCTATGCTCCAGACATCCCAATTCTTTGAAGTTTCCTGAACAAACGCCTGCACTCCCCTTCTTCCTCGCTGCCTCTATATACACTATACACTTCTGTCTCTCGGTTAACTGAGGTGTTATCTCCATCTTAGAAATGGTTCCTGATTCCTTTCCTGGTCTGACCTGCTGTTTCTCCCCCAGGGTTAAGACCCTCTTCTGGTCTTGCAGAGAATCTTGAATATCTCTCTGGTTTAGTCTTCCTCATACTACAGTGTAACTGCTGTCTCCCTTACTAGGCTGCAGGTGCTCTTGAGGGTGGCGGCTCTGCTTTTTTGTTGAGATGGGGTTTTGCTATGTTGCCCAGGCTGGAATGCAGTGGCTATTCAAGTAATTATAGCACACTATAACCCTGAACTGCTGGGCTCAAGTCATCCTCCTGCCTCTGCCTCCCAAGCAGCTGGGACTATAGACATGTGCCACCACACCTGGCTCTATGGTGGCTCTGTTATTGGCCTTTGTACCAATTGGCCTTTGTACTATGCTTGCCAAGGAGAATGCCCTCAATAAATGTGTGCTGAATAAATAAATGTTTCTGAGTAGCCAGCCACCTCCAAAACCTTTGACTAGAATTCTGGTTTTGTTCACCTTGCTCCTTGATAGTATTAATACATAATTCCAAATCATTGAGCAATTATGTTTATCAACTCTTACATGATAATGCCAGAGAAAGGCTAATAAGTTACTTGAAAGGCTGAAACAAGGTATTTCTACTACTACTAACTTTATGATATGAAAATCCAATACTTATCTTTCTCAAGTAGACTAGTTAAACTGCTTGAAGATTGACATCTGTCTACTGTATGATTAGCCTTTGAGGTGGGAGAAAGTACATATATTGTCCTCAGACAGCCTTCCCCATGTGGGTTGAAAGACCTTGCCATTCTTTATGAAATTTTGCCGTACACAAAATTTGTCTCTGTACTGTGTTAGTGTACTGTGTTGACAGCTTCTCACTTCTCTGTTTAGTTAGAATTCTAAGAAACCTAACAAAATAGCTCCTAGTTATTACCAACATTGTCATTCTATGGGACTATGGATTACAAACTTTAATGAATCTAAGTTTTTTAGGGGTAGGGTTGAAAGGAGACTTGTATTTAAAAAGCAAAACCAGCCTTCTTATTTTTAAAGAAAAATCTCAGCAAGACCAAACAATTTTCAAGTTTTGCCCACATTTGATCCTTTGAAAGGACCATACCCTGCTCTGTATCATAGATGGGCTGCAGCATACTTTTGTCCACATCACTTCTCTGGGACGCCCTTCCACCTCCTTCCCACTGGTGTATGTCCCTGGTTTTTTCAAAGCCCAGTTTAATTCCCATTTCCTCCTAAAATTATTTTCTGACTGCCCTGGGCCTCAGGATCTGTTCCCGCCTTTGAATTTCTTTAACACCTTCTATGAAACCTCTGTGGAATGCACTCAGAAGCCCTGAGTTTGATTTGAGTTACATTCAGTTACTATTACTGGAGAAAGTCACATTGCTTCTCAGGCCTCTGTTTCCTCACCTGTGGAGAGGGGTGGTAATGTGCACCCTATTTACCTCACGTGGCCTGAGGATCAAACATCATGGATTTGAAAGGGCTCTGCAAATGGCAAAGTGCAATCCAAACATTTACTATCATTTTAACTTATTTTGTACTTTGTGTCTTAGTTAGCTTGGGCTGCCATAACAAAATACCATGGCCTGAGTGGCTTAAACAATAGCAATTTATTTTCTCACAGACAGAAGTCCCAGATCAAGGTGCCATCAGTCAGTGTCTGGTGAGGGCTCTCTCCTTGGATTGCAAATGGCTGCCTTCTCACTGTGTCCTTACATGAGCTTTCCTCAGTATGTGCCAGAGAGAGAGAGTTTTAGTTTCTTCCTTCCTTATGAGGACACTAATCACAACATCGGGATGCAGGGAGAGCGGGGGTACCCTCATGACCTCATTTAAACCTAAGCCTTTCCTTCCAAAGGCCCCACCTCCAAATACCATCATATTGGCAGTTAGAGCTTCAACATATGAATTTTAGGGAGATACAATTCAGTCCATAATAATGTGTCTATGTGTTGCATATAAACTGTGCTTATATGAATATTTACATTTTTATAGTACTCTATTATACTGCTACTGTGGTTTGAATATGGTTTCTTTGGCTCTGCCAAGTCTCATGTTGAAGTTTGATACCCAGTGTTGGAAGTGGGGCCTGATGAGAAGTGTTTGGGTCATGGGGGTGGATCCCTCATGAATGATTTGGTGCTGATCTTGTGGTAATGAGTGAGCTCTCACTCTATTAGTTGCTATGAGAGTTTCCTTGAGTACTGGTTGTTAAACACAACCTGGCACCTTCCCTTTCACTCTCACTCCCCTCTCATGATGTGATCTGCCCATGCCACCTCCCCTTTGCCTTTTACCATGAGTGGAAGCAGCCTGAGGCCCTCACCAGAAGCAGATCCTGGTGCCATCCTTCTTGTATAGCCTACAGAGCTGTGAGCCAAAGAAGCCTCATTTTTTTAAAAATAAATTACCCAGCATCAGGCATTCCCTTATGGAAATATAAATGGGCATAGACAACTACATACCCCTTTCAAAGTGTTTTGTGTACATCATCATACACATATAACTTATTTGATCCCAACTCACTTTGGAGGTTTATACGTATATTTCTAAATATGTCCTATCTACACTAGGCTTAAGCCATTCGGAGGGCAGACACTATTTATAGAATCAAAGAATTATAGAAATGTTATTTTATTTTTATAACTTTCATAGCTTCAGCAATATACATTCACTGTTTTTGTTTTTCTTTTTGCAAAGTAGGACAATCCTAAGAGGCAAGAAGAAAAAGTAAACAAAAATTACCATAACTCATCAAGAACTACTGTAATACATAGGCACATCACTTCCTACATCAAGACCATGTAAATATCCACCTATATTTTCTTCTAGCACTTTCTTCTTTTTTCATTTGTTAATCTTTAATCAATTCAGAAGTTTGTTTTAGTATATTGGGTTGGATAAAGTTCTAATTTAATTATTTTCCCCAAATGGCTACCTCACTGTCCCAACTTCATTTCTTAAATAATCCACCCTGTACAGTACACTGCTGCTTTAATTATTGTAACTCTGTTGTATACTTAGGCATCTATCTGACTGGGAAAGATCATGATCCTGTTACTCATTTTTAAACATATGTCTCAAAATTTGTGTATTTTTTAATAGACTATTTTTAGAACAGTTCAGATTTACACAAAATTGAGCAAATAGTACAGAGAGTTCTTGTACCCTCAAACTACTCTGGTGTATTACTAACGTCTTACATTAGTATGGTACACTTGTTATATTCAATGAAGCAATACTGATAGGTTGTTATTAAGTAAAGTCCAAAATTTATTTAGATTTCTTTAGTGTTATGGACCAAATTGTGTTCCTGCAAAATTCATACATTGAATACATTCATACATATACATACAAATATAGTATGTGACCATATTTGAAGATAGGGCCTTTAAGCAGGTAATTAAGATTAAATCAGGTCATAAGGGTGGGACAGCAATCCAATAGGACTTGTATCTTTATAAGAAAATGATGAGGTGGGGCACGGTGGCTCATGCCTGTAATCTCAGCACTTTGGGAGGCCGAAGCAGGCAGATCACAAGGTCAGGAGATCGAGACCATCCTGGCTAACACAGTGAAACCCTGTCCCTACTAAAAATACAAAAAAAATTAGCTGGGCGTGGTGGCTGGCGCCTGTAGTGCCAGCTACATGGGAGGCTGAGGCAGGAGAATGGCGTGAACCCAGGAGATGAAGCTTACAGTGACGGGAGATTGCGCCACTGCACTCCAGCCTGGGGGACAGAGCGAGACTCCGTCACAAAACAAAACAAAACAAAACAAAACAAAACAAAACAAAACAAAAAAAAAGAAAATGATGAGACGTGAGGAGCACCTGAGCACAGAAGAAAGACCATGTGAGGATACAGCAAGAAGATGGCTGTCTGCAAGCCTGGAAAAGAGACCTCACCAGAAACCAACCCTGCTAGAATCTTGATCTTGGACTTCCGACCTACAGAACTGTGAGAAAATAAATGTTGTTTAAGCTACCCAGTCTGCGATATCCTGTTTATAGCAACCCAAGTAGAGCAACACCCTTAGCTTTTACTTGATATCCTTTTTCTGTTCCTGAATCCCATTCAGGATACCATATTACATTTAGTTGTCATGTCTCCTTAGCCTACTCTTGGCTGTGGCAAGTTTTCAGAATTTCTTTGTTTTTGATCACCTTGACAGTTTTGAGGAATACTGGTCAGATGTCACAGGGCTGCAATTCAACATTTTTCTCATGATAAGACTGGGCTTATGGGTTATTGGGAGAAAGGCCTTAGATATAAAATGCCATTAGCATCACATCATTTCAAGGGTACATACTAGCAACATGATTTATGACTGTTAATGTTGACCTTGATCACTTCACTGAGGTAGTGCTTGTCAGGTTTCTACACTGCAAAATTACTTCTCTTTCTTTCTTTCTTTCTTTCTTTCTTTCTTTCTCTCTGTCTTTCTTTTTAAATAAACGTGTATTTTCGGTTTGGGGGTATATGTGAAGGTTTGTAACATAGGTAACTTGTGTCATGGGGGTTTATTGTACACGTTATTTCATCATCCAAGTATTAAGCCCAATACGTAACAGTTATCTTTTCTGCTTGATGTTACTCTTTTATTTCTTGCTTTCCACAGTGTACACTTTGAAAGGAAGTCACCATGCATAATCCGTACCTAAGGAGTGAGAAATTATGTTTCCCTACTCTTTTTATTAGAACATTTTGGGGCTATATTTGTTTGCATATTTCTCTCTCTCCTTCTACTGGTATTTTTATTTGAATTATATTAGGTTTATAAAATAATTTTTAGGTAATTTGGTTTTTGTCAAAAATTAAGTATTCTAGAAACATAGTATATCAATGTACTCCTTTAATAGGTTGCAGTTTTCTTAATTTTACATAAAGATTTTAATAAATCTTTATAAAGGTTATTGCCAGATAATTTATATTTGGTGAGTTAAAGTCTTAAAAATTATGTTTTCTAAGTGGTTATTTCAGAGCTAGTATGACTTTTTGTGTACTTATTTTGTATCTGGTCACAATACTGACCTCTCAGAACTTTTGGTAGATAGCCTTGGATTCTTTAAATATGCAAGTAACTTAGCTTCCTCTATTCCATTTTACAAATGAGCAACTAAAGGTCTCAGAATTAGTTGCCAAGCTGAAGCCAGATTCCTAGTTCACTGGAAAACTTGGAAGCCTAAATATGACTAATACTTTTACAGGTACTTTTGCAGCTATTGAAAAACAAAGAACAAAATAGTGTCTGGATAATTGTTGACTATGCTAACAAACATTTGGCACTTATTATAATGTTAAGAAATCACAAGCAACACAAAAATCACAAAGCTTTAGATTCATTTCAAATGAGTTAATTAAAACAAGCTATATAAAGAATGATGACATTACTAACCCTAAATATCAAAACCAGTTTTTCTCCTATGATTCTTGGTTTGCTTTGGCTGCTGTTTAAAATATAAATGACTGTTTTGTTTTAAATTTTTGATATTTTCCTAGGATTTCTAGAGTATATTTTAAAATATTACTTGGATGCTTTTATTTCTATATTTTATAACTATCAAATGTAATTTTTAGGAAAAGCCTTATGAATATTTAACTTTATGGCTTTTCTCTATTACTGATTACAAGTAACTTAGGGTTCTCTTTTCATAATCGTTCACAGATTCTTTAGGAATTAAGAAACTACAGGGTTTAGAGAGGTTTACTCCACCCACTACTAGTGCTAGTGTGTGTTGTCCAGGGAAGAGGGGATCAGACTGCCTCATCTACTGCTGTTAGCACCTATACTTGTTGTCTGGGGGTCTGAGGACAGGCCTGCCCCATCTGTCACCACCACTTGTATCTGCACACATTATCTGGGGTCTGAGGACTGACTTGTCCTGCCCATTGCTATGGGCACTCATATGTACCATCCAGGGGCCTGAGGTTAAGCATGCTGTGTCTTCCATTGCCAATGCCCACAGGTGTCATGTGGGACCTGAGGACAAGTCTGCCCTGCTACTGCCACAGGTGCATGTGCATGAGCATGCCATCCTGGGGCCCAGGGATCAGCCTTCCCCACTGCCACCGTCAGTGCCTGCAAGTACCATCTGGGGGTGTGGGGATTAATCTGCCCCACCCATAGCCACTGCCATGGGTGCCTAAATGTGCCATCTGGGAGCCTGGGTACCATTTTGCCACTCCTGCTGCTGCTGGTGCTGGTGCATGCCAGCTAGGAACTTGAGGACAGGCCTGCCCTGCCTGCTACTGCCAGTACTGGTACCCATGGATCAACCCACCTGGTGTGCCTATGCCCAAAGAAGCCTCACCACAGCCTACACTAACAAGTGCGGCCTAATCACTGAGGAACTCACAGACAACACTGAAGCTGACTAGCTGATTACAGGCTAAGAAGTCTACACTACTGCACCCACCCAGAACCAAAGCTGAAGCGCCCTACCCAACCAACAGTATGTGTGTGTGTGTATATATGTGTATATATATATGTGTGTGTGTGTGTATATATATGTGTATATATATGTCTATGTATATATATGTGTGTATATATGTATATGTGTGTGTATATATATATATATATATATATGAAAAAGTCTTTCCCTATGAAAGCCAATCCATAAAAATGAAAGGAGCAATTGATAGACCAGCTGTGCACATATAAATGTAAGGACACAAGAAACATGAAAAAGCAAGAAACACGACATCCTCAAAGGAACACAATAATTCTCCAGTAACAGATAACAAATAAAGGAAAATTTGTGACATGACTAAAAGAATTTAAAATAAAGATATTTAACAAACTGAGATACAAGAGAACAGAAATAAACAATACAAAGAAATCAGAAAACAAATTCATGATCTGAATAAAAAATTCAACAATGAGATAGATATCATATAAAAGTATCAAATGGAAAGTCTAAAACTGAAGAATTCAATCAATGAAACAAACTGACAACTTCAACAATAGACTAGATTCAGCAGAAGAATTTCTGAATTTGAAAACATGGCTTTTGAATACCAAATCAGACCACCCCCCTACCAAAAAAAAAAAAAAAAAAAAAGCCTATACAACATATGGGACACCACGAGGTGCCCAAATACTAGAATTCTTGGAATTTCAGAAGAAGAGATGGACAAAGGCATAGAAAACATATTTAACAAGTAATAGCTGAGCAGAAAAACTCACAAGTCTTGCAAGAGGCATACGAAGGATGGAAGGACTTGCAAGAGGCATAGGAAGGAAGGAAGCTCAAGGACTGTGACATACATTCAACCCTAAAAGCCACATTATAATCAAACTGTCAAAAGTGAAAGACAAGGCCAGGCATGTTGGCTCATGCCTGAAATCCCAGCACTTTGGAAGGCCAAGGCGGGCAGATCACTTGAGAACAGGAATTCAAGACCAGCCTGCCCAACATGGTAAAACTTTATCACTACTAAAAATACAAACATTAGCTGAGTGTGGTGGTGGGTGCCTGTAACCCCAGCTACTTGGGAGGCTGAGGTAAGAGAATCACTTAAGCTGGGGAGGCAGTGGTTGCAGTGAGCCAAGATCATGCCACTACATTCCAGCCTGGGCAACAGAGTGAGATTCTGTCTCAAAAAAAAAAAAAAAGTCAAGGAAAAAGAGAGAACTCTATAAACACCAAGAGAAAAGCATCAAGTCACATATAAGAAAATACATATCAGACTATCAGCAGATTTCTTAGCAGAAACCTTACAGGCAGGGAAAGACTGGGGTGATACAGTCAAAATGCTAAAAGAAAACAGATACTGCTAGTCAAGAATACTGTACCCAGCAAGGCTATATTTCAAAAATGAAGAAGAAATAAAGTCTTTTCCAGACAAACAAAAATTGAGGGATTTCCCCACTAGACCACAACTGCAAGAAATGCTTAAGGGACTCGTATACCTGAAAACAAAAGGACAATATCTACCATTATGAAAACATATGAAGGTATAAAACTCATTGTAGGGAAGGTGCACAAATGAGAAAGAGAAAGGAGTCTAACATTACCACTACAGAAGATCATAAAACTGCAATAAAAAATAAGAGAAGAAGAAAGGAAAAGGAAATGGCAATAATAAAAAACAAAAGTGGAAGAAAGGATATACAAAACAACTATAAAACAATGAACAAATGATATGAATAAATCCTAACCTAGCAATAATAATCTCAAATGTAAACACATTAAATTTGCTACTTAAAAGGTAAAGACAGAATGAATAGATTTAAAAATGACCCAGCAATATGCTGCCTGTAAGAAACTCACTTCACCTGTAAAGACACGTATAGACTGAAAATGAAGGGATGGAAAAAGATTTTTCCCACAAACAGAAACCAAAAAGTGAGCAGAAATAGCTATACTTATCTCAGATAAAACAGATTCTAAGTCAAAAACTAAAAAGAGACAACGAAGGTCATTATAGAAAGATAATGGGATCAATTCAGCAAGAGGATATAACATTCTAAACATATTTGTACCCAACATTCGAGCACCCAGGTATATAAAGCAAGTATTATTAGATCTAAAGGGAAAGATAGACTCCAGTAAAATAATAGTTGGAGACTTCAACAACCCACTGTTAGCATTGGAGAGATCATCTAGGCAGAAAATGAATAAGGAATCATTGCATTTAAACTGCACCTTAGGCCAAATGAACCCAGCAGACATTTACAGCACATTTCATCCAACAGCTAAGAATACACATTCTCCTCATCAGCACATGGAATGTTCTCCAGAATAGACCATAGTTGAGCCACAAAACAAGCCTCAATAAATTTAAAAAAAATCGAAATCATATCACCTATCTTCTTAGACCATAATGGAATAAAACTAGAAATCAGTAACAAAGGAAACATTGGAAACTGTACAAATGCACGGAAATTAAACAACATGCTCCCAAATGACCACTGAATCAATGAAGAAATTAAGGAGAAAATAAACTTGTTTAAACAAATGAAAATGGAAATACAACAAACCCAAACTTATGGAATACAGGAAAAGCAGGGCTAGGAAGGAAGCTTATAGCAATAATCACCAACATCAAAAAAGTAGAACGATTTATGCACCTCAAGGAATTAAAAAGCAAAAACAAACCAAACCCTAAATTAGTAGAAACAGGAATTAATAAAGATTAGACAGAATTAAACACAATGGAGACTACAAACAATACAAGTAATCTGCAAGATGAACAGTTGGTTTTTTGAAAAGTTAAACAAAATAGATAAATTCTTAGCAAGACTAACAAAGAAAAACAGAAAAATGCCCAAAATAAATAAAATGAGAAAGAAGGAGACATTATAATTAATACAACAGAAATAGAAAGGATCTTTAGAGGCTACTGTGAACTATATGCTAGCAAATTGGAAACCTAGAGAAATATGGATAAATTCTTAGACACATACGACCTCCGAAGATTGAACCAGGAATAAATAGAAAACCTGAGCAGACCAGTATAAAGCAATCGAATTGAATCAGTAATAAGAAATTTCCCAACAAAGAAAAGCTCATGCTTTACTGCTGAATTCTATCAAAATTATAAAGGACACACACTATTTTTTTTTTTGTCAAGCTATTCCAAAAAATTGAAGATAAAATAATTCTTCCTAATTCATTCTATGAGACCAGCACTACCCGGTAACCAAAACCAGACAAGGACATAACAAGAAAAAGAAAACTACAGGCCACTATCAGTGATGAACATAGATACAAAAATTCACAACAAAATACTAGCAAAGCATATCCAACAACGCATCAAAAAGATAATACACACCATGATCAAGTGGGATTCATCCCAGGGATGCAGGTATGGTTCAACATACACAAATCAATAAATGTAATACATCACATTAACAGAATGAAGGACCAAAATTATATGATTGTCTTGATCGATGCAAGAAAAGCACTGCTAAAATTAAACAGCTTTTTATGATTAAAAACTCTCAAAAAATTAGGCATGGAAGGAGCATACCTCAATATAATAAAGGCCATTTGTGACAAGCTCACAGCTAACCATACTGAATGGGGAAAAGGTGAAAGCCTTTCCTCTAAGAACTGGAACAAGACAAGGATGCCCACTTTTACCACTCTTATTCAGCATGGTACTGGAAGTCCTAGTCAGAGCAATCAGGCAAGATAAAGAAATACAACGCATCCAAATCAGAAAAGAAGTCAAACTGTCTCTCTTTGCAGATGACATCAACTTACAGAAAAACCTGAAGACACCACAAAACACTTTTAGAGCTGGTAAGCAAACTGAGCAAAATTGCAGGACAAAAGCCCAACATACAAAAATCAGTAGTGTTTCTGTAGAGCAATGACAAACTATCTGAAAAAGAAATCAAGAAAGCAATCTCATTCACAGTAGCCACACATACACACACACCAAACTAGGAATAAATTTAACCAAGGTGGACCTCTACAAAGAAAACTACAAAACACTAATGAAAGAAACTGAAGAGAACACAAACAAATGAAAAGATATCCTCTGCTTATGGATCAAAAGAATTAATGTTGTTAATATGACCATGCTATTCAAAACAATCTACAGAGTCAATGCAATCCCTATCAAAATACCAATGACATTCTTCATACAAATAGAAAAAAAAAATCCTACAATTTGTATGGAATTACAAAAGATGCCAAATAGCCATAGCAATACTGAGCACAAAGAACAAAGCTAGAGGTATCACACTCTCCGACTTCCGAATATACTACAAAGTTATAGTGACCAAAAGAGCATGGTGTTGTTATAAAAATAGACACACAGACCAATAGAACAGAATAGAGGGCCCAGAAATAAACGCACATATGTACAGCCAACTGACTTTCAACAAAGGTGCCAAGAACATACTTTGGGAAAAAGACACCCTCTTCAATAAATGATGCCGAGAAAACTGGATATCCATATATAGAAGAATAAAACTAGACCCCCATCTCTCACCATGTACAAAAATCAACTCAAAATGAATTAAAGACTTAAATATAAGACCCAAAACTGTAAAACTATAAAAAGAAAACACACGGGAAACATTTCAGGGCATTTGGTCCAGGCAAAAATTTTATGGTTAACACCTCAGGCAATGAAACAAAAACAGACAAATGAGACTTAATTAAATTAAAAAGCTTCTGCCTAGCAAATGAAATGACCAACAGAGTAAAGAGACAACCTGTTGAATGTAGAAAATATTTATGAACTATTCACCCAGCAAGGTACTAATATCCAGAATATACAAGGAACTCACATAACTTAGAAGCAAAAAACCAAAATCCCATCAAAAAGTAGGCAAAGGATCTGAATAGACATCTCTGAAAAGAAGATATACAAATGGCCAACAGGTATGTAGAAAAATGTTCACTATCCCTAATCATTAGGGACCTGCAAATCAAAGCCACAGTGAGATCTCATCTCACCCCAATTAGAATGGTCATTATGAAAGAGACAGCAAATAACAAATGCTGGTGAGGATGCAGAGAAAAGGTAACTCTTATACACTGTTGGTGTGAATGTAAAGCAGTATAGCCACCATGGAAAACAGTATGGAGGTTTCTCAGAAAGGTAAAAATAGAGCTACCATATGACCCAGCAATTCCACTACTGAGTATTTATCCAAAGGAAATAAATCATTATATTGAAAGGACTTCTGCACCCACATGTTCATTGCAGCACTATTTACGATAGCTAAGAAACAAAATCAACCTACCATCAGTGGATGAATGGATAAAGAAAATGTGGTATATATACACAATGGAATACCATTTGGCCATAAAAAAAGAATGAAATCCTGTCATTTGTAGCAACACAGATAGAACTAAGGCCATGATGTTAAGTGAAATAAGCCAGGCAGAGAAGGACGAAATACTGCATATTCTCACTCACATGTGGGAGCTAGAAATGTTGATCTCATGGAGGTATACAGTAGAATGATGGTTACCAGGGGCTGGGAAGGGTGGGGTGGGGAGGATAAAGAGAGGTTGGTTAATGGATACAAACATAAGTTCTAGTGTTTGATAGCACAGTAGGGTGACTATGGTTAAAAATTTATTGTATATTTCAAAATAGCTAGAAGAGTTCAAAACTTCCCAACACAAAGGAATGATAAATGTTTGAGGTGATCATTACACATTGTATCCACATATCAAAATATCACCGGCAAATATGTACAATTATTATTTATCAACAAAAAAAGGGAAGGGGAGAAAGAAATTAAAAAGTGTTTATGTACCAGCACATCTGAAAAAAGAAGTCTGAATCTTTTCTCAGCATGAAGTAGATAGTAGAGATCACAGTAACTCATATGAAGAGACACAGACAGACAAAATATGAATGAGCTCAGAGATCAAACTATGTAAAAAAAAAAGTTCTGGAAAATAAGGCCACTGGAACTCTTCATGTTTAGCAGAGCAGGGATGACTTTGAGTAATAGAAAAGGCCAAAGGAGAGAAAGAGATCAACGGAGAAAAGCAAAAGATGAAAGAAGATTCAGAATAGGAAACAGAAATAGTCAGTTAAAGGAAGCAGAGAAAAATGCAGATACAAATGGTAAAAAAAAAAAAAAACTCAAAAGAGAAATTAAAAATTAACAGTAAGAGAAAAATAAGAACAAAAATTTTTAAAATACTTGAACAAAAAAATAAGAATAGAAAAATAGAGCATTAGGAAAATCAAGCAAAAAGGAAAATGGAAACTGACTTTTGAAAAAAGAAAATGAAGATGAAAACCAGTGGCTTTTCTTTCACTGTTCACCACTAACATGGAAAAATCTCCTGTTTCTGAACTTTAAAGGAATGTTATATTGCCCCCTCAGTTTGGAGTTTTGAAAGGCTAACTCTAAAACATGTCTTTTGTATCCCTTAGTTAAAAAAGAAATCTTCATAGTGTTTTCTGTAAATATTTAGTATTGTTGGAGTCTATATGAAAGACGTAGTTTTCAAAATATCTTTAGCAACAGGGGAATGCAGTTTCTCAGCTTTCTTGCCTATCTAACATGCTTAACACTCAGCAGGACACAGGTGGAAAGATTTAAGAGGCTTTCCAGAACAAATCTGTAATATGCATTCTTACACCTGCCCTGGGGTTTCAGCAACTGCTCAGCCAGTAACATTTAATCTACAGCCAGTAGGCTAATAGAACAACTGTCTTCCATAGGGAAGATGGGATTCCCTATCAAAAAGGCCTGATAAGCAGCTGGGGTACATGGCTGTCTCCCCATCGGTCTCAAAACAGATCCACAAACAAAGCAAACTTCCCTAACATGACAGAAACTTGTATCAGGGCAAACCATATGAAAGCACAGGGTTAAGACAGAAGGGCTGTCTTCATCCTGAAGAAAAAGGAAGAAAAAGAGGTGACTTCAGGAACTGGACAGGGAGTTTAGAATTCAAATAATCACCATTCCAGGGTCAGGAACTCTGACAACGACCTATTTATAAAGAACCACGTTGGTCTTTTGCAGCATTATTTATAGTTCTGTATAAAATGAACACTAACCAGAGAACCTGGTCTATAATCATATTCCTTCTTGCTTCATTTTATCACAACCTTAGAACTTGGCTAAGAGAGAGGAATGGAATAAAAATATTTACATTACACTGAGCTTATAATTCTATGTTCTCCAAAGTGATGATATCCTTTTGCTTTATATTTAAATTCTATTTACAATGAATGTTCCTTTATCTGCATCCCCTCCCCTACTTTTTCTTAGTACTAGCCTCAAGGAAAAAGCCGACAGTTCATTAATGAGGCATTATTGTCCACTGAAAAAATATCAAAACTCAAAAATTTTTTTGTCTCAGAATGGTAAGAATTATGATAGAAACCAACCTTAAGTTAATCACTGAGAGTTATTATGAGTTAAATTAAGAAAAGGTCATAAAACAGTCAAATATTGTAGAAATGGTATATATTCTAATCATCTGATCTTGACAGATCTACTGACAGTGGTCAAATATAGATAAATTAATTCTTAAAAATAATAATGACAACACTGAAGATGAAAACAAGAACACATTTATTGAGCACGGATTGTTCCAGACACCATACTAAACCCTTTAAAAATAGTATTTCATTTAATCCACAAACTGACCTACCAAAAAGGTACTATTATTATCCCCAGTTTACACTTTAGGGCACAGAGTTAGAAAGGTTATGTAATTTGCCCAAGATCCCACAGCTAGTAAGTTTCCAAGTTGGGATTCAAATTCAGGTCTGACTCCAAATCCCATATTCATAACCACTCTACTATTTATATTCCTATGAAAAATTAGGGGTAAATGTGGCAGGAACTTCTTGTTCAAGTTAAACAAACTTTTAAATAACTTTCTGAATTTTAATTCTTCAAATAATACGGAGGATATAATATTAGGGATATAAATTTGACATTTTCCACAATTTAAAGGGGACTTAGACAATTTTTGACTAAGTATGAATTAAGTCCTGAAGTCATTTGTTTGGACTTATTACTACAGTTTAAAACAACAACAACATCAACAATCACATTGCTTTATCTGAAAATAGGAAAAATAAGTAGCCTAGCTAACTTAGAGAAACTGTTACTTAGGTGGGAGAACCTCCGAAAGTGACGATTTTCTATGTAGAATGCCATAAAAATACTGATGCACCATGTTTCCCCATATAAACTAGGAATGATTTTTTTTCTAGCAGAAAATGTGATATTACATATAAGCAATACAAAATCACAAATAAGAGAGAATGTCTTCAAAAACAAATGGAATCAAACTATTGAGCCAAGCATGATTGGCTATGTCTGAACACTATCACTTCTAGTTATGACATCTTGACCAAATTACTTAACCTTTCTGTGCCTTAGACTTTTCCCCAGTATAATTTGGGCACCACAACACTTTCTAGCTTATAGGTTTAAAGGAGATTGGTGCTTTGTAAATGCTCAGTAAGAGTTTCTCGCTTTAACTTTTATTTCTACTAAAAAAACCTCAGCTCAATGTTTTACTTATTGTGCTCAGTTGAATTATCTGTACGCAAAGAATAGAACATTACTATTACATTTAACTTGATTACCTGAATGAATACTAGAGAGTAGAAGGGATATTAATAAATCAAAATGGCAGGTATTTGAAAGATTATTAACAAATGTTTTTGGAGGGGGATTTTGTGAGTTGCATTTATATGTGGCTATCCTAGATGTCCTGGGGATTCACACCAGGTAAAAGAGAAGAAAGTAAGATGGTATACCTTCTGCAACTTTGTCAATTCTTTGTGCTTTTGCTCAGTGTACCAGGGAGATGGAAAAAATTCTAATCAAATGTCTCATAAAAACATTTATATGCCCATACCAGAAAATGGCAATCAAGCATGCTAGATTTCACTCCTTTTTATTCCTCATGATATTTATTTTCCATATGTGATCTTTTCCATTACTTTGAAGGGTTTGTCTAAAAACTAATTATTTCTTTCTTGGCACTGGGGCTGCAATTCAGGGAGCAGCCACCTGTTAAATAATTAGGCCTTTTTATTGACTCCATAGCCTATAGTCTAAGCTTTTTCCAGGTGTGGTAACTAAAAGAAAATAAGAATGTAGCACATTATCCACCACTTAAACTTTCAAAGTAAAAATATAAGTGTAGAACAATAAAGGTTCAACCTGCCTTAAAAGATACTAAACAGTATTATATTGCTACAACAATTAAGCAGTGAGGTACTGGCACAAGAATAGACAAAGAAATAAATGTAAAATAATAAAACTCACTCAAAATATATATAAGGCCTTACTCTGATAAAGAACACATTTAATATCCATGGGGAAACACGGTATTATTCAGTTGTGGTGGCTAACAATTTAGAAAAAAAAACCATGATAACAATGACCTAATATAATAAAGCAAATCAATTCCAGGTGGATTTTTGATGTAAATTAAAAATAAAAAGCATAAAAATAATACTGAAGGATATAACTAGGTATTTATATAATCTTGGGATTATGAAGATCTTAAGAATGACACCAGGTAGAAATCATGAAGGAAAAGATCAGCAAATTTAGCAATGCAAATATTTAAAACTCCATGTTAACAAAACAACGTCACCATAAACAAATTGTACGGCAATGACAAACTGGTAAAAATATTTTAAAAGAAAAATAATATTCTTCATAGGCCAGGCGCCGTGGCTCATACCTGTAATCCTAGCACTTTGGGAGGCTGACATGGGCAGATCGCTTGAGCCCAGGAGTTTGAGACCAGCCTAGCCAACATGGTGAAACCCTGTCTCTACTAAAAATACAAAAATTAGCTGGGTGTGGTGGTGCTCGCCTGTACTCCCAACTACTCGGTAGGCTGAGGCAGGAGAATTGCTTGAACCTGGCACTTAACTCTGGGTGACACAGTGAGACTCTGTCTCAAAAAAAAAAAAATTTAAGAGCTTTTGTAAATAAAAAAGATATACACATAAGAGTAGACAATTAACAACCATGACCACAACCATGAAATATAAATGGCCAGTTAGCACACTGAAAAAGTTCATCTACCAGCAAACAAATAAATAGAAATTAATACAAGGTAGAAATTGGCAATGATTACTATATATCTAATATTTATGACATATTATAGTACATACACACATAATTCTAGGGTAAGGAGAAACTAGCAATTTCATATATTGCTGGTACAGGTATAAATGATTCAACTTCATACAGTGCAATCTAGTACAAATTTTATCAAAGTCATTCCTGAGCTGACAGAAATCAGAAAGTGGTTGTGGGGAGGGGACTAGCTAGAAAGGGGAATGGGGAGAATGTTCTGGGGTGATGTAAATGTTTTACACCTTGTTTTGATGGTGTTTATATTGGTGTATAAAACTGTCAAAGATTCATCAAAGTGAACAGATAACAACTGTGTGCTCTCTTATATGTAAATTATGTCTCAATTTTAAAAAAGTTTTTTGGCCAGGTGCGGTGGCTCACGCTTGTAATCCCAGCACTTTGGGAGGCCGAGGCGGGAGGATCACGAGGTCAGGAGATCGAGACCATGGTGAAACCCCGTCTCTACTAAAAATACAAAAAATTAGCCGGGCGTGGTGGCGGGAACCTGTAGTCCCAGCTACTTGGAGAGGCCCCAGCTACTCAGAGAGACTGAGACAGGAGAATGGCGTGAACCCAGGAGGTGGAGCTTGCAGTGAGCCGAGATCGCGCCACTGCACTCTAGCCTGGGTGACAGAGCGAGACTCTGTCTCAAAAAAAAAAAAAAAAAAAAAAGTTTTTTTAAAAGCCTACCTGATGCAGGAAATAACAATGACTTTACAAAATATCAACTAAAAATTTATTCACTGATGAAAGGCTTATAATTAAAAATGGGATAAATTTCTTCACAAAGATCCATGTTAAATTATGCAATATCCTCATGATAGAATATTATATAACCATCAGAAGAGATGTTGCAAAAGAATATTTAATAATGTGAAAAATGTTGACAGTATACGGAAAAAGAGAAAGGGAGAAAAAGGAGGTATGGCATGATTCTATTCTTGGGAAAAGGATGTATATATTAATGTATGAGAGGGTAGACAAAAACAATGATGATAATCTGACTACCAGTGATTTTTTCTTTCTTTAAAATGTTTTACATATTGAACAATACATATAAACACAAATTAGGTATTTGAAAAAATCACTATGATAATTATTATTAATTTTATTTAATAACTTCTTAAAAGAAAATGACATTGTTTAAAACTACTCTAAAGAAATACAAACAACTATGTAGAAATTATGCATCTTCTTTCACAAAGCTTCACCTGAAATCCTACTACTGGGGTTTTTGTATCCTGCTTTTCAGATATGGTTACGGTATCAGAATGCTTATTTGTAATTTCTTGGTTGCCAGTGTATAATGGCAACTTTCTTTGCACTGGCTTTGTTGCCATATGTAACAACTATGGTAAAATGACTTTTTTGCTACATTACGCTAATCTCAAGGAACTTTGCTCCTCAAACTTTCTTTCCAATAGAAATAAATAACTTACGAATGCATAGCTTTTCTCTGTTCCAAGATGCTCTTGTCAGCTAAAAAAAAAAAAAAAAAGAAAAAAAAGAAATAAAAAGATTCTGGAGAGAGTCCAGAATCCATGACTATATATTCCCAACATAGAAAAGGTAATCTTGTCCACTCTCCTCCTCTTTCTTTATGAATGCTAAATTTATATTAGCTAAGTCTGCCAGCCTCAGCATTTTGTAATCTGGATTCAGCTAAAGAACATTTTTTTTTTTTAAAACAAGGCTACACTTTTCTCCTTTTCTTAACAGCTTATAAAATAGAACCATCTAGTACCACTAGCAAATTTATTGAATATGTCTACATTCTCATAGATAACATAACTGAAGTAAATTAACATTTGCCTTCTTTTCAAATATTACTTTGAGGTTATTAGATCAAGAGGACTGTATAACTAATGTTTTGACAATTTAATTTAGAATGTTTAGTTTGTGCTGCTTGAGTAATATGTCAAACTTTACCAATACTACCCTAGTACCATGCATCCCCACTTCCCTCTCCCACACCTACTATTTCCTGAGCACTCTGTAAGGGTCAGGCACTATACTGAGTGCTTTCCATGAATTATCTCATTTAATTCTAATAATAACTCTGAGGTAGGTATTGTTATTTCTACTTTACAGGTGAAGAAATTGAGGCTTAGAAGTTAGGCTGCTTGCTTAGGTCACTGAGCAGGGATTTGAACCCAGGCATTCTGATTAGACAGCCCACTGTATAATTAGGTAATAATTCAATGTGTGGAATTACAGAGTAGGTTTTGGTTTCAGAACTCTCAGTGGAACAAAAGAATGATTATTTTCGAGTAATTGTACCTCCATGGAATGTACCTCCATGATGGTACACTTCTTTAAAAAAGTGTAGAAAGTGGCCGGGTGCAGTGGCTCACGCCTGTAATCCCAGCACTTTGGGAGGCTGAGACAGGTGGATCATGAGGTCAGGAGATCGAGACCATCCTGGCTAACATGGTGAAACCCCGTCTCTACTAAAAAAAAAAAAAAAAAAAAAAATTAGCCGGGCATGGTGGCAGGCACCTGTAGTCCCAGCTACGTGAGAGGCTGAGGCAGAAGAATGGCATGAACCCAGGAGGCGGAGCTTGCAGTGAGTCGAGATAGCGCCACTGCACTGCAGCCTGGGTGACAGAGCGAGACTGTCTCAAGAAAAAAAAAAAAAGTGTAGAAAGTATTCCAAAGATGAGAATGGGTGATATATGCTGTAACTAGCTCCAGAAGATGAATATTATTTAGAATCAAAGGCCTCTGAAAGTCAAGTTAATTTTTTTCTTCCTTGTCCTAGTGATGAGTACTTCGGGTTAGAATCACTGCTGGTAGAAGGTGGTATTCTGGAAACAGCATGGGCTCACTGGTGTGACAAACAGTCCCACCATTTATTGCCATAGGATCTTGGGCAGATAACCGAATTTTTTTGAATTACAGAGTTCCTCATTTATCACATGGAAATAGTGCTAATTATCTGAAGGAGCTGTGAGAAACAAATCTTCGACAGCTAGTCCCTAAGCTATGAGCCCTATGAGGCTCTTGTGAAGGTAAAATGAGATGAGATAGGATAAAGGTCATAGCAGTGTCTGAAATACAGCACATACAAATATTTGCTTAAAAAATGACTTGGTGGGATCTAGAGTCACCTTCATCTCCTACTACCCGTAGAAGAGTTAGAGTAAAAAAGCATGAAAAGGATATATACTTACTTTAGTTAAGCACAAGTGGTTCCTAGTATGTCGGTTATTCTGTATAATCTTATTAACTAATCTGACTAACTGATAATTGGCCCAAATACCCTTAACAAGTGGTTTTAAAATAAATGAAGGGAACTCACATTAAAGTAATTCTTCAGAAGTGCCAAAATAAAAAAGCTTATGAAATATAAATACAATTTGGGGCAGAGCAAATTTGTTCATTTAAAACCTTTAATTGGTTTCCATTGGTTTTTATTTTATTTTAAGTGTTATTTATTGTTTTTTAGAGACAGGGTCTCTGTCGCCCAGCCTAGAGTGCAGTGGCATGATCATAGCTCACTGTAACCTCAAACTCCTGGGCTCAAGTGATCCTCCGACCTCAGCCTCCTGAGTAGCTAGGATTATAGATGCACACCACCACACCTAGATAATTTTAAAACTGTTTCATAGAGATGGTGTCTTGCTCTGTTGCCCAGGCTGGTCTCAAACTCCTGGGCTCAAGTGGTCCTCCCATCTCAGCCTCTCAAAGTGCTGGGATTACAGGCGTGAGCCACAGCTCCCAGCCTCCATTTGTTTTAATGTAGTGAATTGACCTAAAGACTCAAACTTGAGTTAAACAAACAACAGTAGAATTTAGAAACCTCTTTTTGGTCAGGTAAATATCTAACATGTATTGAAGGGACATTGTAGAGTACTATCCCGAAAAGCCCTGCATTCCTATCTCTGGCAGGTTACTACCCACTACCTCCTACGATATTTGAACCTGAAGTTTCCTCTTAGGTAACAAAAGGATAACAATCTCAAGTTACATAGGAAGGATTAAACCACATCAGCAGAGTTGAGAATCCTAAGTGAATGCAAGGTTTCTTGCCAATGACTGTGAAAGCAGTTCATAATTTACGCCCAATATCTGTTTCTAAGCAGAAACCTTCTTCCTTACAATGATATCTTATCTCACTTGGGATATTATACTATAATAAGTCAATGGGAATGAGTGTCATGTCTAACTTTACTCCACATCCCACACCTCACACATTATTTCCATTAAAAACATTTATTAAATAAATAAGGAATAGTTTTGAAAATATGCAAACTGAGTTAATCTGACCTATATCAATAAACTGAGCCCATAAATACTGTGCTATAGCATTAATGCCATTGAAAGATTTTAGTATCACTAGATAAGTATTCACAGAAAGCTTAAAGATTAATAATTACTCGCCATAGGCTCTACATGTTTTAAATGACATCTTAAAGAAAAAGAAGCATGTTGTTTAGAGTTATTAATTGATAAAGTAGGGTAAGGGTTCTATGACAGCAGCAGTTTAATGAGTACAAAAGGCTCAGTATCTGGACTGTAAGAAAACAGATAATACAATTTACCTATAGGCTGGAAATTAGAGAAAAGTTTCTGAATTAAGGATGACATCTAAACAAATAAAAACTCTAGAGCTCTGATAAAGGCTACATAAAGCATAATTACAGTAACTAGTGAAAATATTACTCTCCAAAAGTTGATGAATGAATATTTGTCTTGCAGTTGATCATTCAGTTGAAATTCTTGGCAAGAAGAACAAGAGGGAGTACTTTATAACTAGTGAATAGAAAACAGATCGACTTCCTTAGAGATTATTTAGCAACAAGCTTTTATAGTAAAATACACTCTCCTTTTGACTCCATGAACTACCAGTATTGCTTTTTTTTTTTTCTCAGACTAACTGAGCCAAATACCTTTTATTAGCTTGATTTAAGCATCAGGTACTAGCCTATTATGCACCATCTGTCAGCTGGGGATCTCTGTACCCCTCCACAGCTCACAGAAATCTAAATCTCTCCAAAGAATTTCTGCTAATTGTCAGCATGTCTCATGATCATCAGGCCTCCTTTGCCTCTTGTGCTCTAGCTTCCTCTGGCCTACACCATGCAAAAATAATTTGAATCTCTGCCATCCTGAGTCTCCAACCAAACAGCACCCACAAGAGCACAACTTTACTGAAGGCTGTTAAGAGATCCTGGAGATAGGTCATGTCAACCACTGCACCTCTCAACACCAATCCCTCCCTTTCTTCTTATCTCAAGATAACAGTTTGGTGATCACCTTTTGTGATTTGAGGATGCTCCTAAGGTACTGTTCTTCAACTTCTCTCTGGTGAACCATATCAAGGCACAGTACTTTTCCCAAGAAATATATTATTCTCTCTAACAGCAATTCATTGCCAACTATTAAGAAATCTTTTTTTAAAGAAAAAAATTATTCATGCTGAGAATTATTCAGTACCATCTAAATGTTTGTTTTTTAAAAAAGGATCTTAACAGAACCTGAAAGAAATGAGATAGCCTACTACATGAGACAATTTGGCATAAGCCAGTTTGAGACAACTCACTAGTTATACAGAAATCTTAAAAGAGGAAAAGCAGAACAGTGCATATGTGAGAATCTCCAAAGGGGTTTGGAAAAATGGTAGTATTGATAAACAACTCTGAGAAGCTGTGGCCCCAAGAGAATGGGATAAAACCCTGCTGCTTTTCACCCTTTCTTTTCTATCCCAGCATGGCTCTGAATGAGGGCACAGTTGCAAAAAGTGCATGGTAGAACAGTGTAACTAAAGATCCAACGTTCTGGCTGGAGGAAGAAAAGGGGAGGCCCATGATAATAGAAGGTATTGAGGAGACTGTAAAGGGAAAAGGGACCCCGTAAAGTCAGTGCATGTGTCAATCTAATGCTAAACTGCATATCAAAGACTCTGAGAACTTAACTAAAAGATAGTCTAGGCTTGGCGTGGTGGCTCATGCCTGTAATCTCAGCACTTTGGGAGGATGAGGTGGGTGGATCATCTGAGGTTAGGAGTTCGAGACCAGCCTGACCAGCATGGAGAAACCCTGTCTCTACTAAAAAATACAAAATTAGCCACACGCGGTGGCACATGCCTGTAATCCCAGCTACTCACGAGGCTGAGGCAGGAGAGTCACTTGAACCCGGGAGGTGGAGGTTGCAGTGAGCCAAGATTGCACCATTGCACTACAGCCTGGGCAACAAGAGTAAAACTCCGTCTCAAAAAAAAAAAAAAAAAAAAAATAGTCTAACAGCCAGGTCCCAGACTGGACAGTGGGTGGCATATACATGGGACAGATACAAATAGCAATGCAAAGGCATTGAGAACAAGACTAAGATTGAAACCAAATCCCACAGAAGGGTGATCAGAACTTCTGGCCTGAACCCAAATGGGTTGTCTGCTATAACATAACATTTTTCATAGGAATTAAATAAGACCCAGAGACTCATAATATTCAAAATGTTTAGGTTACAATAAAAAAAAATTACTTGGCATAAGAGAATCATAAAAATCTTAACTTGCATGGGAAAAGACAATCAACAGATACTAATACTGAGATGACAGGCACTGGAATTATTTGACACAGACTTTTAAACAGTTATTGTAAAAAAGCTGAAAGAAGGGCAAACACTGTTGAAATAAATGAGAAGATAGAAAGCTTCAACATAAAAGTAAATACAAATAAAAGTTTTAGAACTGAAAAATACAATAATCAAAATTTAAAACCCACTGCAAGGGCTCAGTAGCAGAATGGAGGTGACAGAGAACACCAAAGGTCTAAAATTCATGTCACTAGAGTCCTAGAATAGAGAAGAAGGAGTGTGTTGAGGATAAAATAATTTAAGAGATAATGTCTAAAAACCTCCCAAATTTGGTGAAAGACACAAACCTACAGATTCAAGAAGCATAGCCAACATCACACATAGTAAACCCAAAGGAATCTATACCTACTCATGCAAATTACTGCAAGAACAAAAGATGAAAAAATCGTAGAGAAAAATAATGCATTATTTATAAGGAAACAATAATTTGAATGAGTGAAGATTTTCCAAAAGAAACCACGAAGAACAGAATTTGGTGGAACAAACATCTTTAAAGTGATGAAAGAAATGAACTGTTGACCCATAATTCTGTATTCAGTGAAAATATCCCTCAGAAATGCAGGTTAAATAATGACATTCTAAAGTGAAGGAAAACTAAAATAATCTGTGGCCAGCAGATCTGCTCTAAAAATCATCATTCAAGGAAGTTCTTTAGCTAGAAGAGAAATAATACCAGAAGGAAACCGGAAATATCATGAATAAAGAAAGAGTAACATGAATGGTAAATATCTGGGTAAATATAACAGAGTCTTCTCCTGTTGAGTTCCTTAAAATGTGTTTGACAGCTGAGAGCAAAAATTATTAACATTTTTCTGAGGGGATTCTCAATATATGTAGATGTAATATACAAATTGGCTAGAATACAAAGGGAAGAGGTAAAAGGATCTACATACATATAAGAATTCTATATTCTTCTTGAAATGATAAAATATTAACTCTAAATAAACTATGAACAGTTAAAAAAGTATATTGTAATTCCTGTACCAATCAGTGAAACAAAACACTATTCAGATATTGTCAAAAACACAATAGATAAATTAAATGGAAATGCTAAAAAATGCTCAAATAATCCAAAATAATGCAAAAAAGAGGAAACTGAAGAATGAAAAAGGGAGGGCACTTCTGCTTTCACTTCTAACATGTGAAGAGCTTGAAAGTCATCAATTCATCCTTGCAACAAGAAAAACGCTAAACAAACTGGAAAAAAAATGATTTTTTTTTAGATGCATTAGAGACTTGAGGTCACAGGGTAAAGTGCCACCCCCAAATCTGGAAATACAGGCAACTACAGAGCATCATTTTCCAGATCAGCTTACCTGGAACAAATGTTATGGGAGCCATAAACTGGTAGGAATGCTTAAGTGGTAATTTTAATGAACTGCAGGAAGCTGAGTGTGGATTAGCATGACAGTAAGAAACTCCTGGGGGCCCAGTCCAAGGGGGCTCTGATAAAACAAAAAGCACCAGGTCTAGATGGGTTCACTGATGAATTTTACTGAACATTTAAGAAAGAAATTATACCAGTTCTTTGCAAACTCTTCTAGAAGACAGAAGCAAAGGGAACACTTTCTTACTCTATGAAGTCAGCATTATCCTAATACAAAAACCAAACAAAGGGATTAGAAGAAGAGAAAACCACAAACCATTATCTTTCAAGAGCATAGATTCAAATATCCTCAACAAAATATCAGAAAATCAAATTCAACAATGTATAAAAAGAATTATATACCATGACCAAGTGGGATTTATCCCAGGTACACAAAGCTGGTTCAACACACTGGTAAGGATGTGAAATAATATTAGTTCTTATTTGTTGCTGGTGGGAATGTAAAATGGTAGAGACACTTTGGAAGACAGTTTGGCAGTTTCTTACAAAACTAAATGTATCCTTGCAATCCAGTATTTGCTTTTTGATATCTACTCAAATGAGTTGAAAACTTATGTTTTCATGTTCCACATGGCTGGGGAGGCCTCAGGAAACTTACAATCATGTTGGAGGGGAAGGCAAACAGGTCCTTCTTTATTGTGGTGGCAGGAGAGAGAAATGCAAGCAGAAGAAATGTCAGCCACTTATAAAACCATCAGATCTCCTGTGACTCACTCATTACCATGAGAACAGCATGGGGGAAACCATCCCAATGATCCGATCACCTCCACCTGGTCCTGCCCTTGATTATGGGGATTACAATTCAAGGTGAGATTTGGGTGGGAACACAGATCCAAACCATACACTGGTAAAAGACATCTATGAAAAGCCCATACTTAATGGTGAAAGACTGAAGGCTTTTCCTCGAAGACTGGGAACAAAGGAAGAATGTCTACTCACACCATTCCTATTTGTCTTCATACTGGAAGTCTTAGCCAGAGCAGTAGAGCAAAAATAAATAAATGAACAAATACATGTCATACAGAGCAGAAAGAAAGAAATAAAACTGCCTGTATATAAAACAAAAAACAACAAAAAAATCCAAAAGCCTAGAACTAGTAAGTGAGTTTCACAATGTTGCAGGGTACAAGGCCAACCAACAAAAATCCATCATATTTCTGTATAACAATGACAAACAATTGCAAACCAAAATAAAAAAATACTATTTATAACAGCTCCAAAAACAATGAAAGCGTTTTAAATCCAAAAACACATGTGTAGGGTATTGCTAACAACTATAAAATGCTGATGAAACAAATCAAAGGAGACCTAAATAAATGGAGAGACATAATCATGTTTATGGATTGGAAAACTCAACATAGTAAAGATGTCAATTCTCCTCAGACTGATCAATAAACGTAATGAAATTCAAATAAAAATCTCAGCAGAATTTTTTTTGTAGAAATAGACAAACTGATTCTAAATCTTTTATGGAAAGGGCAAAAGAACTAGAATAGCCAAAGCAATTTTGAAAAAAACAAGAAGAGAACTGGAGGAATCATTTCAAAATTTACCATAAATCTGCTGTAATCAAGAAAATGTGGTATTGGTGAAAGGATAAAGACACAGATTGATGAAACAGAATAGAGTCCAAGAAAAGACCCATATTAATATAGCCAACTGTGTTTGAAAAAATCGCAAAGTCAGTTCAAAGTCTTTTTAACAAATGGTACTGGAATAATTGGACATCCATATGAATAAAGTGAACCTTAACCTAAACTTCATACCTTATACAAAAATGTATTCAAAATGGATAATAGATCTAATTGTAAAATGTAAAACTATAAAATGTTTAAAAGAAAACTTAGGAAAAAATCTGTGTGACTTTAGGTTGGGCAAAGAATTCTTAGACATAACACCAAAAGCATAACGTGTAAAAGAAAATAAATCAATCAACTGGACTTAATCAATATTAAATATTTTTACTCCGTAAAAGGTATTATTGGAGAAAAATCATGTATCTGATAAAGAACTTGCAAATAACATATCCCAAAAAAGACTTGGATGTAGATTATACAGAGAACTCTTGAAACTCAACAATAAGAAAACAAATCCAATTCTCAAATAGGGAAAAGACTTGAACAGACATTTCATCCAAAAGAAAATACAGAAGGCAAGCAAGTACAGGACAGATTAAAAATTACTACCGGATTGCTCATTGTAACAAGTGAAATGATTGAAAGACATTTAAAGAAGTTAATATACCTTCTTTCCATGCCCATTTGTACCTGTTATCCTCCCACCTGCATCTCCAGCTAACCACTGGTAACAGTATGGTATATAGCCAACCATTATTTTCCACGGGACAGATCTTGATGCACATAACATCAACAAATATTTTTTGAAAGCCCATTAGGAACCAGGCACTGGATACAGTACTATGAGGACCAAAAAGCAGATAAATTATTTAACTTCACTGTGCCTCAGTTCTTTCATGTGTAAATAAAGATAATAAATAATACCTACCCCATAGAGTCAAGTGCATGTGAAGCACTCAGAATCAGTAGGACATTATTTTGTGAATTGAAGAGGCTAGGCACAAATATAAGAATGAAAAAAACTAAAGGCCAGGCGTGGTAGCTCACGCTTGTAATCCCAGCACTTTGGGAGGCTGAGGCGGGCAGATCACCTGAGGTCAGGAGTTCGAGACCAGTCTGACCAACATGGTGAAACCCCATCTCTACTAAAAATACAAAAAATTAGCTGGACGTGGTGGTGCGCACCTGTGGTCCTAGCTACTCGGGAGGCTGAGGCACAAGAATCACTTGAACCTGGGGAGGTGCAGGTTGCAGTGAGCCAAGATCTTGTCAGTGGACTCCAGCCCGGGCAACAAGAGCAAAACTCTGTCTCAACAACAACAACAACAACAACAACAACAACAACAACAACAGCAAAAGAATACATTCAAATACTACTTTGTGTGAGAAAAAATTTAGAAAAGTAAACAAGAACATAAAACCAAATGCCATGTCACAGACCACTTCAAAACAGTTAAGGGCCAGAAAAGGGTTGATGGGGAAGCAGTTAGGACTCTGTTGTACCAGGCCTAGGCCAGTGACAACGGGCACATTTATTTCAGAAAGTACCACGTTGCTTCTACTTGAGAACAAGGATCACAAACTGGGACCTGGAAAAAAGCTTCCCAGGACCTATAGATTGGGTCATAATCTGTGATTAAAGAAGGACCATCATTACACACTCAATGACCAGAGATGACTTGTCCCAGTGGTTCTTCAAGCGTGACTCGGGGATCCCTGTGTGTCTGCAAGGTCAAATTTATTTTCGTATGAATACTAAGACACTTGTTTGTCTATTCCATTCTTATCCCCTCATGAGTGTACAGTGGAATTTTTCAGAGAGTACATGAAGTGTGAGATAAAGCAGAGTAAAGCAGAAATGCTCCTATCATGCCAGATTTCAGAGATTTACAAAAAAATGTAAATAACAATGCCACTCATATCACTAAATTTTTTGTTTTGCAGGCATAATTTTTTTTAATAAAAGTATGTTGTTTATAACATACTATTAATAGATATATTCCATATAAACAAAAGCTCTTCGGAGTTCTCAGGAATTTTTAGCAGTGTAAAGCAGTGGCCCCCAACCTTTTTTGGCACCAGGAACCAGTTTTGTGGAAGACAGTTTTTCCATGAATGGGAGTGAGGGGGTGTTGATTTCAGGATGAAACTGTTCTGTTTCAGACCATCAGTCATTAGAGTCTCATAATGAGCATGCGACCTAGATCCCTCACAGGTGTAGTTCACAACAGGGTTTGCACTCCTATGAGAATCTAATGCCGCCGTTGATCTGACAGGAGGTGGAGCTCAGGCAGTAAAGCTCGCTTGCCTGCTGCTTACTGCCTGCTGGGCGGCTCAGTTCCTAACAGGCCATGGACCAGTACCAGTCTGCAGTCTGGGGGTTGGGGACCCCTGGTGTAAAGGGCCCAGAGACCAATAATTTGAGTTCCACTGCCTAATACTAAAGGGTGAAGTTGGCTAAGTTCATTTAGCTAACTTGGGCCTTCATTATTTTCAGTCTCCACCCTTATAGCTGTATTTGTGTTCATCTATATTAAACTGTGCTTGACAATGTCCTGTTTGAATGAAGGGGAAAATAATTGAAATATTCTCCCAATACTTTGGGAGGCCGAAGCGGGAAGATCATTTGAGGCCAGGAGTTCGAGATCAGCCTGGGTAACATAGTGAGATGCTATCTTAAAAAAAAAAAGAAATTAGCCGAGTATGGTGGTGTATGCCTGTGGTCTTAGCTACTTGGGAGGCTGAGGTGGAGGATCACTTGAGACTGGAACTTTGAGGCTGGAGTGAGCTTTGACTGCACCAGTGCACCCCAGCCTGGGCAACAGACTGAGACTCTGTCTCAAAAAAACAAAAATTCATTTGTTGTCATTTTACCCTTCATTCAATACATGACTAAACTATACAAAAATTACAGTATGTATTACATATAAAAGGTGTTGAAAGCTTCACTAGTATAAGCAATGAGATGAAGCTATGTTCTTTCATGGTATCTTATAATGAGGTCTGACTGGGTCTAAAAGTCAATCTCTGTTTTACATCTGTATTATTAAGATTTCACTGTTTTGGATACAGACAGCTGGTACTTGTTGCTTCTGCACTATGCTAACTTCAAAGGAAAGCTTTAAAACTTCTTTAAGCCAAACCTTGGTTCTCAGAACTTCAATCTCTAGCAGATACAAACTGTCTGACTGATGGCTAAAATTGATTTTTAACACTAGCCAAAGTGCAATAATAAAACTGAAAAAAAAATCCATATCCAGAAGTTTTAACCCATACGGTTACCTTAGAAGGAGAATTTTTCAGAACCAAGAACAAGACTATTTGGAGATAAGGCTCCTAAGAAGAGGAGCTAAGTTGAAACTTGTATAGTTTTATGAAAAACAGAAGCAAACCACACTGTGTTTTTATTTTTAAAAAATTTAAGAAGGCAAAGTATTTCTTCTAAAACGTTAATCTCTTTCACTAAGCTCTTTAAGGAATCTTAATTAACTCTTGAGATTCTAATAGCCCTAAAGACAAGTCTTAAATTGTATTTACTTCGGAGTACAAATTAGAATGATATTTTGTGAAAGCCATTTGAAAATATTTAGCAGAAGTCAACACGTGTACTCACTGAGTAAGCAATTCTAGTTTTAGAAATTTATCCTAAGAAAATGGGCAATGACATAGAAACAAGGATATTACAGCATTGTTTAAATATCCAACAACATGGTCAAGTAAATTTGTGGTTCATCATATAGTGGAATATGATGGTCATAATACAAAAGATAAAAATTACATCATAAAATTATACATGATAAGGAGAAGTAGTCACTGCATATTGCTGAGGAAAAAAAGCAAGTTATAAAGCCGTAGTACTATATGATCTAATTTCTGTTTAAAATATGTATGTGCATAGAAATACCTGGACAGATATAAATTAACGTGTATAAAAATATACTTTTACATATTTGATGTAAATAGCATAAATATATAAATTGATATGTATAAATTAACAGTATTTATCTTTGAGTTTGGGATCATAGGTAATTTTCATTTACCTTTTTTGAGCGTGTCTGCATTCTGATTTTTCCACAGTGAACATTTTTTTTTTTTGAGACGGAGTCTCGCTCTGTCAACCAGATGGGTGTGCAGTGGCACGATCTCGGCTCACTGCAACCTCCACCTCTCGGGTTCCAGTGATTCTTGTGCCTCAGCCTCCTGAGTAGCTGGGACTACAGGCACCCGCCACCATGCCCAGCAAATTTTTGTATTTTTAGTAGAGATGGGGTTTCGCCATGTTGGCCAGGCTGGTCTCAAACTCTTGACCTCAGGTGATCCACCCGCCTTGGCCTCCCAAAGTGCTGGGATTACAGGCGTGAGCCACCATGCCTGGCCACAGTGAACATCTTTTAATTATATAATAATCAGTAAAATATTTACTTGAGGCAACCATGCAATTGTTGGTATTTTTCAAATTTTTATAATACTAAATACTGTATGTACTATGGAAGAAAGTGACGGAGGGGAGAGAGAAGAAGAGAAAGAGGGAAGAAGGCAGACAGACCATTATATTGTTTATTATTTTATCTTGTATATGTGCTGTAATGTTTCAAGTTAATCTTAGATTTAAAATCTGGAAAGAAATTTTCAATGAAACATAGTAGTGAAGAGTTAATGTCCATAAGATCGAAGCCTATTCACATAGATTTAATTTTTCTCCTCTCCTTAGAAATGCCAATTTTGTTGTGTAAGCAGCAGGTGGCTATCTTTCTTGAAACTTTTTTGGGAGCTCACCAAGCTTCATCTAACCAAACCCAATTTGGCATATGGACTTCATCCATATGGTCGTATGAATCCCTGGGTAAGTTCCTCCTGCCATATGTCTAATCGGTTTCATAAAATCCATGCTTGAAGAAGGGTTCTATAGCTAAATGAGTCTGTGATACTGTGGGACTAAGGAATATAGTGACAAAGAGACCACTCTACCTGCTAAACTGGAATCTGGTACCATCACTATTACTAAATATTGGCAGTGTATATCTGAACAAAGGAGGAATCCTAGTAATTCTGAGTGAAAAATTTCTATCATGCATTTCAGTTTAGATCTACTAATAACACTTCTTTAAATGCCTCGTTAGACAGTGAAATCTGGGAATAATTTTCAAACACCATACACACTATTTACAATAGAATCATATTTCTTTTCTTTCTCTCCCTCTCCTACTTTTTTTTTTTTTTTGCATAAAAAGTATAATGCTGCTGAATGGTACCCAAATGTCTGTTGTATATACCATGCCAATACAGGAGCTCAGCCAAAAATGCGAATAGAATAGTTTGCCAAGTAAAAGAAAACATAACAAATTGGTAATGGTTTCTATCTTGACAGAAAATGAAAATGATCCCTCAATGTGTGGCCACTCATGCGGACACATAAAAATGTCTTAGAAGCAATCATTTTACCTCAGATAACAGACCCTGACAGTGTAGTACAGCACACTGGCTGACTTTCACTTCTTAGAAAAGTGGCAACCGTGACCTACAAAATAGTCTGGGAACCATGTAATTTATGCATAACACACATGCACATGCCATGCACTCATAATATTTGTTATAAATCATTCTGAATATAAGATTCCTTTCCTGAGAAGAATATACTTTATGAGAGAGGATCTAAATCACCAGAGACTTGAGAAAGCTAAACTGAACAGAAATGATATTGTTGTTTATCAGGTTACAAAATCCAAAGGTCTAAATTGCAATAAAAAGGCATTACATAAGGGCCCTATATATGCTATCTGATTCTGCATAGTGCCTTGAACATGAAAGGTGTTTTTGTTAGATGTTAGATAAAACAAATACCAAAAAAATTCTGGAGGTTCATAGTGTACAGCTCTGACTTTCTCCTTAGGAGACTGCAATTGAAAGCAGAAATGAACCCCCTGAAGACCTGCTAATGGTTCCTTTAACTTGTTTCCCACTTCTTCACCATTTATTTTTTTCTCCCAATGGAGAATTAGCCAACATCATCGACCAGTGATTGTTTTCCCCATGTCCAGTGAGGTTTCCCCATTTTAAACTTTCTAATGAGAATGTTAGACAGAAAATTGATTGTATAATCAAATAACATGAAAACAGGAATGGCACTTTTAAAAATACATCATTGGTATCTGAAGCTAATGAGGAATTCAAAATGAGAGAATACTGAACCAAGGGGCTAGGAAGAACCTTGAGAAGTTAAATGGTCTTGCCAAGTTGAAAGTAAATTTGAATCCTGTGGGTTATGAGTTTCAAATGAAACTTCTGGGGTTTGAATTTGTTGGTGACTTTCCTGTTCAATAAAAAAGGACTTAAATGGCTTATAAAAAGGTTAAAAAAACTTATTGGGCATCAAACTGCTCTTACAAAACACCATCTTGATGAGTTAAGTGTAAATGAATCAGAAACACATGGGTCATATTTCCTTTAAAAATGCATATGGATTCAAAAATAAAGGGAAGAGGACTTGGCAAAACATTTTTTGTGTGGTGGCTGAACCCAAAGCATTTGAAAGAGATTTTGAGACATTCAAGGAATCCCCCCCACAAAAAAAACCCAAAAACCCAAAAGAAAACTAAACTAAGCCTGTCCAGTCATATAAAATAAAAAGTTCTATACAATGTCCATTTAACTCTATGGGTCAATCAACATTCACTGAGCCTTCACCTTTGGCACCAAACTATGGAAGGAGACAGCTTCCACCGTCAAGCAAGTTATTTGTATAAACAAATCTATATAGCTAATAGAAACCTATTAAAAGATATCTAGAATCTTACAAAAACTGGCATCATAACCCACATCATATGAAAGCTATAAATTAATTGAGAAATAGACAAGGGCTTTCAGGGTCCTAGGCTAGATAGGATTCATTCCATTCAAATCATCATGCCCTCAGCCCTTTTGATTAAAGTTATATACAGTTGCAGAGTCTTATGTGTTTGAATGTTTTCTTAATAAGTGTTTTTATGTCTTTTTAAATGTGTGTTCCAGCCCTCCTTCCTCCACCCTCTAGATTTGTGAGTGCTCAACAAATCTTGCTGACTGGTTTCCTGGAGGATGGGAGTGTTGAACAGAGTTTTGAAACAGGGGAGATGCTGTTTGGCAGAGAGAACTGAGGCTATGATTCTGGGTTGGGGTAATGGCACATATGATGGTTCAGAGGCTCCAGAGGGTGAGTCATGTGTAGGGGGTGATACATTGGCTTGCTTGCAGCAATGTGGCTGAGCCAGGGTGTAGTGGGAGGTGGAGGCAGTTAGGTGTGGGGAGGCCTAATACACTGCATGTGAAGTCAACTTGAGGACAGAGGGGTGTGATAAAGAAAAACACAATTTTTATTCCTTTTTTTTTTTTTTTTGCCAGTATAGGATAAAGTTCTAAGCAAAGGATATGTACATGTCATTACTTTATTTCTTATCGGTGTCTTAAAAAGCTGAAAAATATCCAAAGATAAAAATAAAATTAACTATGTATGAGTTGCTAGGCTCCTGTAGATCATAACTTTGAAGAGGAAGTTATTAGGATTATGAAATAGATTACTGAGTTCTAGAATGTTTGTGGGAAAATGTAAGAAATTATTGATTTATTGTCTTCTAAGGTTGTTTTCGAGTTGTTTAATGTGAGTCTCATCTTTTCCACAATATTAGAAAGTTACTTAGAGCTGGGATAGTGTCATATATTTCTTGTGCATTTTTTACTGACTAGCAAAATGCTGGACACATCAAGTGCTCAATAAATGCTTGTTTCTTCAGTGCTTGGTGCATTTATTTATTTTACTTTATATTGAACTGAAATAAAGTCAAAAGTTGCCGAGGTCCTATAATGGTGATGGTAAAGTCTGAAAACAAAAGGATGATATAGTGGAAATGTCCCAGTAGTGTCTCTGCTCTGAGCCTATTTGTTCGTGGTTAATATACAGAAATCAAAGCCCTTACCATCCTTCATCATCTTCTACTTCTGTTTCAGGAATGTCATTTTCAGGCGTTTCAGCAATTGCTTGAGTGAGTTTAGATTTAAACTGGTTCAGCAGTGCAAGGGTCTGAAATAACAATTAGACTGTTAAGTTTTCTGATAAAGATAAATATAATTTTAAAAGAGACGCTTAAGTTTGGTAGAAAAGGAAATATCCTACTTGGATGTAAAACAAAATGTTTGATTTTGAACAAAAAGAACAAAACTACCTTTAGGCTGCAATAGTTACATTAATAAACCTTGACATTGTTCTGTTTGGATTTGCACTGACATTTCCCCTCAGAGATAGGTGACTATTTTCTGATTTGGGAAACAAAAGTTTGCTTATGTAGAAGACAGAAGACTCAACTTTTAAAAATACACATTTGGCTTGGTGCATTGGTTCATGTCCCAGCACTCTGGGAGGCCAAAGTGGGAGGATCTTTTAAGCCCAAGAGTTCAAGACCTCATGACCAGCAGGGGTAATGTAGTGAGGCTCTATCACTACAAAAAGAAAAGAAAAAAAGTCAGATGTGGTGGTGTGCATCTGTAGTCCCAGCTACTATGAAGCCTGAGGCAGGAGGATCCCTTGAGCCTAGGAGTTTCAGGCTGTAGTGACCTATGATTGTGCCACTGCACTCCAGCATGGGTAACAGAGTGAGACTGTCTCTAAATAAATAACATAAAATAAGATAAAATAAAATAAAATAAAATAAAAAATGTATGCTCATTTATAGTTAAGAGTTTAGTGTCTATAAGAAAGAAAGGTAATTCACTAAGTTATGTGAAATCAAAAATAAAAAAATAGTATTGTTTATTTCACAAATTTCCAAAAATATAAAAATATCAATATTGGGAAGGTAGAATGAACATATTAACTGTTGGAAAATAAGTAAATTGGAATATCTTTAGAAAGCTGTTGATACATATTGGAAACTTTAAGATGATCATTCCCCCTGACTGAGTAATTCCAATCCTGGGACGATAGAAAAATAATGTGAAACAGAGAAAATGGCTTACGCACAAGATGTGCACTGCAGCATTACTCATACAAATGGAAAAATGAAAACCTGTTAGATGTCTATCAATAAGAAACTAGATAAATTTAGTAAAAAGCAATAAATATGCTATTTAAAAATTTTATTTTTATTTTTTTGAGACAGAGTCTCGCTGTGAGGCCCAGGCTGGAGTGCAATGGCACGATCTTGGCTCACTGCAACCTCCGCCTCCCAGGTTCAAGCGATTCTCCTACCCCAGACTCCTGAGTAGCTGAGACCACAGGCACATGCCACCACGCCCAGCTAATTTTTTTGTATTTTTAGTAGAGATGGGGTTTCATTATATTGGCCAGGCTGGTCTCCAACTCCTAACCTCAAGTGTTCCACATGCCTCGGCCTCCCAAAGTGTTGGGATTACAGGTGTGAGCCACCGTTCCTGGCCTAAATATGCTACTGTTATTGAAAATTATAAATACGCTATTGTCATTAAAAATTATATACATGAAACATTGCATTCTATTGTTAAGTGAAAGATGAATACAAATATTGTGTTAAGTATATTTTTTTAAAAAGTGTGTGTGTGTAGGGGGAACATTACTGTGAATTCTTGTTTGGCTCCTATGCTCTCTGTGGGCAAGAAGAAGCAAGTGGCTATAATTTTGTAATCACACTGTCTCCTAGATCTTAACAGTCTACTCCAGAATTTGAGCAGACAACAGAAGCTAGAAAAAGGTTTTTCTATTGGACATATTTACGGAGTACATCATTGTGAAATGGGATAAAATACTACCTGTCCGAGAAATCAAGGGCCTAATCAAGATTTTGGTATGTTGAATTCAATACTGAAATCCTCACATTTCATAAGGAAAAAGATGTGTGACAGTTCAACATGTGAATAACTGGTATATTAGAGAGTCACAATACATTCCTAAGCTCCAGAATTTATCTAAAGAGTATCAATAAGATTACAGTTCATGAAAAAGTTAAGTAGGTCTGGGCGATCTAGAACTCAAGCTTAATAAAGACAAATGGTGCCAAAATAACTGCAAGAAAAAGGTGGTTGGTTATTGCTTAAAAAAATGATAGTAAAAAGCATCTTCTACTTTTCTGCAAAATTTAATGCCCACATATTCAACAGCTAAAAATACATGCATTATCATAGCTACTGAATGAGATGAGTTTTGGGGAAAATTTATAAGTTCCTATAGAATATCATCATAGGCATTCTGAGGGCTGCAGAGTATGTTAGCATTTAGATATTTTATCTGTTTTTAGAGTACAGATTATAGAATTAAGCTCTTCCAACAATGTTAACAGATAAAGCATCCCTTGTTTTTAAACCTTATTCATTAAAAATACTCCATTGTTTATTAATTCTTATTGTATTTGCTTATTGATAAGAAAACAGATTACTGTAAAAATATTGAAAAATAGAAGTAAAATAACTGTTATCCCACCACACAGAATAACCACTGTTAATATTTTGGTAAATATACTTTGAGGTAGTATGTGTGTGTGTGTGTATGTGTTTATACATCTGTATCTATATCTAGCTATATCCACTATTGCATAAATGTATCTCTCCACATGCTTATCTCCATATCTATCTATTTAATCTATATGATATGGTCTGGCTGTGTCCCTACCCAAATCTCAACTTGAATTGTATCTCCCAGAATTCCCATTATGGGAGGGACCCGGTGGGAGGTAATTGAATCATGGGGGCCGGTCTTTCCCATGCTATTCTCGTGATAGTGAATAAGTCTCACAAGATCTGATGGGTTTATCAGGGGTTTCCATCTTTTCTTCTTCCTCATTCTGTCTTGCCACCACTATGTAAGAACTGCCTTTCACCCTCTGCCATGATTGTGAGACCTCCTCAGCCAGGTGGAACTGTAAGTCAAATTAAACCTCCTTTTTTTCCCAGTTTTTGGTATGTTTTTATCAGCAGTGTGAAAATGGACTAATACACTATAGCTTAAAAGAGGCTGAGGCAGGAGAATGGCGTGAACCCCGGGGGGCGGAGCCTGCAGTGAGCAGAGATCGTGCCACTGCACTCCAGCCTGGGCGACAGCGAGGCTCTGTCTCAAAAAAAAAAAAAAAAAAAAAAAAAGAGATAGAGTCTCACTCTGTCACCCAGGCTGGAGTGCAGTGGTGCAATCATGGCTCACTACAGCATCGACCTATCGGGCTCAAGCGATCCTCCTGCCTCAGCCTCCCAAGTAGCTGGGACCACAGATGCACACCACCATGCCGAACTATTTTTTTTTTTTTTTTCTGTAGAGATGGGGGTCTCCCTAGGCTGCTTAGGCTGGTCTCAAACTCCTGGGCTCAAGGGATCCTCCCATCTTGGCCTCCCAAAGTCCTGGGATTACAAGAGTGAGTCACCATGCCTGGCCCTTACTAATTTTTAATGATGGACGTTTGCATACTTGGAAATGTCTTTTTTAAAAGCACAAAGAAAAATGAAAACAAAAAAGACTTCTAAGTGGAATGAAATTTTAAAACTTCCTAGAAAATTATACTAGACCTGGATCTTTCTCCCTGAGTTACAAGTGACAAGGCAGTTTGTTTTTAGAGCCAATTAATGAGCTACTGGCATTTGCTCAAAGAGGAGAGACTGTGGCAAACAAAAAACATCCTCTTGGCTATTTTTAGCTTCTTCTATATTTAAGATTAGACTTTCTCCTGCTTTATTATAAAGGCTAGAGAAGACGCTGGACGGAAAAAAAATCACAAAAATAATGGGACACATTTGTTATAGTGTGAAGAAGATAGGATCTGCATGGAGGCATTCTGATTGGCATCTGCAGGGGAATTATTCAGTTATGGCTTTTCCTGAAGGAATGAATGGCCAACTACTTCCAGGAATGCTCTTTCAGCACAGCGAGAGCCTTCCCAGAATGTAGAAGCTATGCTGAAGGGGCCCAATCTTGGCACACTCTGTTTATGCATATCTAACACAAGAGTCTCCCAACTGGGCCCTGTGCCTCTGGTCCTGCCCTGTATCCAGTCTAATCTCCATATTGCAGCCCAGTTAGAGAGATCTTCCTAAAATGAAAGTGAGATCATATCACTTCCTTCTGTCAATGGTTCCCCATGGCCTTTAGGATAAATTCTAAACTCCTTAACATGGTTTAAAAATACCTTGTACGAACTTACTTTTGCTTACCTCTTCAGCCTCATCTTTCTCCTTCTCTTAGTTTATGTTACAGTCATACTTAATATCTTTTAGTTCTTTGCTAAGAGGTTGAAGACTTTTCATGTACGCACTGTTCCTTTTGTCTAGCCATGCTCTGCCTCCATCTGGCTGTCTCCTACACAACCTTTGAAGTTCAGCTGACAAATCATTTCCTTAGGAAATTTCCCAGATTCTTAAGCCATGTTAGGCCCCTCTGTTATTCATCTACATGGCTTCCTGTACCTACCCTTTCATAATGCTCACCCGCTTTCACTGGTATTACTTGTTTAACTAGCTCTTTTCCCTGATAGATCAGAGAGAGCAGGGATATGTTCATGTGTTGACTGCCAAATACAGTGATTAGTACATGGCAGGTTCTTAATAATTATTTGCTACAAGGGAGTAGGGGGAGGGGGAAGGAATGAATGAATGAGTCATCCTTAGTATCTCTGGTAGTATAGTCATTATGGTTGCTATTTAGAACACTTTGTGATTTCATGAAAACAAGTTAATAATGTACTTTTTCTTAATGAAATTAAGAAATTATCCAGACAGGTTTGGGCTTTTTAATTTACTTTTATTTTGCCTGTTTTATTTATACAACTAAAATGGTGTGTCCATATATATATATAAGGCAGTTTGTTTATATCGATATATATTAATATATATGTCTATGTATATGTCTATATATATATAGACATATATATAGCAGCACCAAAAATAAATGATTTCGGTCTGCCCTCTAACTTTTCAACATGAAGGGCTGCTTAAGAGATTTGTTTTATTAAGTGTCAAGCACTGCATGGCACATAGTGCTGACTCCCAAATTGTTGAGCTAGCTTCCCATCTCTTTTCATTCTTGATTTCTGACAACTTCTTAATATTACTACCTAAAAATTCAGGAATTACTTGTAATAAACAGTTTTATTACAATAGAAGTCAGCTAGTAGACCAAATGACTTATTTCCAGACAGTGTACGATTTCAAGCTAGGCTGGCTAGTCAGCATGGGAGATGTCGGGTTGGAAGAGACTCTCTCATCATTTATAATCACCACTTCTTCATTTCATAATATTCACTACACAGAGGTTCCACCTGGGTTTCTGAAGATACATGGCTTTATGAGGTTCCTGTGCTTACTGTGGGAGTACTAGGTTGAAACGTGGAAGTTCCAGGCTTTTTCACCACCAATGTCTGGAAAGAACTCCAGAGTTTGAATCTTTATGTGAGTGGCCAATGTCCACCCTATATAAATATATTCTTTTTTATTTTTAAGAGGTAGTGCTTCTCCTGATATATAATCAAATTAGGCTCCATTTAGAAACACTTAAAAACAATAAAAAGACAATAAATTCTGTATGGGTTTGGGTTTTTGAAGTTACCTGATCTTCCCGGGAAGTTCCCTTCTTTGACTGTTGCTTCCTCAAAGCTTCATACTTTTGCTTTTCTCTTCTGTATTCGGCAACAGCACCATCTGGAGTGGCTTCTTCCTCTAAAGAATAGTAGAATATTTTTAGAATAAGTAGTAAAATAGCTCTGTGGATTTATAGCAATGTTTATGCTCCTGTTGCTGAAGAGGAGGTTGGCACTTGGGCTTGGTTTTCGCCATTTAATTTCAAAAGAAAACCTGTAAGCCCCACCAGCTCTGTAACTACTTCCTAAATTAGAATGTGACTGATGTTAATTTATGAGCTGATTTTATACATATATTTACTATACACTGCACTACTGTAATTGTTCTTCTCACATGTCCTTATTTAAGTTGATTATAAAATCACCTATCTCACTTTTAAAATAATTAAGGTTTTCCTAAAATTCAGCAATACCATTTTACATTGTTTCCCTGCCTTAGAAGATACAACCTTTCAAATATTGGTTGATATTCCAATTACCTGACACTTTTGTTCCCCAGTTATAACAATAATAACCTTCAATTTAATGGCATCGTAGAAAATAAATATATCTAACAAATAAGTCAAAACAGCAAAAGCAGATAAAAATAATCTTTACTGAATTAGAAATTAGAAAACAAATCTATAGGTTTGATCCTGCAATAATTCCATGTGAAGATTAATATCTGGGTTCATAAAACACAGTTTTGCCTCAAAAACAAGCCAACAAACCCAACTAGTAACATTTTATAATACCTTACATGTATAAATATCAATGAAAATTTGTGACTAAAACACAAACACACACAGACACACACTCTCTCTCTCTCTCTCTCTTCTCTTTGGCTGGAAGACAAATGATAAGCCAGATGTAATCAAGAATGCTAGTAATCTTTCTACCAAAGCTTTAGTCTGTTAGTTGTCTCTTTGTTACCTAGCTTGAGGAACATCATGAATATGCAATATATTAACAATCAGCCATTTTGTTCAAGAGATTTTCTGGTCAAAAAAAAAATTTGAACTAAGAAACAAGTTATCTTTTTGTGGTCACCTAATATGATTTTGGTAGAACTTGGAAGGACAGTCCTGGTTTCTAAACTGACAGCTGCAAACATTAAAAACTGAGCACATGAAGGAAAAATGAACCATTAAATACAGAAATCATATCTGAGGCACACATGACTAGTAAACACTAGTGAAAAGAGTATGCCATCACAATTGGTATACATGAAGTGATTCTTATAGCAGGTTTAAAAATTACTTTCGGCCGGGCGCGGTGGCTCACGCCTGTAATCCCAGCACTTTGGGATGCGGAGGCGGGTGGAACACGAGGTCAGGAGATCGAGACCATCCTGGCTAACACGGTGAAACCCCGTCTCTACTAAAAATACAAAAAATTAGCCGGGCATGGTGGCGGGCGCCTGTAGTCCCAGCTACTGGGGAGGCTGAGGCAGGAGAATGGCATGAACCCGGGAGGCAGAGCTTGCAGTGAGCCGAGATTGCGCCACTGCATTCCAGCCTGGGCGACAGAGCAAGACTCTGTCTCAGAAAAATAAATAAATAAATAAATAAATAAATTACTTTCATATTTTTCTACTGAATTACGTCTTTGAATACCTCTCTTCTTCTTATCCTGCAGTAGTTAGATTTGCATTGTCCTGGGATAAAGAGCAAGCACTTTAAGATGACTTAGGATCACTACATGAGGCAGTTAATGCTTTCCTTTCCAGTTACGTCTCTCACAACTCCTTTGCCGCATCCACCTTGACGTGCTTTCACTTGGCTGATAACTAATATTCTTAAACTCTGCTCTCTTGACCAACCATCCGCCTTTGCACATGCTTTTCTTCCTTCAGGGATACTGCAAACACTTCATCTCTCCATTCTTGTTAATTCTCCTTGCTTAATTCCGGCTCCTCCTTTAGGTCTCAGCTTGATTGGCACTTCAGGGAGCCTTTTCTGATTCTGTACTTGAAGTCTGGTTTAGATGTCTCTCCTTTGAGCTTCCAAAGCACCCTTTAGCACTTATCACACTTTATGGCGATTTCCTGTTTACTTTTCTTTAAACTCACTAGACATTAACTCCTTGAGGACAAATCATATTTGTCCTCATTTTTTTTTCTTATTTCATGTCCTCATTTCATTTTCTTAAGTATATCTTTCAAAGACACACTTAAGACAGTGCTTGGCAAGTGATTCAATAAATAGTCAAATAAATGAAGTAATGATGTAATTGGAGAAGGGGAAAATAAGAAGGTGTAAGGTAATTTGCCCTCTTCCCCTCGCCAGCCTCACAGTTATAGTTAGCATTTGCCATGCACCTGGAATCTCCTGTTCCATTGCGTTTAGGGAGTCAATAATTATTTTCTGCCATTTTCTAGGGCAGAAGTTTGTAAAATTCTAAGGAAAATTGTGATGGGTATCTGTAGAACTGTTTAATGTTTTTATAGTTAAAAAAATGCAAAAGAGAAAGGACAAGTTCTTTGCTTACATTTTCAGCTAAAAAAGATTGAAAACCTTTATGTGTGGTAAGAATTTTGCAATAAATAAATGTAAAGGATATAGATGAATTCTGCTATCTCATGTCATAGGTAAGTTAAGCTTACAACTTTCAAAACAGATTCAGCATTGCTTATTTTAATGTGTTTCACATGCATCTTCTTGAACACGGTCCCTTTTAGCAAGGACCAACCACTTAATTTCACTTACTAGGAATGAGTAGGAAGTAGGAAAATGTTTAAAAAGTGCTATAAAGAAGCCTTAAAAATAAATTTTAAAAAGTCAAGGATAGGTACATTTACGTATATAATAAAGCATGGAAATTCTGTAACTATGTTGTTTATAATAATAAATGTCCTTTTAATAACTTAGAAAGAGTAATCACCTCATTTAGGGAACTAAATGCATGAAATGATAGAATTTTTAAAAACAGCTGTATTGAGGTAGGCGTTACATATAGTAAAACTCACTAATTTTGTATATAAAATGTGATGACTTTTGGTATTGTATAGAGCATATAACTTCCACTGCAATCAAGATCTAGAAAAGTTCCACATACCCTACAAAGTGTCCAAATGTCTCTTACAGTCAGTTTTCTTCTTCTGGCAATGAGGCATCAGCGATCTGCTTTCTGGCACCATATTTTTGCCATTACTAGAAACTCATACAAATGGGATCATACAGTATGTAGTTTTTTATGTCTGGCTTATTTTGGTGAGCAACTATTGTTGAGATTCATCCATGTTCCTTTGCATAACTGAATAATATTTCATGGCATGGATATACTCTAACTTGTTTATTTTGAGTTGCTTACAGTTTTTGGCTACTACAAATAATGCCTCTTTAAACATTTACACACACGAGTTTGTTTGTAGACATATATTTTCATTTCTCAGGGGTAAATACCTAGGAGTGGGATTGCTGAGTCAAGTGATAAGTGTATGTTTAATTTTATGATACTGCCATACTGTTTTACAAATGGCTGCACCATTTTGGCTGCATCATTCCTCTCAATATAGGAGAGTTTGAGTTGCTCCATATCTCCAAATATATCTGGTATTGTCATTTAATTGAGTATTTTAGAGAGTGTGAAACAGTATTTTGTGGTTTCTCGTGTTACTTTTCTGATGACAAGTGATATTACATTTTTTATGTGCTTGTTGGCCATTTATGTATCTTCTTTTCAAATCTTTTGTCTATTAATTTTTTTGTCTTATTAATGAGTTGTAGGAGTTTTCTTATATATTCTGGATACAAGTCCTTTGTCAAATATATATTCTGTAAATGATTTATCTCAGTCTGATTTCCCTTTTCATTTTCTTAAGTGTATGTTTCAAAGAGCAAAAGTTAAAATTAGATGAACAGCATTTTATCAATATTTAAATTTCATATCACACTTTTTGTGTCTTATCTAAAAAGTCCTTATTTTCCTCATGGTCTCAAAAGTTTTTTTCTAATGCTTTCTCTTAGTAGTATAAAATTTTAGCTTTTCTGTTAAGATATATAATTTATTTCAAGTTGATTTTTATGTATGGTGTAAGGTAAGGGTTCAGTTTTTTTTTTCTATACAGACATCAATTGTTCCAACATTATATGTTAAAAAGGCTTTTTTACCTCCAGTGAATGACCTTGGCACCTTTCTTGAAAATCAATTGACCATATATGTATATCTATTTCTATACACTATCTTCTGTTCCATTAATCTATGTCTCTCCTTGTGCCAATGGTATACTGTCTTGATTACTGCAGGTTTATAGTAAGTCTTGAATCAGTTAGTGTAAGCCCTCTAACTTTGTCTTCTTTTTCACAACTATTTTGGTGATTTTTGTTCCTTTGCCTTTCCATATAAATTTTAAAATCAGCTTGACAATTTCTTCAAATAAGTCAGCTAGGATTTTGACAGTAGCTGCATTGAATGTATAAATTAATTTGGGGAGAACTGCAATCTTAACAATAGTGAATCTATCAAAGTTGTACTGACTTAACCTGCCATGTTGAGGTCTGTAATACATCCTTTTGGTTCCAACCATCATGTACAGTCATGGTGCTGGTGTGAGATAGGAGTGAGGAGTGGCTATTTACTATCATCTTTGTGACTATCTCAGGATTAGTATTTCAGAAATAGGAACGTTTTGAAACAAGTATGGGTAATTGTAAAAATGACTGGCTGATATGCTAGAAGAAATAACATGAAATAGCAAATATAAATAAGCAGTTTTCATATAATGGAGAGCAAATAGCAGTACCTCTCTTCCACCAAAACATTATGGGAATGTAAAAAAAAAGAAGATATGTGCAATGTAATTAATTCTCACATCAAGACTCACTGAACAAACCAATGAACAACTTCCAATCCAGAAAGGTTAGTTGGTCAAAAAGTATTTTTAAAACAAACAAAAATTTTTATTATGGAAAAATTTCAACACAAATATAGAGAGAATAGTATAATGAAGCCTCTTTAGTTATCATCTATTATCAATAGCATCAACTTATGGACAATCTTATTTAACTCACAAGATATTCTTAAGACATTAAAACTAGCACTCAGACAGTAACCTAAAGCACACGCATTTCCTCTAGTAGGTAAAAAAGAAAGAATATGTGCTCTTAGTTTCCATTACAGGAGATGCCACCTTAGAGCGCAGACTTTGGGTGAGACTGATCTGAATCCTGGTTCCACAATTTACTATATGTGTGAGATAGGGATACACTATGTCATCTTTTTGTGCATCAGTTTCTTCAGCTATAAAATGGGGATGATAATATCTACCTCACTTGCTGTTGTGAGGATTAAATAAAATACTGTCTGACACGTGGCAAACAGCTAACAAACTATTATTACTATGTCATTCAGATTAAATTATGAAAGTATCAAAATATACACTCACACTGACTGTACAATTATGTGCTAACTCTATGTTTTTCTTTGTTATAACTGATAAGCTTTCAAAGGATATCACAGACTCTTGCACAAGTCAAGCTTGTTTTTCTTTCTCTTTCCCTCTCCATACAAATACATTTCTTTGATATTATGGAATTTTTTACACTGATGGAGGGAAAAGGGAAACTATTTTTGTTTTTGCTAGACTATGAAGCTATACACATTCTAAAAGTGGTTATAAGGATTTTCCAGTTGAGATGCTCTTAGACTTGTTAGCATTTTTATTTTACTTCCTCCTGCATTTCTCACATTTTAACCTATATTGTAAAAAGCTAATTAAGACAACTTTAATGTATGTATCAATTTATTTCGTTAGTATTTATGAAACCAAACACTCTTTTTATATTTTCTAGCCATGATAATGAAAACACAGGCATGTAGTTCAAATCCTCCTGAATGTATTTTCCCTGATAATATCTTAATATTGTAGCATTAGTCATTCTTCTTAATGTATAGTCATAACCAGCTTCATAAATGTTTTGTATAAGGCAATTAGTGATAGTGATGGCAAGCATCTGAAGAATGAATAAAATTCACCCATAACTTGTAGGATCTGTTTGATAATATCTGTTTGGTGATAGGATCTACATTTAAAATGACAAAGAAAAGACTTAATATTCTCTAACTGAAGTAAAAAATCGATTGCAAAACCAGTTTTGCTTTGAAAAATTCCAAGGAAATAGTTGGGTAAAATTTTACGGCTTTTCATTATTATTTAAATGATCCCAGATCAAATACGTAAGGCAACTCTTGTTTCACAAGGCTTCAAACACATTTCAATACTATTTCCATCTACCCCTGTTTACTATATTCCATTCTTAATGAAGCTCCAGTTAAACAATTTTCAGCAGATGGACTGAGAATGAAACCAAACTCTAGGATGTTGTCTATGCCTCAATTGCTAACTCAACTGTCATCTGACAAAGTCTTGGACTGTAATCTTATCCTTACTGCAGCTTTTGGTTTCCAAAGGGGGAAAGTGTATAAAAATTTGACTTTTTATCCTCTGATTATGGGTGAGACCTTTTTGACTTCAACACAGGAGTGGACCGCTAGCAAACTCCAACAGACCTGCAGCTGAGGGTCCTGTCTGTTGGAAGGAAAACTAACAAACAGAAAGGACATCCACACCAAAAACTCTTCTGTACGTCACCATCATCAAAGACCAAAAGTAGATAAAACCACAAAGATGGGGAAAAAACAGAGCAGAAAAACTGGAAACTCTAAAAAGCAGAGCGCCTCTCCTCCTCCAAAGGAACGCAGCTCCTCACCAGCAACGGAACAAAGCTGGACGGAGAATGACTTTGACGAGTTGAGAGAAGAAGGCTTCAGAAGATCAAACTACTCTGAGCTACAGGAGGAAATTCAAACTAATGGCAAAGAAGTTAAAAACTGTGAAAAAAAATTAGACGAATGGATAACTAGAATAACCAACGCAGAGAAGTCCTTAAAGGAGCTGATGGAGCTGAAAGCCAAGGCTCGAGAACTACGTGAAGAATGCAGACGCCTCAGGAGCCGATGCAATCAACTGGAAGAAAGGGTATCAGTCATGGAAGACTAAATGAATGAAATGAAGGGAGAAGGGAAGTTTAGAGAAAAAAGAATAAAAAGAAACGAATAAAGCCTCCAAGAAATATGGGACTATGCGAAAAGACCAAATCTACGTCTGATTGGTGTACCTGAAAGTGATGGGGAGAATGGAACCAAGTTGGAAAACACTCTGCAGGATATAATCCAGGAGAACTTCCCCAATCTAGCAAGGCAGGCCAACATTCAGATTCGGGAAATACAGAGAACGCCACAAAGATACTCCTTGAGAAGAGCAACTCCAAGACACATAATTGTCAGATTCACCAAAGTTGAAATGAAGGAAAAAATGTTAAGGGCAGCCAGAGAGAAAGGTCGGGTTACCCACAAAGGGAAGCCCATCAGACTAACAGCTGATCTCTCGGCAGAAACTCTACAAGCCAGAAGAGAGTGGGGGCCAATATTCAACATTCTTAAAGAAAAGAATTTTCAACCCAGAATTTCATATCCAGCCAAACTAAGCTTCATAAGTGAAGGAGAAATAAAATCCTTTACAGACAAGCAAATGCTGAGAGATTTTGTCACCACTAGGCCTGCCCTAAAAGAGCTCCTGAAAGAAGCACTAAACATGGAAAGGAACAACCGGTACCAGCCACTGCAAAAACATGCCAAAATGTAAAGACCATCGAGGCTAGGAAGAAACTGCATCAACTAACGAGCAAAATAACCAGCTAACATCAAAATGACAGGACCAAATTCACACATAACAATATTAACTTTAAATGTAAATAGGCTAAATGCTCCAATTAAAAGACACAGACTGGCAAATTGGATAAAGAGTCAAGACCCATCAGTGTGCTGTGTGCAGGAAACCCATCTCACGTGCAGAGACACACATAGGCTCAAAATAAAGGGATGGAGGAAGATCTACCAAGCAAATGGAAAACAAAAAAAGGCAGGGGTTGCAATCCTAGTCTCTGATAAAACAGACTTTAAACCAACAAAGATCAAAAGAGACAAAGAAGGCCATTACATAATGGTAAAGGGATCAGTCCAACAAGAAGAGCTAACTATCCTAAATATATATGCACCCAATACAGGAGCACCCAGATTCATAAAGCAAGTCCTTAGTGACCTACAAAGAGACTTAGACTCCCACACAATAATAATGCGAGACTTTAACACCCCACTGTCAACATTAGACAGATGAATGAGACAGAAGGTTAACAAGGATTTTGTAATAGAAGTTAAGAACTCAAACACTTGGTGCTTCAGGGAAGAATGGGTAAATCACAGGGTGTTCCCTATCATTATACAGCTGTAAATGCTCTGATACTCCTTTAAATAAAGAATGCTCTAAAGAGAGCGACAGCTTCTAAAGTTGTTGAGAAGTTATATTTTTTATTTATTTATTTTTTGAGATGGAGTTTTGCTTTTGTTGCCCAGGCTGGAGTGCAATGGCGCGATCTTGGCTCACTACAACCTCCACTTCCCGGGTTCAAGTGATTCAGGAGTTGTTTTTTATCTGCAACTATCTTTGAGTTTTACTACTTGGATGTATTTTGGAGCTTTTAATTTGATTGTGGTTGTTAATCATTTAATACCAATTTGATTTTTTTTAAAGATATACTCAACAGAGCTAAGAAAAAATTCCACTGACTACCAACTATAGGTGGACTAACAAGAGTTGAGAAACAATTGAATTACATAAATTTGATATTAGGTCAGGGTAGATAGTTGGGTGACAAATATTATTTTAAGGGTTGTCTATTAATCTGCCTAATTCAGTGGTACACAATCTTACCACTGAAACATGTAGTATTTTAGCTTGGGCTAATTTTACCTTGTGATAATTTTCTCACAAACAGCTACAAAATAAAAGCAGATGTTCTCTGAAGTACTGATGAAGGGCAACTTAATGCTATTTTGTGTCTGTATGCCTGCATGTAGAATTAGTTGATCTGATATAACTTCAAATTAAAATTCCATGTACTACTAAATGTTCTTTACTAAATTATTTTCTTTCAATGAAATAAAAGGGACAGACTGTATCTCATGGAAATGACATTTCATTCTAAAATTTTGATTTTCTAAAGTGAAATGCCACAAAATTAACTTAAAAATCTCAACTAATAGAATACTTAAAATCTTTACTTCTTCCAAAAGCAATTTCCCTGTCTAAATAAATACTCAAAACTGCCTCAAAGTAAATGGGATTTCCTCTCAGACATATCATTTTGCTAATGAATTCCATCAATTCCATCCATAAGATAAAATGCCAAGATATGGCTAAAGGTGTTCACACAAATTCCAGGTGGAAAAGATTGATTTGGTAATTTTTTCTGTCCATCTACCAGTGCCAATTAAGAACTTAAAAAAGTAAATCACCTTTGCATCACAAATTATGATAATAAAATTGAGCTCAGAAAGACTGATCCAAACCAGCCAACTGTTTGAGGTCAGAAAAGCTGGCCACTAATAGTTTTATAATGTAGACGTATTACAGTCATTTATGAAAATGGAAAACACGTCAGGTAAATATAGAAACCCAGTCAAATTCATAGTCTTGTCAATTTTTTTTCCAGAAAGTCATAAATCTAAATAATCAAGTTCAGAAAAGATAAGGCAGTCATACCACCTCCTGTTATATCCACTGGCTGCTGCAGTTCTTGGTCTTTTGAGATTTTTAATTACCTGACTTAAGGATATCTTTCCCCTCCTTATGTTTTCATTTCTAGCCCAAACAAATAGGCAGACAGCTTGAGAATAGCTGTGAGGTCTGCTGATGTTTCATTATATTCATCTGTGATACCATGATTAAGCCTGTTAAGATTCCACCTGGACTGCATGGAAACTGTAACTCAAACACTTTACAGGGTACACACAACCAAATGCGATGACATTTGCCACAAAAACCCAACTATTTGAAAAAGCTGGTCAATTCTTCTATTTCCTAACTTGGTGTATCATATTAGTATAAAGTACTTCTATTTATAGTATGATCAACTATGAATGGTCATTGTACATTCATGTTTCATAATTTAATCATCAGCATACTCTGAGTAATTTCCTTAGCTCTGTATTTCAGTTCACTAATTCTCTGTTCAGTTGTATCTAATCAATATTTAAGCCATAAACTGGGTCATTGAATTTAATAATTATATTTTCTATTTCTAAATATTCTATATGGCTTTTACAAATCACCTACTCTTTTTTATTGCCTTAATTTTTTATTATGATTTTTATTTCTTTAAAAAAATCTCTTTATTGGCCAGGCATGGTGGCTCACACCTGTAATCCCAGCACTTTGGGAGGCCGAGGCGGGCTGATTGCCTGAGCTCAGGACTTCAAAACCAGCCTGGGCAACATGGCAAAACTTATCTCTACTAAAAATACAAAAAAAATTAGCTGGGTGTGGTGGTGGCGGGCGCCTGTAATCCCAGCTACCCAGGACACTGAGGCAGGAGAATTGCTTGAATTCAGGAGGTGGAGGTTGTAGTGAGCCGAGATTGCGCCACTGCACTCCAGCCTGGGCAACAGAGAGAGACTCTGTCTCACAAAATAGAAACTGTTTAAAACAAAGTTATTACGTTCTATCACTCAGATTGTTCTTGGGGATTGTTCTGTTATGTCTTCTGACCCTCTCCCTAGGGTGGTCATTTATTTATGTGTTTTCTAATCTTTTATCGTGAGTTTATTTTCAGCTAGGACTGCATCTCCATCACACTCCATAGGAATCCTAGGCACCAAGATTGTTTAAGTATCCCTATAGAGAGGTTTTGCATTGGTTTCTACCAGACAATCAAGGGGTTCCAATGGTCCAGAGCCATTTTTTCCCATTATTTTCTTGACTTGGGAATCCTATGCCATATAAATAGCATACATTCAGACTTTATATTTACGCCTGGTAGAGGTTTAGAGTTTTGGCTTTTTCATAAGAGTCTTTCTTTTTTTCTGCCACACACAGTTCTGAAAAATGGCAAGCTTCTTTGTGGCATTCCTGACCAGGTAGACAGATTTCTAGTTCCTACCTCTCTAACCCAAGGCCATATCTTCCATCCAAATGTGAGATTAAAACCCTAGCTTCTAGGTATTAGAGCCTCCATTTGGGTCCAAAATCCACTTGGGCCACTGTAGTATTGGCTTACTCAATGTCTGGTTATGCCTTCCTTTTGTTTCTGATACTTATGATTTTCCTTTTCTTTCTTACCTTCTTTTCTCTCTTCCTCAAGCCTAGCTAAGTATTTAAATTGGGCTGGATCATATTTTATCCAGCATTTCTATAGATTTGTAGGAGAAGAAAGTTTTGTGTTAGCTCAGTCCGTGTTGCCAGAACAGGAAGTAGCACATCCATTTCTCATGTGCTTGAATCCTCCTGAATAAACAAAAATTCAATAAGTGACTAGATGATTTTAGTGATACAAAACTGGCTAATAAAATGCACAAGACATTTAAAATAATTCTGTTTTTCTAATACAGAGTGCTCTACTTTTACTTTTCTTATAAATCTCAATGTACACTGGATGATTCATAAACAATAATGATGCATTATAGTGACTATTCATCATTACCTGAAATTTCTATGAAATACATGCTAAACAGATAGTAATGAAGGATGGAATTAAAAAAGAATATCTACTAAGAACTTACTATATGTCAAGCACTATGCTAGGGTGTTTTGATTATCTATGAGGAAAGTATCAATAAACCTATTTTACAAATGAGGAAACAGGATATGACCACAATTAGAATATAGTAAAGCTGGGATATGAGCTGAGGTCTGTATGATACAAAGGTACACACTGTGTCCTACTGTCTTCAATTAAAACTTCAATTCATAATTACACAGTATCTTCCGTGTGCCTCCTATGCTAAGAGATGCTTTGAAAGAAATGTAAAACATATGATACAGGCTTTTCATTCCAGAAATTAAAGGGTAAAATGAACTTAACATACGTGAAAAATATCACTTATAATGTAAGTATCAAAATGCGGATTCACAGATATAATGCAAGCATCTTGGGGACTTAAAGATTACCTATGCTATGGTGTTAAAATAAAAAATTTAAAAATATATTAGTTATGTATGAGATAAAAATAGGAGAGATATATGTATAATATAATATATATATTCATATACATATATGAAAGGGCTTGGGAGGGCAATGTCCAACATCACTATAACCATCAGTTTACTAGAGCACAAGAGCTAGGAAGCAGCTTGAGGATCTTCTAATCTAACTTCCTGTTGACAGATGAAGCAACTAAGGACCAGGTAAGTGACATTACTTAGCCAGAGTCCCATGTGAGTTATCGGCAGAGCCTGGGCTAAAACTTGTATTCCAACTCTTAGTTTGTAAGACTGCAAGTTAAGTACTGCACATTTGTTCCTGCATGTTATAAAGAATGTCGCTTATCCTTTCCCTAGGAGCTAGTCAGAAACTTAATCTTCAATCCACTTGAATCTCTTCATTGGCTATCTACCTAATGAACCAATGTTATCTATCCACAACTTTCATTGTATAGATTAAAAGAGCTTATACTTATACCCTCTGTTGTCTCAGGACCAGAGTCAAGGATCTATCAGCTCTAAGTAGCTGCAAATTCATTCATTTAAAAAAAAAAAAAAAGGTGTATTGAGCTGGGTGTAGTGGTGCAGGCGTGTAGTCACAGCTACTCAGGAGGCTAAGGTGGGAGGATCACTTGGGCCTAGGAGTTCAAAGCCAGGCTGAACAACATAGCGAGACAATCTCTAAAAAAAAAAAAAAAAAAAAAAGTGTACTGAGTGGCTATTCTGTGACGCAACTGTTAGTAAGCCTGCTTATAAATGATTTTAAATGTCTCTGGATTTACTATTTCAAGAAAATTTTTGCTAATAAAGGTGATGTGGTAATAACAGTAAACATCATTTGATTAACAAAATAGACTTGATGGATATAAAAAATGTTAATGCTACAAATGTCTAGTTGTACCTCATACTTTCTGGAAAATACAAAGTCAATTTGTATTTTTTTTTAATATACCAGATCTTATATTAATTCAAGGAAAAGTATCAGACCTGAAAATAGCTAACATGATGGCTAACATTTAAAATTTCAATTACTTACTATACGCCAGACACTGGTAACTGAGTTACTTGTTTAATCCTCTAACTAACAATTCTATGAGGAAAATATGTTATGAACCTCATTTTGCCAACGAGAAAACGAAAGCAGGAAGAGGTTAAATAATTTATCACATGGATCATAAACCTGGGGATATAAACCCATGTAGTCTGGCTCTAAAGTACAAGCTCTTAACCAGTTTGGTTGTTTCTTCTTCATGTTTGAGAAAAAAAAAATCCCTAGGAAAACAACTCCAATCTGACACAAAAATGCACCAGGTAACCAACTGAGTATATCCCGATGAAATAAAATCCTACAAAAAAAGGCACTAAACTCCCCCAGACCATAATATATGGTTTAATGGATAATAAGGGAAAAAAAAAGACCAAACATTGGGTTTACTCAGTTAAGTTCTACCTAGGAAGAATCCCTTATGGCTTTTTCTGGATTCTCCTTAATTAATCATATTTTCCCCTCATTTGAAGCTTCAAAACACTTTGTGGCTCCCAAGCACACTGTATAACTGCTTCTTTGTCTATATTACCCTCCAGGCTGTAAACTCACATGGCAAGAACTGTGGCCTAGCGTATGCCTTGCATATAGTATGTACTAAATAAATAGTAGTTGAATGGACAAATAAACAGATCATTTTTAGGTCCTGAATTACAACAGTGTCTACAGTCACCTTATTGCTTTTACTGAATGGAAAAGTTCCTGGAGGGACTTGTAGGGCCTTAGGGCCCCTAGCATACAAACACTTTTTCAATAGATGGTTGCCTAATTAAGTTGAGGTATAAGTGATTAGATAATTCCTGACACTTAAGTAAGGGTGAGAGGAGTTCATGAAGTCTGCTTTAAGGCAGTTACCCCTGATTAGGGCCCCTGGGCACTAAGCTTTCTGGGTAAGAGTTGCAGCCATTCATTGTGGTTTTACCATCTCTCCTGAGGAGCTACTGGCGATAAACTACATATTCTCCCTCTCCCAGTCAGAATGCCTTTTCTTTTGTTTTATTAAGAAAATCCATCATGGAAATTATAATGGGAATATTCTGCAACAATAAAATGAGAGCCTATAGGCAATATATTCTATACTATCATTTTTTCATTATTACAACCCATAATATTTATTTAGTGACCAGAGACGAAAGCCTTACTAACTTTGTTTTAAAGATACTTGAAAGTTGTTAAGGTGATATATTCAAATAGTGAATAAGAAGAAAACTTGTCCAATGGAGTTGCCAAAATAAAAACCTATTCATAATAAAAAATAATTTAATGGGGGGGGGTCTCTATACATGTGTATTTTACAGAAACTAGATAGAAGGATGCTAAAGTTTATTTTTTTCTATACTATGGACTACAATTTAAAAAACTACCATTTATTCATTCTGTTTCACCAGTTTTCATTTTCAGCATATTTTTATGCTACAAATTGAACAATACTGGCTCCATCTGGTGGTCAATAAGCCTCCTAAAGGTTCATGCAAATTAGTTAAAAGTGGTTAAATAATTTAGGGGTTACCTGAAATATACTTGAACATTAAAGTATGCCTCAACACTGAACACTGATTATGTTTGTAATTCAGTCTAATTTACATGGAAGTGTTAATTTTTTCTTCTATAGTTTAATCGAAGCTTCATTGCTTCATGTTATGAGGGGCTTAAAAAAATTCTCAAAATAAAATCATACAGAACGTTTACCTCTGTGTTTTTCCATTAGAGAATTTGAGAAATGTGCAGGTTACAAATTATCTCAGGGAATAAATAATACAGTTAAAATTTGTGCAGTTTTTCAGATTGGATTCCATTTTAAAATATAAACTTGAAAATACTCACTGATTTTCTACTGTATTTTCCATTAGAGACTTCCAGAAGGGTAGCTTGTGAATATATAAGAGTTCATATCTAGGAGTTTTATATATTCACATGCTACTGAATTCTTAATCTTGATTTTTAAATTCTGCATAAAAGGAGTGTGTCTAGAATCACAACATAAAATTTGAGTACTGTGAAGTTCTTAGGTATCAGCAACCTACTCATTTTACAGATGAAAAAACTGAGGTTTGGAGAAGTTCAATGATTGTGCTAAACTGGGAGTATGAGAAAACAGGTTTTACGAGAAGCCAGTGTCTCCTCTTCACATATACTACCATATGCACTTTCTCTGCAGCACGTTCTCACTGCACATATGCTTCGTAACAAACTAGTAATCACATTGGGGTTATGTACATTTACAGCATAGTGTGACATTTATAAAATGGAACGTATCCTTAATATAGTTTTAATTCTCTAAATTAGGAATTTTTAAAATTTTTACTTTTGCTATTTTCCCTTAAGATGTCGGAAATTAAAAAAAAACAAACCTGTTTTAAAGCCCTACTCCTATCAAAATACAAAATTTTATCTTGCCTTTTCAGGAGTAAAGTGCTTTGTTGAGTTTATAATTCAAATAGCAGTTATGTTGGTAATAAATTATAGTCATGACAGCATATAATTTAGGATATCACAAAGTATTATACTAAAAATCAATTCAAATAAATTTAAGTAATCTTACCGAACATGTTAAGGGATAGAGAGAACTTAGATCAGTAAAGACAGGTTCTGAACACAAAACATTAAAACTGGTCTTAATTGTTTTATTTTTACTAATAATTTTTCTTATACTGCTCCTTGAGGAGCAGGGTTAACCCATGGGCAATGTGCCCAGAGTCTCCCTAATAACGTTTTTTATTAAACGTGGGTCTACTACATAAACTTATCAGGGAGCCTGTCAGATAGACTACTTGATAAGCAGCTTTTTACAGATGTTTCTGTATTCTTAGAAATGGTCACAAGACACAACTGCAATATATAAATGATTATTGAGAATTGTTGAGGGGCATATGTGCTTTTGGGGGCTCCAGCTTTCTACCTATCAGCTGTAGTTTGTTGTTCCTGTTTAAATTTGCTCATCCTCCCTCACGCAAACCTCTGGACTAGCACACAGGTTGATTGATGTTGCCCCCAGGTACCTCAACAGAGCACACTTTGTGCTTCTGCAGATGGTGTGATCCACAATTCTTGTAGCTTGATGGCCATTTTGTAAACATTTCCATGTTGCCCTGCCATTCTGGATGTGGAAACTACAAATTATGTGCCCCGTGTTGTAGCAATAAGAAAAAAAAAATTCTTCAAGATAAAAAGATTTTATGAAGCCAATGAGAAAGGAGACTAAAGAAGTACTACCTAAAATTGCCCAAGGCAAATTAAGCATTGCAGAATATCTGTGTTTCTAACAGTACTTAAAGGAGGGTTCTATTGTTTTGTAACATGAGGTAATTTTCTCCAAGTAGTTATAAGAATTTACAAATCTGTTCAAAGCAGTCCTTAAAATACTTGCATGTGTGGTATGGCAGAGTATTCTTTAGATTTCCTATGGGACTGAGGAAACTGAAGCAATAAAGTAGCTTCTAAAATATAAGTATGACCACCTCTGCCAGCACCATCACCATTTTTTAGGATCTAGCATGTCTGAGACACAATGCTAAGAATACTGTGCATGCTTTATTACTTAATTCTGTAACAACAGAAGGGGTATTATTATCCCTATTTCATGCATGAGGAAACAGAAGTTTAGAGAGGTTATCTCTTGCCCCAGGTTATATGGCTAATAAATGATAAAGCAAGGATTTGAATCCAAGGCTGTCAGACTTCAAAGCCCATCCTTTTTCTACTCTATTTAGTGCAAACAGTTATGGTGGTAGGTGGTACTATTATGCATAGGAGTGAGGGAAACAATGACAGTTTTCCAGGTTAGGAGCTTATATACTGGAAAGGATAAGACATACACTATTACTGTGTAGTGGTACAAATAATTTGAGAGGCTCTGATATGCAGAGAAGGGAGAGGGAAAGCTGGGTAGAGGAAGTGGCAGCATAAGTGGGCATTAAAGGAGAAATAAGATTTGGCAATAGCAGGTAAAAGAGAAATAATAACCAAGACATAACAACCAAAGGAAATACAGGGCAGGATGCACAGGAGGCAGAGAAAAATTATTCTTTGAAAATGAAGAATGTATAAATAAGATGGGGAATAAAGAAAATAAGACAAAACTCTGATCATGAAAGTCTCTGAATGCCAGATTAAGAAATTTGAACTTTATTTTGGTAAGCAATGAGCAGCCACAATTTATATCTTGTTGGTCGTATACTGCCAAAAATAATTCATAGGTGTTTGTGAGCCTCTTATAAAATTTTCTATTTCTAATATTCCTATACCTAATTATTGATTATTTGTGAGCCTTTTATAAAATTAAATGTGTTGAACCATTCTAGATTGTTATGTTGTTTGGGCTCATGTCTAAGAATTTTTTTAGGGTTATTTTCTATCATAGTACTAGCTTTAGTTAGTTGATAAAATGGCGGTAAAATTTCAAGTTTCCTGATGCCCACACACCTCTTGATCAATGAACAAAGCATTCCTCAGTAGTTTAGTGACTGCAAGTGCAAAGGTGAGAGAGGGAGAGAGAGGGACTGACTTCCCAAAATCTTGGGATTTCTTTTCCTAATAATTTTAATAAGGAACTTTGGAAAATATCCTGGTAAAATTATTTTTCTATATCTACGAGGATATTTTAATTGAAATATGAAAGTATGTACAACTATTTGAAAGCACCATATCCAGTTGTTTCTGACTCTGTTTCACTGTTGACTTTTTTTTTTAATTTTTATTTTTTACCTGCCTAGACCAACCAGACCAGATTAATGTCAGATTAATGACATATCTGACAAATTAAGTTTTGAGATGGAGTGAAGGTAGGGGAAAAGCTCATCCAACTATGCTCCATTTGAAGTCTACTTGTGTCCAAATGGGCTTTCTGGAACCTGAGGTCGGGTGGTGAGTTGAATGGGGGTCGCCTTGCTCAATTTTAGTGGTAATGCTGTGAATTGTAGGCTAGCAATCAGTCTGCTGATTCTGGCATACAGCTAACAGGTCATATTGCTTGTGGCTTGTTTCATTTTTTGAGGAAACAGCACTTTGCAGTTTTACAGTGGAAAAAACATTGGATAAAATCTTAAATCTACCATTTAAGTTAGGGTGAGTACTAAATAGCTTTAATACTTTGGTTTCTTCATTTGCAAAGTAGAAACTATAATATTTGTTTAATCTAATTCTCAGGACTGTTACAGAACTAAATGTAATGAAGCATGTGACAGGACTTTGTAAAGTGTTGATGTTACATAAATGAGGTATTATTATTATTTGGCAGTGAATACAAGGCACTGTATTTTATGTCTGTAAGGTACTTTATAGTTATGACTGCCTTCAGCTGATTAAGTATCATTTGAAGAAGCAGGGAGTAGATATCATATTTTTCATTTTATTAACATAGATTGTTTGAATAAGAAATATTTCTGTATATTAAATCCTATTTCCAAAGTACCAATAAAACTCATAATTGGGAGAAACATAGAAAATTATTTTGTGAATTATCAAAACAGTTTATATTTTCTATAAATTTGGATGTTCAAATGTAGCACTGCTTATCATGGGGCTTACCTATAATTCTGAATTTGATTAAAGAATAAACAGTATTTGTTGGCATAATGATGGAAAATGCTTTGCTACTCCTATCTTCTACCTATAACTAACATACATACATATATATGCATATAGAAAGCACTATATATATATAGTGCTTGTGGTTTGTGGCTTGTGGCTATATATATAGTGCTTTCTATATGCATATATATGTAGGTATGTTATAGGTAGAAGCTATATATATATATAGTGCTTTCTATATGCCAGGCAGCCTGCTAAGTGCTTTAGGCATAATAATTCACTTAAATATAATAGGGGGCTGTGCACAGTGGCTCATTCCTGTAATCCCAGAATTTGGGGAGGCTAAGGTGGGAGGCTCCTTTGAGTCCAGGAGTTCCAAGTCCAGCCTGGGCAACACAGCGAGATCCCATGTCTTTAAAAAAAATTTAGCCTGGCATAGTGGCACATACCTGTAGTCCTAGCTACTTGGGTGGTTGAGTCGGGAGGATCGCCTGAGCCCAGGAGTACAAGGCTGCAGTGAGCCATGACTGCACTACTGCACTCTAGCCTGGGTGACAGAGCAAGACCCTGTCTCAAAAAACAAAGGAACAATAAATCAGGGAAGTAGTTATCACTGGAAAGACCAGGATAAAGCACTTGGAGACCTATGCTTTTGGTAAAAGCTGAGAACTGTAGAAAATGATGTGATCACTAGATGTCTGTGAACTCTGAGTGAGAAGGGCACCGAAGTTAGATACAGGAATGTGAACTCCTCGAAGGCAGAAACTTTTCTGTCTTATTTACTATTTTATGTCCAGAGCCTAGAATAGTGCCTACACTATCTCACATTTGATACATATCATTTAAATGAAAGATTAACTTTTGTTTTTAAAAAAAAAGGAAAGGAATTTTTTAGTGGAAAATGTATTCCTTGAGAAAGTAACTGAAAGAGCGAGTGGGAAGATGGCAAGGACAAAGCAGAGTTGGCTGAGTAACTGGCTTTCCTTGTCCCAAGCCTTGAAAAACTGTGATCATCAAGTGCCATGTTAGGCTTAATGTCTGTGAGCATTTCTAATGAGGTATAGAAAGCCAAAGGAATGATCAAGAAACAACAGAAATATAATGCTCATCAAGGCAACTTGTTAAATAAAAGTCCCTGAACTCTGTATTACAAAAACACATTTGCTGGGGAAAAGAAAAAAAAAATACTTAAAAAGTGCCTTTGTTTTGAAATGGCATTATTTAATCCTTCATTGTAGAAGGATTATTTGGGTTTGTCTGATTAAGTTCCATAAAGTGAATTAGTCACTAAAGCAATCTTACACTTTCTTCTTGGTGAGGTGAAAAATTTCTCACCCTCTTATTTTGGATTAGAACATAATTACAGACACGTTCTCACTGATTAAATTTTTTCTTTGGCTTAGTCACTAAACAAAGCCAACATACTGAGTGAACTGGGTTCAGTATTCTGAGTTAGTAGCTTCACATTCTATTCCAAGCTCTGTCACTCACTCGGGTGAAGGCTTGAGTCTGTCTCAAATGCTTTGTCTCTACTCTCTGATACAGAAAACACACTGTTAATTACTGTGGCCTTCAAGGTATGTAGTGAATTAGTGTAATATACTGTTAAATTAGCCAGAATAATAACAGTGTGAATAATAGAAAAACAAGCAAGCCAACATTGAGAAATATTTCTGAGAAACTTAGTTTACTGGATTCTTTCTTAATAGTCTGCCAAGCATCTTCACAAGATACACACCACAGACTAGCAAAATCTTCAGCAGTAATATAGTAAATGTTGCAACCCTCTTCTATTCAACCACAACCAAATGGGTGAGAATAAACATAATTATTCTTCTATAAATGCCTCACATGGCAACTTGGCAAAGCATGGAATAAAGTACAAGGGACTTCTCCATGGGTTTTGTAGAATGGAAAGTACAAAAAACTTTTTTTTGTTGTTGTTTTCTATAGCAGACTCAAGTCAGTCTCCTGAAGTCTCAAATAATAATGCAACTAAGATGTTCAGAAATAAGCTAGAAGAGTGGAAAAAAATAAAATTAATACTGCTAATTCTTGGTTGAGATTATCTGAAAGGAGCACAAACTGTAAGCTTGCTTCTAAAGGGAAAGTGTAGTAATAGAGTGTCTAGTATCCACTGCCAAATAGTATTAACAAAACCATAGGCTTAAATAGCATAAAAAATTTTTATTTAATATTATTTCTCAGGCATTCCAAGAGTATATAGATGTTGTCAATAAACCTTAAATTACTATAGTGAGGGAGAGTATAAAAATGATGGAATGAAAGATTCCATACCCCTCTCCAGGTTCTAGACAAACAATTTGCAAGATAAGAAAAGGCCCCACGCTTTCTCTTAAATCTGTGCTTTTGTTCATGTTGTATACTATCTAGAACACCTTCATTCACCTAACTTACTTGTCTGAACCAGTAGCCTCAAAAATTTGTATATGTAAAGGGTTTCCAGTGCACAAAATGGCCCACTGAGAAGTGAAAAGAAAATGTCAGAATGCTATTTATATTTTACTGTATTGTTTAAAACTACAGTTGGCCCTCTGTATCCATGGACTCTGTTGAATCCATAGATTCAACCAACTGTAGATCAAAATTATTTGGAAAAAAATGTTTCTGTACTAAACATGTGCAGACTTTTTTCTTGTCATTATTTCCTAAATAATACAGTATAACAACTATTTACATATCATTTACATTACATTAGGTATTATAAAGTAATCTAGAGTTGATTTAAAGTATATGGAAGGATGCACTTGGGTTATATGCAAATACTCTGCCATTTTATATCAGGGACTGGAGCGTCTTAGGATTTTGTGTCTGCAGGAGGTCCTGGAACCAATCCTCCATGGATACTGAGGGACAACTGTATTCTTTTTTTTTGGTATATGTTATATATAGTACACAACATATTCATTCAGTAGTACTGACGTATGAGTCATAAATACATTTTAGAAACACATATTTGGAAGTCCATCAACTGAAAAATTAACAAGATGTGATATAGACATAAAATGGAATATTATTTGGGCATAAAAAGGAACAAAGTATTTGATACATTCTACAACATGGATGGACCTTGGAAACATTGTGCTAAGTGAAAAGATGTCAGTTGCAAAAGATTACATATTATATGATCCATTTATATGCAATGTCCAGAACACAGAAATCTATATATGAAGAAAGTAGATTAGTGGTTGCACAGGGGAAGTGGGGGCTGAGGCTGTAACAAGTGATAGCTAAAGGGTATGGGTTTCTTTTTGACATCATGAAAATGTTCTCAAATAAAATGGACTGTGCAGATATCTATGAATAAACTAAAAACCATTGAACTGTATACTTTCAATAGGTGAATTGTATGGCATATGAACTTTGAAAACTATTTTCAAAACATTTATCTGATAAAGGACTTGTATCTAGAATACATAAGGAACTCTTCCAAGGAAATACGACAACAAACAATTCAATTAAAATAATATGATTAAAATAACAAAAGACAACCTGATTTAAGCACATGAAAAGATGTTCAACATCATTGATCATTACGGAAACGCATATTAAAACCAATTGAAATACCATTACACATTCCTTAGAATGGCTGAAATTAAACACCAATAATACCATTAATTGACAAGGATGATGCAACTAGAACCCTTCTACATTGCTAGAGGGAGTGCAAAGTGATACAGCCACTTTGGAAGACAGGTTGGCAGTGTCTTATGAACTACCATATGACCCAGAAATCACACTCTTAGGTACTTATCCAAAATAAATTAGTGCTATAACAGCTTTATTTATAATACTTAAAAAAACAAAAGTAACATAAGTATTCATCAGTTGATGGATGGATAAACATATTATGGTATACACATACAGTGGAATATAACTCATCACCAAAAAAGGAAAAAAAACCTGGTACAATAGATGAATTTCAAGAGCATTACGCTAAGTAAAAGAAGCCAGACACATATTGTATGATACCATTCACATGAAATTCTGAAAATAGCAAAACTATAGTGTGAGAAAGCAGATTAATGGTTGCCAGGGCTGGGTCTATGACTAGAGGGGATTAACTGCAAAGGGATTTAAGGGAACTTTTGAGGGATAACAGAAGTGTCCTATGTCCTGATTGTGCTGGTGGTTATATAACTGTACACTTTTGTCACATCTCATTGAATTGCATACTTAAAATTGGCAAACTTTATTGTATGTAAAGTATACCTCAATAAAGCTGATTTTAAAAGATACCATGCCTTGCCTTATTCTCCATAATGTAAAATAGCAAAATAATTCAAATGGTTAGAATGGTATTGGTTTTAATCTCTTATTCCTCTGAAATCTGTATTTGATAACTTTTTAATTTTGGTTTTTATTTTCCTTGCCTTCCTTAAAGAGTATTTTACGTATAACAAGCATCAAATGTTTCCTGAATTAACAACTTAATGAATTAATACTTCATGATAAAATTCTAGTATAATAAAATTTATGTAAGTTTAGTTTTTCAATGAGGTAGAAAAGGATTGGAAAAAAAACACGTATATTGTATACATTAGACAGATACCATATATTACTATTAGTTAAAATTTATATAATAGTTTAGTATCATTGTGATTTGTTCTGGACCAGCAATATCCAACACAAATATAATGTAAGCCATAAATGGAATTTTAAATTTCTAGTAGTTACATTAAAAACCTAAAAGAAAACAAATGAAATTAATTATAAGTTTAAAATTTAATTCAACATAGAAAGATATTATTTCACTATGTAATCAATATAAAGTAATTACTAAACTAGCTTATATTTTTTGGTATTGTCTTCAAGATCTGGTATTCATTTATAGCACAGCTCAGTTTAAACTCATGACATTTCAATTCAGCTAAGAATTACCTGGGGAGCTTCAAAAAGTACCGATGCCTGGGTTTCAGCCCCTGGGTTTTGGAATTTTTAGGTGATTCTAATGTGCAGAAAAGTTTGAGAAACACTGATCCAATGATGAAAGAGTGATCAGGACAGGAATCTTAGAGAAATGATCTTAAACAACAACTTGAATATTGAGGTAATATGCATTAGATAGAAAAGGCATTACAGGAAAAGGGAACCATGACAGTAAAAGCCAAGGCGTGAAATAAATTTGTATGTAGAAAAATCTAGTCTTCATGGAACATGGGATCCATAGTGAAAGATGAGCTTAGTGTGGCAGGCAAATTATAGCCCATGTAGGGCCTTGCATACCATGCAAAGGACTTTACGCTATAGGAAATGAGATGCCATTAAAGAACTTTATGAAGGGGATTGACACAAGATCGTGTTTGTGTTTCAAAAAAGCCACACACAGAATGTATTGGCAGGATTTGAGATTAGTAACAGAGATTGTTGGCAGCATGTTAGCAGGTTGTTAAAATAGCCCAACAAAAAAACTGTGACTAAAATGGTCATGGTAGGACATTAAGGCTCAGACTAGAAACTTGTAGGGCGAGGGGTGGAGTTTGCAAGAGAAATATACAAAGAACAGACTTGTTTTGAGGATATTTCAGTATTTTGCTATCTAAATCTAATTCAATTCACTCAGAAAAATACGCAAACACTAAGCTCCCATTAACACATGATAAATTTTGTTTGTCTCTAAAAATGCCTCTAGATATTTTTATTTGCAAAGTAAAATAACAATTTCCCCGAGGTAATAATTTCTCCATTTCCCAAGGTTCCTAAAAAAAAAAAATACCTAAAAAAGTCTAAATAAAATTAAAGCTCTTCCATAAAGTACCTTAAGCTCTTAAGTGAGATTTAAAAAGTCTTCCCAAACAGTATGCCGTTAACCGCATCTACATTTAAGTCAGTGGTTTTCAAAGTTAAACTATTTTCTGATACTATTTCTTCAAAATTATCTACTATTCATGATTTCTGCCTTATATAGATTATTTCTACTATGAAATCAAGGTTCTGTAGACTATCATTAAACTCATGTTACAGAGATGAAGCATGAATATTCTATCCTCTCCCCTCTAGTCAGACTCATTTCTACATTTTACCTCCCTCAATGAGGAAGATTCTCTTGATGATACTAGTTCTCACTACTCTGAATGTCTCTGAATCTTACAGTTCATCTGCACACTCAATTTTAGCACTTGAAACACAAATGCTGCCTGTTAACTATGAATACTGCTAAATTATGATTATTAATTATTAACATTGTTTGAGTATTAATTACAAAATATTTGTTTCTCATGAATTAGTCCTGTTCTACCAAGTAGAAACTAGCTCTTTTAGATCTAGGGGTAAGTGTCCAATGGATTTCTTCTTGGTCTAGCATGGTACAATATATTAGACATTTATTGTAATCCAATGGCTTTTGAACTGTTGACTGGAAATATGTAGAAAAATTATTTTTCATCTAAGCTCTACACACGTATGTGGTTAGTATACATCTACTAGATAAAACTGTATATATAAGGTTGAGCCATAAAAAATTGATGATATTATATTGGCTTTTACCTACAAAAATGGCAATTTCATATTGTTAACCAAATACAAAAAATTTTGAAATATCATAAAACAATATTTAAAACCATTATTATATGTGATATACTCTGATTTTTTCTAGTCGATGCCATCCCATTAAATAAAAAGTGCTGACTGAGATACACTATTGATTTCACGACCCACCAGTGAATTACCACCTACAATTTGAAAAACTCTGTTCTAAACTCTAACCTAGAGACTAGACCTGCCTCTAGCTTAAGCCTTAAACAGGATAAAAGATTTTTGAGATGGAGTCTTGCTCTGTTGCCCAGGGTGGAGTGCAGTGGCGCAATCTCGGCTCACTGCAAGCTTCGCCTGCCAGGTTCACACCATTCTCCTGCCTCAGCCTCCCCAGTAGCGGGACTACAGGCTAATTTTTTGTATTTTTAGTAGAGACAGGGTTTCACTCTGTTAGCCAGGATGGTCTTGATCTCCTGACCTTGTGATCTGCCTGTCTCGGCCTCCCAAAGTGCTGGGATTACAGGTGTGAGCCATCATGCCTGGCCAGGATAAAAGATTTTTAAAGGCTCACAAACGGTCCAGGGCAGCAGGATAAAGATGAAGCAAGTAATCAAGATGATATAAGTGTCTGGAAATTCTCTGTGCATACTTGAGCACTTAGCAGAACTGACAAGGACCATAATAAATGCAGGGAATTAAAAGACTGGAGCTTTTGATTAAATCTTTTCTGATTTGATACAACCAAACTGATCACATAACACAGAAGGTGATTCAGTGTGGTTGACTGATAATGTCCAAAATGAAGGTTTATCCTTTGGAACAAAATGATATATAAGGCTCTCCCTAAAGTCCTTTCTTATATTCCCTGCTCCCCAAAAACGTGTAATGCCAGATTTCTTTCTACAAAGAGGGGAGGCCCATAGGAAATATTTCTGTCTGACACTTCTTTTCTTTCTTTCTAGAAGATCACCATTATGCTGGATGAGCTGAAATTAAGCATGCCATGTAACATTTTGTAAAAGTGAAGCTTATCCAATTCTGTTAATAACTAGTGAAATGGTACAGATAATAACAGATTGTGGACATACTGCTTATATTCTGATTAGACTTTTAGCTTATGAAAATGATGTTTATATAAAGATCTTATACAGAAGCTTAATTATTAACCATTTTGTCAATGAAAACCAGAAAACATGCACTCTTATCCAAAGGACTCAACTATTATCAGACAGATGCTGATACATGCATGGGCAAGTATCACCACCAGCACTAAGGTACAGCCATGTTAGACTAGACTGCAGGCAGGCTAACACGGGAGCACTAAGAATGCTATTAGCCTACTCATTGGTGCTTGAATAGTGTGTATGCATACCAGCCCCCTCATCTTTTATGTTAGTAACAGCTTTATCTGATGGAACAGTGTTGACAGAACTTGAACTGGTGCCAACCCTACTGATGAGAAACAAGGTGGAACAGTTGCTGGCTGGAGGGAATGTTTCCTTTTTAGGAAGCAGCAGTAAGACGATACATGGAAATAGGGTTGGAATAAACTATCACAGGTTGCTGATACAAGAAAATGTTTTAGTTTTTAAAAAACAAAGGATTAAAGAAAGCCAAATAAATGGCCAATAGATACAAGAAGGTGCTCAGAGGCAGACAAGAAATACAAGTCTAAAGGAAATAATAACTGGTCACATAGACCTATGTACTAGGCTGAGCTGAGCTCTAGTTGGTGTTAAGATGCTGTTTGGCTCTTTTTCATCAGGCAGATTAACCATTAGAAGAACAGTAATGACAAAAATGTTAAGTCCTCATCAGCTGCAAGGATTGACTACTTATCTTGCCAATCAAAAACCACCTTTAACCTAGGATGCCAATATAAAAAGCACATGGAAAAGAAATTGTCTAATTGCAGGAAAGAAGTAAAACTTGACAGGTAATTTTCTATAACTGGAAACATGGGTAAATGGAAACAGTAGTTTCATTAATAAATGTCTCAACATAGATGTATTCATTCTTAAGGCCCAGATGAATAACTCATCTGCCTTCATCTGCTCCATCTTCTAGTCCCATTTAGAACATGAAGGCAGCCAGTCTTTTTGTCACTGAATAGTGAATCTGAATGCCCATCACACTATTCTCCAAGTTTTGTCAATATGCACATCTGTTTTATCCACAATGCAATGATAAGTGATGTCCCTGGTATCTACCAAAGGTGCCACAAAATCTAGAAATGCATTTTGAAATGTCAAACAGAATAAATTGCATTCAATATAGTTTTAGTGCTAGATATTTTATTTGTTATATGCATTACATAATGTGTACACATTTGCGGTATATGTCTATGTATATATACATAGCTAATATATTAGCATCTTAACTCAGTTGGTTACTTTAAAGAATTCCTTCTATGTAAAAGAGTTTACAAATATCTTTTTCTATCACCTAACAAAAAAGCTAACAATCATGCCTCCTCGCTTTACTCAATTGATTAAAAATTACAAATATAACTAGCATTTTGAGTATTTTGACTGTTTTTGGCTTAAACAGTTGCTAGAGGAGATAACTTCTGGTTGGGAAAAGATGGGAATGATGTGGGCAAAATGTAGAGAAATCTGATAGCAAAGTAACATATTCTCTATTCTGCTCTATTAAAAGAATATACCGGCAGTAAATAAGATATCAATAACAAATTTATCAATTATTATAAAAGTTGTTTGATTCAAGATATAGAAAAAACCCAGAATCTTAAATATGCAGCAAGTTTCTTTTTCATTCAAATGACAGGTAAAAAAACCCCACTAACGTCAATTCATAATCACCTTTCTGAAGGTAGGTTTCCTCTCTAAGTTCACATGAAGGATTATACAGTATTCTACAAAGTATCATACTTCATATTGACTGTTACCATTATGGAAAGAGGACTACAGTTGCTGTCAGGCAACCTAGGTCCTATCAGCTCTGTTGGTGCTCTTGGGGAAACATTAATTACTTCTCTGAGTCACAACTTCTTTGTGCAAAATACCTGCTATCCTACCTTTCTCATGGGCTCTTGTCAGAGAGAAATGAGAGGAAAAGGCAGGGGAAAAAATAAGTTTTTCACAACTTAGACACAGTAGACTGCCCAAGTAATAATTCTTCTACCTTCTTTTTTGTTAACAAAAGGAGAAGTGGTTTAGGCAACTTAATGCTCAGTATCAAAGGATATATTATAAATGTTTTAAGCCTTTTAGAGTTCATCTTTCATTGGTTCACTTATTCAGCCTCCGAATTTTTTTTGGAGAATGTCAAACATTGTTATAGGTGTTAGGAAAGCAACAATAAAGAAAATGGACAAAAATTTTACTGGGGAAGGCAGAAAACAAACAACAAATTAATAAGACATATAGTATATTACAAGGTAGTAACACAAGGAACAAAGTGGAGAAGAACAATTTGGGAGTGTCAGGTAGAAGTGGTCAAAGAAAGTCTCATTGAGAAGGTGACATTTGGGAAAATACCTGAGAGGTAAGGGAATAAGCCATGTGAACATCTGAACCGCAGTCCAGAAAAGGTAACAGCATGAGCAATGGCCCTGAGGCAGGGAACATGCCAAATGTGTACTCAGATCAGCAAAGGGGCTACTGTGCCTAGAACAGCATGAATGAGAGAGAAGTATAAGGTGATGAGATCAGAGAGGTAAAGAGAAGGGGAGAGAGTACAGATTTTATAGAGTCTACTAGACAAATGTAGAGGCTTTAACTTTTAAGAAATCCATTGGTGGGTTTAAAAAAAGAGTGACAAGATCTGACATATTTTTAAGGGACCATCCTGGATACTATGTTGAGAATAGACTTTCAGAGGTCACTTGTAGAAACAAAGAGATCAATTATGAAATGATTGCACTAATCTATACGGGAGATGATTGTGGCTGACCAGGTACTACCAGTGGAAATTGTTGGCCTACAGATCCTGGATTTGCTGATCAATTTGATGGGGTAGAAAAGAATGGGGAACAAAAAATGATTCCCAAATTAACTGAGACAGGGATGATTTCAGGAGGAGCAGGTTTGAAATATAAGATCAATAGCTTAATTTGGGACATGTTAAGTTTCAGATGCATGTTAAACAGTTTGGAAATTATTAGCAATAGATGGTATGTAAATCCATGAGATTTAAAGATGTTTTCAAATAAATTTAGTATAAGAGAGAAAAAACTAGAGGCCGAGTAAAGAATAATTCAAGGAAGAGGGAGTGACCAACAGTGCTGGTAATAGGTCACTTAAGAGGGCTAAGAAGTTGTGTGTGAATGGAAGTCTAACTGGAGTAAATTTAAGAGTAAACAGGAAAAGGGGAATTGCAGATGACAAGCATGTATATTTCTTTAAGGAGTTTTTTTCTCGAAAAGGAAGCAGAGCTAAAGGACAGTAGTTAGAGGGGGATGTGGAGACAAGATATATATGTATATTTTTAATGAAGAAATTAGTGCATGTTTTCATACTGATGAAGGAGTATGAAAATCCAGTAAGAAAACAGAAATTTGATAATACAGGACATTAAGAAAAGAACTGTTGGAGTAATGTCTGCAAGTAGGTGATGGGGGCGTGCAGCAGGATCCAAGGCACAAGTGGAGGAGTTGACCTAAGACTACAAACAGCTCATCCTTAGTTATAGGTAGGCAGGCAAGCACATGGCACAGATGCAGGTGAATTGGTAGTTGTGGTAACAGGAGTTTTCTTCTTGTTGCTCAGACTTAAGAAATTCCACTCTTTGCCAGCCAGTGTTTGGTCCAGATTACATGCTTGAGGGTTCTGGGAAAGATTTTCTTTCCTATGAAAAGAAAGGCCCAAAAGGAGAAAGCCCTTTTGCTTCTAATTTTTCCTTCCTGTTTTGGATGCTTTTCTGTGAAGATGTGATGCTTAGAACTGGTGCAGACATCTTATGACCATGAGAAGAAATCTACAATGTGCTAGGAACTTTGCAAATATAGGTAGAATGTAAGGTTCATGGGGCAGAGGTATTTATATTCTTACCTGATGTATCCAAAATGTCCAAAAGTGTGCCTGGCACATAGTAGACATTGAGTAAGTATTTGTAGAATAAATGAACTACCACCAAGATGTGCCATGTTTGTCAGAAACTCATAGCGGTATATACCAGCATGTAAATAGATTATTATACTTTCATGTTGTAAATGGCAAGATAAGGGTAGTACACAATGCTAAGGGGCTGAGGCAGATTTAGCTACCCTTGCCTTTGAAATGCAAGGAACTTCATTGCATACTGTATAAAAATCAGCATGCCACTGTTGGAATGTTTTTAAAATGCTTTGTTCCCTTTTAGTATTTTCTGCTAATTTCTTTAATTCCTTCATAAAAATAAATGGAAAACAAATATATGTTATAAATCCTTATATTTTTCCTTAGTAACACACACACAGGGCCATGATCTGAAATAACATTTGTTTTATTCATTAACTTCATTTTTTCCCTTGTCTCCATCTTTTTTTTCACCTAGGAGTATAATCATACTGATGAAACATTTTACCACTGCTATCACCAGTTTTTATTGAAAAGCATACCTGATGCCCTGTTTTAAACATTTAGGAGTTTCAATGTCTGCTTTTTTCTTTAGGAGAGTTATATTTCTATGTTCCATGCCAGCACTCTTCCCTCTCCCCATTCGTTTTAGCAGATATCATTATCTTTTTCTTCTGGAATCATTTTTGTATACCTGAGCACAATGAGGCTCTTCACCATACAACAGAAGATAAAGTATTTACAATTTTATTAAACAGGCACACATGTGGCATTATATGCACAGGCATAAGATTAAAGCTGAAGTGTCTAAAGTCTGGACTAAAGCCATATTTATGCTGCTGAAGGCAAGAAAAATTATTTAGTCTACAGTAACAAGTAAGTAGCAGCAAAACAAATATTTGGTTGACTGTGGAAAGCCAATGTTTTCCTTACTCATTACAAGCAAAAAAGCTAAAAGCAGGCTGACCAAACACATTCTGACAGAAAATAACACATGTATTCATCAATCTTTTGGTGTGTATAAAACTGTGATTCCTAACTTACGGATTTATATGCAGAGGGGGTACATCCAGGTTTGCCTTACATATGTTATATATATATATGTGTGTTTTCATATTGGCCATTTATTTAAAAGAGATCTATTGCAATTTTTTTCTTTTCTTTCTTTTTTTTTTTTTTTTTTAAAGAGATAGGGTCTTGCTCTGTCACCCATGCTTGAGTGCAGTGGCATGATTATAATCATAATTCCCTATAGCCTTGAACTCCTGGGCTCAAGCAATCCTCTCACCTCAGCCTCATGAGTAGCTACAACTACAGGTGCATACCACCATGTCCGGCTATTTTGTTATTTTTATTTTTGTAGAGACGGGGGTCTTACTATGTTGCCTGGGCTGGTCTCGAACTCCTGACCTCAAGCAATACTCCTGTCTCAGCCTCCTAAAATATTGGTATTACAGGCATGAACCATTGCACCCAGGCAATATTTTTCTCTACTAGTATAAAATAATGCACTTCCTGCACTCAAAAATGCTTTAATCTCATACAATATATTCAACATGTAACATTTATTAACAAATTATCTACTCATGTAAATAACTGCTTTGATAATCTGCAAAATAGTTATAATTTGCTGACTGCCTGTCATGCCAAGAAGTCTATAATTGGTGATTTTTGTACATTATTTAATATAATAAATTTATTTATTATTACTCTCATCTTACAGATAAGGAAACTGAGGCTCAGAAATGACCTGCCCAAGATTTCTCAGCCTCCAAATCGGAGCAAGTAATGAAGCCCATATCTATCTGATACAGCAGGATTCTCTGAAATCATACTCCTGATAGAGTGGCAGAGAGGCAAAAACGCCTCACAAGTGTAAGATTTGACATTTAGCAATTTAATGCCTAATCTCATTTAAAAAATAAAAGTGCAAAAAACATGATTTCTATACTTTTATACATATATGTTCAGAAAATAAAAAGGAATGGAAGTATATTCTGCGGTGGCTATTGTTAGGTGAGAATAAAGGTGATTTTATTTTCTTCTTTTTGTTTTATGATAAATTTTTTCTGTAATAAATGTTTTATATTTTCTATAATATATGTTTTATATTTCTGTAATAAATATGTAGATAAACTTTTAAATAATATATTTGCCTGAATAAAAAAAGTAGCAAAGAAGCAAGTATTCTCACTATTGGAGAACAAAGTTAAATATGGAAAGGGGCAAAGACTAAAATGTGCCCTGCAGTATGGTACTGTACTTAGATTACCAGTATATCTTTTAGCTGTTTACTGAGAGAGCCTAGAAGCAATAGGATTGAGCAATCTAGCACCCAGATCTTGATTTTCTAAATATGATTTTCCTCTTAAAGAAACCAGAGCTCCTTAGGAAAAAGGGTGCTTAGCAGCTTGGGAAATAAACTATAATATAAACCTAGAACATCTTGTTAAATCAGAAAACAAGGAAGTGCTCAAATAATGGGAACATATCAAAATAACATGGGCCAGGTGTGGTGGCTCATGCTTGTAATCCCAACACTTTGGGAGGCCGAGGGGGGCAGATCACTTGAGGTCAAGAGTTCAAGACCAGCCTGGCCAACATGGTGAAACCCCATCTCTACAAAAATACAAATATTAGCCAGGCATGGTGGCGCATGCCTGTAGTCCCAGCTACTTGGGAGGCTGAGGCAGGAGAATCGCTTGAACTCAGGAGGCAGAGGGTGCAGTGAGCTAAGATCGCATAACTGCACTCCAGCCTGGGCGACAAAGTAACATTGTCTCAAAAAAAAGCCAGCTTGAAGGAGCTCCCACTGGCCAAATAAAAATGAAATAAAATAAATAAAAAATTTTTTAGAGAATCAAAAAAAAAAAAAAAAAAAAAATAAATAAAATAATATTATGAAGCATCAATGATAGAAATAATGCAGAAGCAGGTGATCTGCATTTCCAACTGAGGTAACTGGTTCATCTCACTGGGACTGGTTAGACAGTGGGTGCAGCCCACGGAGGGCGAGCCGAAGCAGGGTGGGGTGCTGCCTCACCCGGGAAGTGCAAGGGGTCAGAGAACTCCCTCCCCCAGCCAAGAGAAGCCCCGAGGGACTGTGCCGTGAGGAAGGGTGCCCTCCAGCCCAAATACTAAGCTTTTCCCACAGTCTTCGCAACCCAAAGACCAGGGGATTCCCTCTGGAGTCTACACCACCAGGGCCCTGGGTTTCAAGCACAAGACTGGGCAGCTGTTTGGGCAGACACAGAGCTGCAGGAGGTTTTTTTCATACCCCAGTGGCACCTGGAATGCCAGTGAGACAGAACTGTTCACACACCTGGAAAAGGGGCTGAAGTCAGGGAGATAAGTGGCCTAGCTCAGTGGATCCCACCCCCACAGAGCCCAGCAAGCTAAGATTTACCGGCTTGAAATTCTCGCTGCCAGCACAGTAGTCTGAAGTTGACCTGGGACACCCCAGCTTGGTGGGGGGAGGGGCGTGTACCATTACTGAGGCTTGAGTAGGCGGTTTTCCCCTCACAGTGTTAACAAAGCGCACCAGAAGTTAGTACTGGGCAGAGCCCAGTGTAGCTTGGTAAAGCCTCTGTAGCCAGACTGCCTCTCCAGATTCCTCCTCTCTGGGCAGGGCATCTCTGAAAGAAAGGTAGCGGCCCCATTCAGGGGATTATAGATAAAACTCCCATCTCCCTGGGACAGAGCACCTGGGGGAAAGGGCGGCTGTGAGTGCTGCTTCAGCGGACTTAAATGTTTCCGCCTGCTGGCTCTGAAGAGAGCAGAGATCTCCCAGCACAGCACTTGAGCTCTGCTAAGGGGCAGACTGCCTTCTCAAGTGGGTCCCTGACACCTGTGGCTCCTGACTTGAAGGCACCTCCCAGCAGGGGTCAACAGAAACCTACAGGAGAGCTCCAGCTGGCATCTGGTGGGTTCCCCTCTGGGATGAAGCTTCCAGAGGAAGGAACAGGCAGCAATCTTTGCTGTTCTGCAGCCTCCACTGGTAATAATCAGGCAACCAGGATCTGGAGTGGACCTCCAACAAACTCGTGCAGACCTGCAGCAGAGGGGCCTAACTGTCAGAAGGAAAACTAACAAACAGAAAGGAATGGCATCAACATCAATATTAACAAAAAGGACGCCCACAAGACAACCCCATCTGAAGGTCACCAACATCAAAGACCAAAGGTAGATAAATCCAGGAAGATGAGGAAAAACCAGCACAAAAAGGCTGAAAATTCCAAAAATCAGAACACCTCTTCTCCTCCAAAGGATCACAACTCCTTGCCAGCAAGGGAACAAAACTGGATGGAGAATGAGTTTGATGAATTGACAGAAGTAGGCTTCAGAAGGTGGGTAATAACAAACTCCTCTGAGCTAAAGGAGCATGTTCTAAACCAATGCAAGGAAGCAGAGAACCTCACAAAAAGGTTAGAAGAATTGCTAGCTAGAATAAACAGTGTAGAGAAGACATTAAATGACCTGATGGAGCTGAAAAACACATCACGAGAACTTCATGAAGCATACACAAGTATCAATAGCAGAATCGATCAAGCGTAACAAAGGATATCAGAGATTAAAGATCAACTTAATGAAATAAAGCATGAAGACAAGATTAGAGAAAAAAAAGTGTAAAGGAACGAACAAAGCCTCCAAGAAATATGGGACTATGTGAAAAGATCAAACCTATGTTTGACTGGTGTACCTGAAAGTGATGGGGAGAATGGAACCAAGCTGGAAAACACTCTTCAGGATATTATCCAGGAGAACTTCCCCAACCTAGCAAGGCAGGCCAACATTCAAATTCAGGAAATACAGAGAACATCACAAAGATACTCCTTGAGAAGACCAACCCCAAGACACATAATTGTCAGATTCACCAAAGTTGAAATGAAGGAAAAAATGTTAAGGGCAGCCAGGGAGAAAGGTCAGGTTACCCACAATGGGAAGCCCATCAGACTAACAGTGGATCTCTCTGCAGAAACCCTACAAGCCAGAAGAGAGTGGGGGCCAATATTCAACATTCTTAAGGAAAAGAATTTTCAACCCAGAATTTCATATCCAGCCAAACTAAGCTTCATAAGTGAAGGAGAAATAAAATACTTTACAGACAAGCAAATGCAGAGAGATTCCGTCACCACCAGGCCTGCCTTACAAGAGCTCCTGAAGGAAGCACTAAACATGGAAAGGAAAAACCGGTATCAGCCACTGCAAAAACATGCCAAATTATAAAGACCATCGACACTATGAAGATACCACATCAACTAATGGGCAAAATAACCAGCTAGCATCATAATGACAGGATCAAATTCACACATAACAATATTAACCTTAAATGTAAACAGCCTAAATGCCCCAATTAAAAGACACAGATGGGCAAATTGGATAAAGATTCAAGACCCATTGGTGTGCTGTATTCAGGAGACCCATCTCATGTGCAAAGACACACATAGGCTCAAAATAAAGGGATGGAGGAATATTTACAAAGCAAATGGAAAGCAAAAAAAAAAAAAAAAAAAAAAAAAAAAAGCAGAGATTGCAATCCCAGTCTCTGATAAAACAGACTTTAAACTAACAAAGATAAAAAAAGGCAAAGAAGGGCATTATATAATGGTAAAGGGATCAATGCAACAAGAAGAGCTAACTATCCTAAATAAATATGCAACCAATACAGGAGCACCCAGATTTATAAAGCCAGTTCTTAGAGACCTACAAAGAGATTTAGACTCCCACACAATAATAGTGGAAGACTTTAATACCTCACTGTCAATATTAGACAGATCAACAAGATAGAAAATTAACAAGGATATTCAGGACTTGAACTCAGCTCTGGACCAAGCAGACCTAATAGAAATCTACAGAATTCTCCACCCCAAATCAACAGAATATACATTCTTCTCAGCACCACATCATACTTATTCTAAAATTTACCATATAACTGGAACTAAAATGCTCCTCAGCAAATGAAAAAGAACAGGAATCATAACAGTCTCTTAGACCACAATGCAATCAAATTAGAACTCCGGATTAAGAAAGTCACTCAAAACCACACAACTACATGGAAACCGAACAATCTGCTCCTGAATGAGTACTGGGTAAATAACAAAATTAAGGCAGAAATAAATAAGTTCTTTGAAACCAATGAAAACAAAGACACAATGAACCAGAATCTCTGGGACACAGCTAAAGCAGTGTGTAGAGGGAAATTTATAGCACTAAATACCCACAGGAGAAAGCTGGAAAGATCTAAAATCGACACCATAACATCACAATTAAAAGAACTAAAGAAGCAAGAGCAAACAAATTCAAAAGCTAGCAGAAGACAAGAAATAACTAAGATCAGAGTAGAACTGAAAGAGATAGAGACACAAAAAACCCTTCAAAAAATCAATGAATCCAGGAGCTGGATTTTTTGAAAATATCAACAAAATAGACCACTAGCCAGACTAATAAAGAAGAAAAAAGAGAAGAATCAAATAGACACAATAAAAAATGATAAAGGGGATATCACTACTGGTCGCACAGAAATACAAACTACCATCAGAGAATACTATAAATAACTCTATGCAAATAAACTAGAAAATCTAGAAGAAATAGATAAATTCCTGGACACCTACACCCTCCAAAAACTAAACCAGAAAGAAGTCAAATCCCTGAATAGACCAATAACAAGTTCTGAATTTGAGGCAGTAATTAATAGCATACCAACCAAAAAAAGCCCAGGACCAGATGGATTCACAGCCGAATTCTACCAGAGCTACAAAGAGGAGGTGGTACCATTCCTTCTGAAACTATTCCACAAAATAGAAAAAGAAGGACTCCTCCCTAACTCATTTTATCAGGCCAGCATCATCCTGATACCAAAACCTGCAGAGATACAACAGAAAAAGAAAATTTCAGGCCAATATCCCTGATGAACATCGATGTGAAAATCCTCAATAAGATACTGGCAAACCGAATCCAGCAGCACATCAAAAAGCTTATCCACCATGATCAAATCGGCTAAATCCCTGGGATGCATGGCTGGTTCAACATAGGCAAATCAATAAACGTAATCCATCACATAAACAGAACCAATGACAAAAACCACATGATTATCTCAATAGATGCAGAAAAGGCCTTCGATAAAATTCAACAGCCCTTCATGCTAAAAACTCTCAGTAGACTAGGTATTGATGGAACGTATCTCAAAATAATAAGAGCTACTTACAACAAACACACAGCTAATATCATACTGAATGGGCAAAAGCTGGAAGCACTCCCTTTGAAAACCAGCACAGGACAGGGATGCCCTCTCTCATCACTCCTATTCAACATAATATTGGAAGTTCTGTCCAGGGCAATCAGGCAAGAGAAATAAATAAAGTGTATTCAAATAGGAAGAGGGGAAGTCAAATTGTCCCTGTTTGCAGATGACATGATTGTATATTTAGAAAACTGCATCATCTCAGCCCAAAATCTCCTTAAGCTGATAAGCAACTTCAGCAAAGTCTCAGGATACAAAATCAATGTGCAAAAATCACAAGTATTACTATACATCAATAATAGACAGCCAAATCATAAGTGAACTTCCATTCACAATTGCTACAAAGAGAATAAAATACCTAGGAATACAACTCACAAGGGATGTGAAAGACCTCTTCAAGGAGGATTACAAACCACTGCTCAAGGAAGTAAGAGAGGACACAAACAAATGCAAAAAACATTCCATGCTCACGGATAGGAAGAATCAGTATCATGAAAATGGCCATACTGCCCAAAGTAATTTATAGATTCAATGCTATCCCCATCAAGCTACCATTGACTTTCTTCACAGAATTAGAAGAAACTACTTTAAATTTCATATGGGACCAAAAAAGAGCCCATATAGCCAAGACAATCCTAAGCAAAAAGAACAAAGCTGGAGGAATCATGCTACCTGACTTCAAACTATACTACAAGGCTACAGTAACCAAAACAGCACGGTACTGGTACCAAAACAGATATACAGACCAATGGAATAGGACAGAAGCCTCAGAAATAATGCCACACATCTACAACCATCTGATTTTTGACAAACCTGACAAAAACAAGCAATGGGGAAAAGATTCCCTATTTAATAAATGGTGTTGGGAAAACTGGCTAGCTGTAAGCAGAAAACTGAAACTGGACCCCTTCCTTACATCTTATACAAGAATTAACTCAAGATGGATTAAAGACTTAAATGTAAAACCTAGGACCATAAAACCCTAGAAGAAAACCTAGGCAATACCATTCAGGACATAGGCATGGGCAAAGACTTTATGACTAAAACATGAAAAGCAATGGCAATGAAAGCCAAAATTGACAAATCAGATCTAATTAACCTAAAGAGCTTCTGCACAGCAAAAGAAACTACCATCAGAGTGAACAGGCAACTTACAGAATGGGAGAAAATTTTTGCAATCTATCCATCTGACAAATGGCTAATATCCAGAATCCACAAGGAACTTAAATAAATCTACAAGAAAAAACTAAATGACCTCACTAAAAAGTGGGAAAAGGATATGAACAGATACTTCTGAAAAGAAGACATTTATGCAGACAACAAACATGAAAAAGCTCATCATCACTGGTCATTAGAGAAATGCAAATCAAAACCACAATGAGACACTATCTCATGCCAGTTAGAATGGCGATGATTAAAAAGTCAGGAAACAACAGATGCTGGAGAGGATGTGGAGAATTAGGAATGCTTTTACGCTGTTGGTGGGAGTGTAGATTAGTTCAACCATTGTGGAAGACAGTGTGGTGATTCCTCAAGGATCTAGAACCAGAAATACCATTTGACCCAGCAATCACATTACTGGGTATATACCCAATAGATTATAAATCATTCTACTATAAAGACATATGCACACGTATGTTTACTGCAGCACTATTCACAATAGCAAAGACTTGGAACCAACCCAAATGCTCATCAATGATAGACTGGATAAAGAAAATGTGGCACATATACACCATGGAATACTATGCAGCCATAAAAACGGATGAACTCATGTCCTTTGCAGGGACGTGGATGAAGCTGGAAACCATAATTCTCAACAAACAAACACAGGAACAGAAAACCAAACACCACATGTTCTCACTCATAAGTGGGAGTTGAACAATGAGAACACATGGACACAGGGAAGGGAACATCACACACCAGGGTCTGTTGGGAAGTGGGGTTCTAGGGTAGAAATAGCATTAGGAGAAATGTAGATCTACCTAATGTAGATGATGGGTTGATGGGTGCAGAAAACGACGGTGCCACATGTATACCTATGTAACAAACCTGCACGTTCTGCACATGTATCCCAGAACTTAAAGTATAATACAAACAAAACAAAACAAAAAAACTAAGGGTGCAAGCTTGATGAGGAATGATATATTTACATAATCTCAAAACATCTCTCTGTAACTACACTTTCTGCATTATCTTGGATTGAATCCTGGAATGGGAAAAAATAACAGCTATGAAGGACATTATTAGAACAAAAGACAAAATTTGGACTTTGTAAATTAGTTAACAGTATCAATCAATGTTTATATAAGAGAAAGTCCTTCTTTAGGAAATATACACATAGGTATTTAGGGTAAAGACCTGGTATCACTAGGGTACCTTCAAATAGTTCAAGAGAAAAATGTATGCATGTGGCTAGGCATGGTGGCTCACGTCTGTAATCCCAGCACTTTGGGAGGCTGAGGCGGGCAGATTATGAGGTCAGGAGTTTGAGACCAGCCTGGCCAATATGGTGAAACCCCATCTGTACTAAAAATACAAAAATTAGCTGGGCATGGTGGCGCATGCCTGTAGTCCCAGCTACTTGGGAGGCTGAGGCAGAAGAATAGCTTGAATCTGGGAGGTGGAGGTTGCAGCAAGCCGAGATCGCGCCACTGCACTCCAGCCTGGGTGACAGAGCGAGACTTGTCTCAAAAAAAAAAAAAAAAAGAGAGAAAGAAAAATGTATGTACAAACATACAGAGAGCAATGAAATGTGCAAATATTAAAAAATGTAAATGACTGGCAAATCGAGGTAAAAGATAAATGAGTTCACTGTACTGTTTTCTGCAAGTTTAAAATTTTTTTCAAAACTAAAAGTAACTATCTCTTCTGGATTGAATAGTGTGGAAAGTCAGTTTCTCTAAACCTTAAGAAATGGGATTTAATTCTATTAAATATATATCAAGATCAGCTAATTTATAAGGCCCTATGCCAGGTCCTACAGATCAACTAGAGCAGCAGTTCTCAGAGTGTGTTACCCAGACTGGATCTGCAGTATCAGCACCATCTGAAAATGTAAGAGTTGAAAAATCTTCCGTTTTACCCAAGATCTATCTGTGTTCCACTGATAGAATACAGGCAGTAATAGAGGATAAGATGGTCAACAACTTGAAAGCAAGATTATGGAGAAAAATCATAGATGATTAGATAATTTTACACTTAATTTGGTATACAATAAGACAGTACTAAAAGTTTGTGAAAAGAGGAATAATAAAATAACTACATTAAGAAGATCACTTAAGTAGCAGTGTATAGATGAATCACTTCTGGGAGATTCCAGAGAAAAAGATCAGTTTAGGTTTTTTATTATACTGTCAAAAAAGGATGTGATACAAACCTGAAACTAGAATAGGACAGATGAGAGATTCTACAATGGGTGAGTAAATAAGACTTGCCAATTGGCTGAATATGGCAATACTGACAGAGTAAAGAATTGGGAATGGCAGATTGGGGAAGAGGTGAAGAAGAGACAAGAACAATGAAAGGTTATAAAGCCTGGATGGTTGATTGAACAGTTTGGATCCAGAGGAATTCAAGAAAACCTGCTATAGCTGGGCGTTTTAAAGACCAAGGATCCCAGCCCTATAATCCTGTAAAAGCATGTTCTTCTAAACAATGTCAAGTAAGGAAGTAGTGATTTCAGCCTTATGATTCTATAAACCATGTTCCTCTAAACAGTGCCATGTAAGGAAGTGGTTTTCAGACTTTGAGATTTTAGAGGTCTGTAAACATCCCAAACAAAATTTAATGGATGAGTTGCTTTTTAATTTTACAAGTTAAGAATTAAAAAAAAAATTCCTATTGGCCATTGAGATTATAAATTGGTAACAACCACTTTGGAAAACAAAATGGCAATATCTGGAGGAGTTGAAGGTGTGCATACACTCTACAGGTTTGTTACATCTGTCGAATCAGGGCTCTGACATTTTCTACCTGTGGGATTTTGGACAAATTACTTAACCACCCTAAGAACAAGAATAATCTCAGTTTCTTCAACAGTAAAATGTTAATAATAATAGTGTTTACTTATTGTTTTAAAGATTAAATAAATTAATACATATAAATCACTTAGGAGAGTTAGTAAACATTATGTATCATTATAATCATGATAACTACCCACACCCAGCTATTCCATTTAAAGACATACCCTAAAGAAACTCTTGTTTGTGTACATAGAAGTGTACAAGGATGCTTTCTGCAAAACGTTTAAAATAGGAAATATATAAAAGGAACCTAATGTCCATGAACAGGAGAAAAACTGGAATATGCATTCAAAAACTACTATAAATCATTTAAAATAAATAAATATGTACTACACATAAAAACATTGATAAATGTCAAAAGCATAATGATAAAAAAACAAGGTGTAATTGGATACATAACATTTGATACCACTTTTATAGAGTGGCATAGTAGCAATATTATTATTTTTAGTGGCTATATACACATGCAATAAAGGATTAAAAACATGTACAGGAAGGACACATACTTCTGTGTTATGAGTAGTTTTGGGGTGGGGGAGAAATAAAACTGGAAAGTATACAGGGGAACTCAAGCTATATTTGTAAAGTTTAGATTTACTTTAAAAAATGTAAAAAATATTAAGATTAGTTGGGTAAAAAAATGGGTCAAGTCCCTTTACCTTTCTGTATGTTTAAAATATTTTGTAAGATAAAAAAGAAAAATGTAAAAAAAATGAGTTTATCAATTTAAGTAAGTTTTAAAAACTAATTTAATATTTCTATTTTGAAATAATTTTAAACTTACAGAAAAGTTAAAAAATAATATTAAAAACTCATGTCTTTCTACCTAAATTCACCAGTTCTTAACATTTTGCCACGTTTTATTATTTTCTCTCTCAGTGCATAAATATATATTAATTTTTTGCTCGATCATTTGAGACTAGGTTGCATATATTATGGCCCTTTACTCCTTAATACTTTAGTTTGTGTTTCATAAGAACCAGAATAATCTCTTAGGTAACTATAGTATTTCAAATTCAGGTATATCAAATTCAGAAAATTTCATAGTGATGCAATACTTTACTATACCATCCACATTTTATTGTGTCAAGTTCCCCAACCATGTCCTTTTTAGCATTATTTTTTCCTTTGTTCCAGGATCCAGTCCAGGAGCATGTATTGCCATTTAATTTTGATGTCTTTGTAGACTCCTAAGCCTTTCTTTTTATTTCACAACATGGACATTATTGAAGAATACAAGACAGTTGTTTTTCTAATAAAATATTCCTTAATTTGGTTTGTCTCATGCTCTCTTATGATTAGAGTCAGGTTATGCAGCCCTAGGCAGAACACACAAGTGATTATATGTTCTTCTCAGGGTACTGTTAAGAGACATATGGTGTCCATAGGCTTCTCATTGTGGATGTTAATTCTGATCAGTCAGTCAAGGTGTTTTACAGTTTCTCTATTACAGATCAGTGTGCAACTAATAAGCAATTAGTGGGGAGACAGTTTGTGATCATGCCAATATACTGTTCTTCATCCAGCATTCCCCCTAGATTTAGTATCTAATGATCATTTTTGCCCAAACCAATCTTTACTGTGACAGTGGTGATTTTCCAATTCCACCACTCTCTTCACATTTATTGTTTGTTATCTTACTGTAAGGAGACTTTCCTTCTCTTCTAAGTATTCATTCATTCATTCATTCAGATCCTCATGGATTCATGAATTCCTATTTTTCTACCCAATAGTTCAAATTTTTTTTTACTGGTTTCAATGATTGTTTTTTGCACTTTTTATCAAGATAAAATTCACATAACACGAAACTCGTCATTTTAAAGTGTGTAATTCAATGCTTTTTAGTATAATCACAATGTTGTAAAACCATCACCACTATAATTCCAGAAAATTTCCACCACCCCTTAAAAAACACACTACCTGTTAGCAGAAATACCATTAGCACTTCTCATTTTCCTGCATTCCCTGGCAAATACTTACTTTCCTTCTTTCTCTACAAATTTGGATCTGCCTATTTTGGACATTCCATATAAATAGAATCATATAATTCATGGTCTTTTGTATTCTGGCTTCTTTCACTTAGTGTAATGCTTTTAGGCTTCATCCATGTTGCAGCATGAATCAGTACTTTATTCCTTTTCACGGCTGAATAGTATTTCAGTGTACAAATACACCACAGTTTGTTTAGGCTGTTTTGTCTGGGTTGTTTCCCTTTTTTATTTATTGTGAATAATGCTGCTATGAATATTTGTGTACAAGTTTTTTTTTTTTTAAACACTTGCTTTCAATTCTCTTGGTATATATCTAGGAGTGTAACTGCTGGGTCATATGATAATTTTATGTTGAAGTTTTTGAGGAACTGTTAAACTTCTTTTCCAAAGCAGTTGTACCATTTTACAATACCATCAGTAATGTATGAGCTTTCCAATTTCTCCACGTCCTTGCCCATACTTGTTGGTTCCTCCGTTACCCTAAAAAAAAATTATAGTCATCCTACTGGGTGTGAAATAATATCTCATTATGGTTTCAATTTGCATTTCCCTGATCGCTAATGATGCTGAGCATTTTTCATGTGCTTATTGTCCATTTGCATATCTTTTTTGGAGAAATGTCTATTCAAATGCTTTACCAATTTAAAAATTGCATTATCTGTTTATTCTTGAGTTGTGTGTCCTCAATTATCTGGAACTCAAGTAATTCCAGATTTAACAGTGGAGGAGAGGCCCTTTCAAGATGGCTTCTAGGTTGTCTTGATGTGCCACCATCATTTTCAGGAGCACTCTTCTGCCCTCTCCCCACCCCTCTTTCTTTTTTTGTAGAACAGGTGGTCTGCTCTTGGGAATCAGTCATTTCTTCAAATTACCCTGGTTCCTTTCAGAGGGAAATGGTGTTAGAAACCAAGATCTGGGTGCTAAATGTACTCATTGCCACTGATTCTTTGCTTTTAGGTCCCTTCAGCAGTCAGAGGTAGGATATGTCTAAGAAATCATTAAGTTCATTCAAATCCAATCCATCCACACATACCAATCCATTCCCAAAAGTTTTTCCTCGTCTTCCCTCATTCCACATTTTTATCTCCTTTCTTCTATAATGAGAACCTTGGCTCCCTACAACATCAACACATGTATTATTAACTTACTAAACTTTACCATATACATAAAATAGTTTTATAATTAGTATGTCTATAGTACTACAAAAAAAAAAAAGACAAAGCCTACTGAGAAAAGTTCAAGATTTGTTTACTGTTCTTTCCACATCCCTTGTGGAATAATATAATCAAATTTTTTTTTTTTACCTCCCAGCAGTGTAATATTTTTATTTGAAACAAACTTGGATTTATTTGTTTCTACTTACATTCAGTTTTAGTTTCTCTTTCCTCTCCATGCTTGTTAATTTCTAAAATATTTAGAACAGGAATACATTTTTAAAAGTCGAAACTACAAAAAAAGGTAAACTCAGGTATCATTGCCTCCCTATCACTTCTACCTCTTCTCTACGCTGCTATTCCTTGTAAAAATAAGCAATTTAATTATTTTCTGGCTTATCATTCCCAGGTTTTTCTGCAAACGTGTGTGTGTGTGTCACACTTTGTTGTGCACTTAGCTTTTTTCCTACTTACTTACAAAGAATAAAAAACTTAAGATCCTGAAAAGGCATTTTCTCAGATCACTAAGGAAGTGGTAAATTATGACTTTTCCCCTAAGTTTATTTTGAAGTCTTTAGCCTGCAACACAGAGATTGCTAAAAGAAGAAGAAAACTTTTTGACAATTAAAACCGAGCAGACTTGTCATTATCTAACATTATATTGTATACTTAAGTGAGTTTTCAACTGTTTATTTCTGCTATTGAAGAGTAAAAAATGTATTTCAGAGAAGCAACTGAGATGCCTACATTGTAAGCTTAAAGAGTCAATGGTGATAAGAAAAAGAATCAAGTTCCTTAAGGGAATATGCGGACTGAGGAAACACAGTGAATGTGGGTGACTGTTGACTTTTTTTTTTTTTTTTTTTGAGGAGTTTCACTCTTATCACCCAGGCTGGAGTGCAATGGTGCGATCTCAGCTCACTGCAAACTCGGTCTCCTGTGTTCAACAGATTCTCCTGCTTCAGCCTCCCAAGTAGCTGGAATTACAGGTGCCCGCCACCATGCCTGGCTAAATTTTGTATTTTTAGTAAAAACAGCGTTTCACCATGTTGGCCAGGCTGGTCTTGAACTCCTGACCTCAGGTGATCCACCTGCCTCGGCCTCCCAAAGGGCTGGGATTACAGGCATGAGCCACCGTGCCTGGCCGACTGCTGACTTTTAAAAGAACAATTTCATTAAGGTTGAGAAGTTAATAATCTAGAAATCCAAAGAAATGATTAGGAGTTGTGGACAATGATTTGGGACTACTCTTCAGAAGTAGGTTCAATAGTGGAAGGCAGAGTCTGCAAGGGAGCACACAGACACAAGGATAAAAAAAATCTTTGAGGTCAGGGAAGAAATGAGCAGGGGTGAGGCAGAGGGGAAAAAGTAAGAGGATATGGACAGACTTTTGCAAAAGAAGGAGAAGGGAAAGTTCCTGAAGATGTGGAAAGTGGGGTGGGTGATTAGCCTTAAGAGAACTAGGCACCCTGTCCTGAGACAAAAGACAGGCTGGAGAAATGTGTGGGGAAACAGAAGTTTGGTGGTAGAGAAGAGTAAAGCTGAAGAAGCTCATGTTATACGGCCTTTTCAGAAAAGTAAGGATGAGGCAATCTGTGAAGAAGAGGGGCAGGAGGCAGGGCTGGCACTGGAGAAGTGAGGACCACGGAAAATGCCTGGCACAGAGAGGCCATCTGGAGAATGAACAATATAAACGTCACCATCTATAGTGGAATTTATTCAGCTTTGAGAGTTTAATAATGTAATGTATACTTACCTAAGTTAAAATTGGTGATGTAAATAATAGTAAACTCTTGATTTTTCCCTATTTTAGTAGAATACTTGCCAGATTTACTAAATGATGTAACTGTTCTGAAACTGTTGGAATCCTATTACTGAACTAAAATTTTTCAGCTTTCCTATAAAGTCACAAATAATAATATATCAACCTCAACTAAAACCTGAATTTTAAAAAAATATAGCACATGGCAAATACGGATTAGAAATATGTACATTTGTGATGATATATACACATTCTATTAAATGCATTATTTTAAACCAGTGATGATAATAACTATTTAAATAATTCTATTCACTTTTGCAAGCACCTAACAGAACAAACTGAATTGAAGTTTAATTTTCCATAAATATTGCTATTACCTAGTAAAACTCACCATTGTTTAGGAACAGTTTTTAGGAATGCTTCTTGATTTTTAGGACAAACTATAGGAACCCGCCTGCTCATAGTAGGAAAGTTAAAAAAGCTGAAATAGCACTGTCTGGGAAGAAAGTAGTATTTTTTTTCCTCTTTATTTGAAGTCTGCCCCTAATAATTTCTTTTCCAACACTAATCTTACAACACAGAGATTTTAAAAACACGTAAACCAACAAACATACATTCTGGCAACTAAAAACTAGAATTGCCATTATTTAACATTACATTTTTTATTTATGTCTTCATTGACTGAATTCATTCCAAGCCTGCTGGAAGGAGAATAGATACTTCCTCAGTGCCTTGAAAAATGCTTAGAATATAATATAGTAAGCATTCAATAAATACGGATTAATTAACAGAAAGTCAAATACAAAATCCTAATTTACAGTAAGCAAGCCTGGGCAAAATAGGTCTTACTGATATGACTGAAATCTGTATTGTAGATTACTGAAAATTAGCTATATGTTGGCTTACTAGATCAGTACTAAATACCTAAGATATATGAGAGTCAAGAGTTTATAAAATTCCTTATTAAAGTAAGGTTAAAATTTTGTCTTGAGTAAAATATAGGCGTTTAAAATTTCATAAATAATGTATATTTAGTTGAAATTAGGTTTAATTCAATGAAATACTTATTGTGAGCCTTCAGAGTTTATGATATAGATTGATGCAGAAGATTAATACAAGGCAGAATGTGGTAAGTAGCATAGGAAGTTCACTGGGATAGCCAGAAAAATGGCTTTTAAAATGTATGTCTGATGCTGGGAGCTAGAACTGAAGATTGGTGAATCATCTTTCAAAAGAATCAGCAACCATATCTTTTGTGGGATTTTGGATAGGATCTAAGGTAGTTTAAGAAAGATTCATGAGGTGAAGGTGTTTGAGATGGAATATGAAGGACAAAAATCTCATAAGCAAAAATACTAGAAGGTGCTCAGGCCAATGGAATCATAAAAGCAACATGACACACATAAGAAAGAGTGGGAGTATAGTCAAGGATCCATCAGAATAGATTGGGGAGAATATGGAATCTGTCTGGGGAAGTAATGGAGGAAAGGACTTGAAATACAGATTTTACTGCAGAACTTAAGGACTTTGTATACTTGTAAAAACTGATTTAATCCTTCTGAAAATCATGTAAAGTTGGTATTACTATTGTGATGAACACACTTCTCCCTTTATCCCTAATTCCGCATGACTCTAGTCGTGCTGCCTCTATCCTTGGCTTGATAAATGGCACGTGACTCAGCACTGGCCAGTAAGAGCCTTTAATTTCCCAGCTATAGTAATTGATTCAGAAATAGGCACATGATAGAATAATCAACAATGAGATGCTAAGAGATTTTTGTTGAGACCTCTAGGACTAAGGCGAACAGTCTTGTCTACTGGATTAGAATCTGGGAAGACATGAGGAGTTGCTTTGACTATTCAAACCCATGAAAGGGAAAGCATGACTCAGAATGGAACAAATAAGGCTGGGTATGTGGAGGTTTGGGTGAAGATGTGTAAAAGCAGAATCAAGTGATGCAGACATAAAAAGGAAATTCAGGCCTACCTGACATCATTTTAGCCTCTGACAAAGTTGTGCCTGAAATCAGTTCTACCTATAGCCCCAGTATAATCTTTTCAGCATCAGCCTGATTAGCCATTTGAAACTGTGAGATTCTTAACTGACAGAATATCATTCCCATTTACAAATAAAGAAACTAAAGGTTAGGAAAAATATAATTTGTCCAAGATCACATATGTTTTAAATAACAGATTTATTGCTTTAACTCATATTAGATGACTTCAAGCCCATGTTGCTAACTACACATTTTTTTATTTTGTGAATTTTCGTGTGTGTGTGTGTGTGTGTGTGTGTGTGTGTGTGTGTGTGTGTCTAAGAAAGAGAGAGAGGGAAAGAGTACATCAAAATAACTTTGGTTAGTTTCTTTTGGTATATAAAAATAATAACTACCACTCATTGAGCACTATGCTAAATGCTTTACATAACAATTCTATATATGCCAATCATTAACAGCTTGTCCATACTCACTTCTAATGGAATCTTTCTTGTCCATGACTGCTGTTCCCTCTATTAGCCTCAGAAGCTGGCCAAGGGTGGCACATGAGCCATGTGTGCTCACCAGGGACTATAACGTGGTAGCCAATCAAAATATGAGCTAGGCCAACTGGATTCCTTTCTTGGAAATATGAACTAGTTGGTGGTAGCAAAAGGATGTGCACATTTAGATTTGGGGTGATAATTTGACACCAGGAGCTACACAAAATTCTATAGGAGAATAAAAGAAGACTGCCATTAGAAGGAAGAGGCTGCTGCAGATATACAGAAAGAATCAGAGATGCAAACAGAGATGTAGATTACATAACTTTGCAAGGAGTTCAGTCTCAGACTGTGATCACATTTTATATTTCTACTCTGGTTTCTGTCTTTTGGTATTCATGAGATTCCAATGCATGCTTAGAAGAATCTCCCCTTTACATAAGCTAGCTTGAATGGTTCTTGGACCATGAAATCAATAAAGTACAGACTAGAACAATATATCATTTTAGTGAAATATGATAGAAACCCATGAGGTAGTTTTGTTCAAGATAAAGAAATAGGTTCAGAGAGTTCAAGTAAATATCCCAAGGAAACAACTAGAATGAGATGAAGCTGGGAGTCAAACCTAGGTTGATGTATCTTAACTCCACATGTATAAGACTAACTGGAATAGGGATATACCAGAGACAAGGAAACCAATTAGGAACTAACTACAGTATTTTAGGAAGAGATGGTGAGTGATGCAGTTAGAGCAATGGATGAGTTAACAGAAGTGAAGAAGTGGGTAAAAAGTGTATAAGATTGTCTATAAGGGTAGGGATGAGGGACAGTAAAAAAGTGAAAGAAGTCAAAGATGACACTAAAAAAATTTAATTTGGCTGATTGGAAAAAGAGTGGTACAACAAGTAATAGTAGTAGGCATTCAGGTCTGGGAATTATTATTATGAAGAAGAAAATACACTTAATTTTGGTCGCTATTAGTTTTAAGGAATCTTTAAAAAGAGAGTTGAAAATGTGAGCCTGAAGCTAGAGTTAGAAAAATGAAATTGGGAAATATTTGTAAAGAAGTGACCTCACTGAAGTCTTTACAAAACTCAGTAAATCAATATAGAGTATAAATACAGATTTTAAAAAATTCAGATGTCAACTGGGAGAAATAGAACAAAGACAGCCGACTAGATACAGCCAGGAAAAACCTCTCCCATTGAGACAGACCAGAATATTGAGCAAACGAGCATAGTCCACACAGACCATCTGATACACTGAGAGAGGTTAGAGAGATGACTCAGACACCAGGACGGAAGTGGGAGGAAGCTGGAAACCCCACATGAGGTTGCTGAGTGCTGAGATGCATCTCAAGCCCTTAATGGCTCCTAAGGAAGGGGTGGCTGTGACTTGTGTAAGCTGTTGGACCTGGAGGGAGCAGGACTGTCTTTCCTAGTTCTGCTGGGACAGGTCTGATCTGTACATCCTGTTGTCCAGTGGCCCCTCTCAGAGTCTGGTCTTGGCCATGTCTGAATGCAGCAGAGCCTCAGATATCCTGCCAGAGTGCTTTCGCCAGTGACTACCACAATAGTGCTTTTACCGGAGTCCCACACTGCCCCACCTCAGCACTTTTGCTGACAGCCTCCTGCTGGAAAGTGTTCACCTCCGACCTGCCACTGCCCCTTTGAAGTGCATTTGCACCCCTGCTGCAGCACCTCCTACCTGTGGCACCTCCATCAGAGCACTTATGCACACAGCACCCTCAATGGAGTACTGTTGCCAGCAGCCTGAGAACATCTGACACCAACAGCCCAACTGGGGCTTAACCTTGAGAGATGAGAGGGCAAAGCCATGGACCCAGTCCCAGCCACCCAGGGTTAGAGCACGCAGCCCAGGAGTGTGAAGCTGAGCCTGTGCCCTCCAAAAGCATCCAGAAATGAAGTCATTTAACTTTCCTAACTTGCACCACAGTCAAACCCTCAAGGACAATGAAGATCATAAAAATAAAAAGCTCTATCCAAAGGAAAACAACTTCAAAGGATAAAGGAACATCAGCCCACAGATGAGAAAGAACCAGTGCAAGAACTCTAGGGACTCTAACAGTCAGAGTGTTTTCTTATCTCCAAACAATCACACTAGCTCCCCAGCAATGGTTCTTAACCAGATTTAAATGGCTGAAATGTCAGACAGAATTAAGAATCTGAATGGCAAGGAAGCTCATTGAGACACAAGAGAAGATTGAAACCCAATCCACGGAAAACAGTAAACTGATCCGAGTTGAAAGATGAAATAACCATTTAAAGAAAGAACCAAACTGAACTTCTGGATATGAAAAATTCACTACGGGAATTTCAAAATACAACAGAAGCATTAACAAAATAGACCAAGCTGAGGAAAGAATCTCAGAGGTTGAAGACTGCTCCTTTGAAGCCACACAGGCAGACAAAAATAAAGAAAAAAGAATGTAAAAAATGAACAAAACCTCTGATAAATATGGAATTATGTAAAAACACCAAGCCTATAATTTATTGACATTCCTGAAGGAGAATGAGAGAGGGTAAGTAATATGGAAAACATATTTGAGGATATAGTCCACGAAAAAGTTTCCAATCTCACTAGAGAGATTGACATTCAAATTCAAGAAATTCAGAGAACCCCAGTGAGAAGCTATGCAAGACACAATCATGAGATTCTCTCTAACTCAATGTGAAAGAAAAAACCTTAAAGACAATTAGAAAGAGCAGGTCACTTACAAAGGAAACCTCATCAGGCTAACACCTTTCAGCAGAAACCTTACAGGCCAGAAGTGACTGGGGGCCTATTTTCAACATCATTAAATAAAAGAAGTTCCAATCAAGAATTTCATATTCTGCCAAACTAAGTTTCACAAGCAAAGGAGAAATGAAATCCTTTTCAGACAAGCAAATGCTAAGAGACTTTGTTACCATTAGACCTGCCTTACAAGAGGTCCCAAAGGGAGTGCTACATATGGAAACAAAAGAATTCTACTTGCCACCACAAAAACACACTTAAGCATGTACCCCACTGACACTATAAAGCAACTATACAATCAAGTCTACATAACACACAGGTAGCAGCATGATGAGAGGATCAAATCCTCAAATATCAATATTGACCCTGAATGTAAATGGTCTAAATGCCTCACTCAAAAGGCACAGAGTGGCAAGATGGATAAAGAAGCAAGACCCAACTGTCTGCTGCCTTCAAGAGACCTATCTCAAGTAGGATTACCCATAAGCTCAAAGTAAAAAGATAGAGAAGGATCTACCAGGCAAATGGAAGACAAAAAAGAGAAGGGGTTATTCTGTACTTAAACTCAACACTTAACCAACTGGTCTTAATAGAGATCTACAGAACACTCCACCCAACAAGACCAGAATATACATTCTTCTCATCTGCACATGGGAGCTACACTAAGATTGACCGTAAGCTAGGCTATGAAGCAATTCTCAACAAATTAAAAAAAAAATCAAAATCATACTAACTACACTCTCAGATCACAGAGCAATAAAAAAGAAATAGATACCAAGATGTATCAAAACCATACACTTACATGGAAATTAAACAACTTGCTCTTGACTGACTTTTGGGTAAAGAATGAGACTGAGGCAGAAATAACAAATTATTTGAAACTAACGAAAATAGAGACAAAACATACCAGAATCTCTGGAACACAGAGCAGTGTAGGGAGGAAATGTATAGCACTAAACAGCTACATTAAGAAGTTAGAAAGATCTCAAATTCATAACCTAACATTTTACCTAGAGAAACAAGAGCAAACCAACCCCAAAGCTAGCAGAAGAATAACCAAAATCAGAGCTGAATTGAATAAAATCAAGGTGCAAAAATCCATAAAAAAGATCAATAAAATTAAAAGTTGGTTCTTCAAAAGGTTAAACAAAATTGACAGACCCCTAGGTAGATTAACAAAGAAAAAAGAGAGAGAAGATCCAAATAAACACAATCATAAATGACAAAAATGACATTAAAACTGGAAATCTTAGAAGAAATGGATAAATTCCTGAAAACACACAGCCTCCTCAGATTGATCAGGAAGAAACTAAAAACTTGAATGGATCAATAACAATTTCTGAAACTGAATTAGTAAAACAAGCCTACCAACCAAAAAATCCCTGGTTTAGATGGATTCACAGCTGAATCCTACCAGACATACAAAGAAGAGCTAGTAACAATCCTACTGAAACTATTTCCAAAAATTGAGGAACGGGGATTCCTCCCTAACTCATTCTATGAAGCCAGCATCATTCTGATACCAAAGCCTAGCAAAGACACAATGAAAAGAGAAAACTTCAGGCCAATATCCTTGATAAACATGGATGCAAAAATCCTCAACAAAATACTAGCAAACCAAATCCAGCAGCACATCAAAAAGTTAATTCACCACAATCAAGTAAGCTTTATCCCTGGAATGTAAGGTTGGTTCAACATATGTAAGCCAATAAATGATGGCTGGGTGTGGTGGCTCACGCCTGTAATCCCAGCATTTTGGGAGGCCATGGCGGGAGGATTACCTGAGGTCAGGAGTTCGAGACCAGCCTGGCCAACATGGTGAAACCCTGTCTCTACAAAAAAAGTACAAAAATTATCTGGGCATGATGGCAGGTACCTGTAATCCCAGCTACTCAGGAGGCTGAGGTGGAAGAATCACTTGAACCTGAGAGGCGGAGGTTGCAGTGAGCTGAGATTGTGCCATTGCACTCCAGCCTGGGTGAGACAGCAAGACTCTGTCTCAAAACAAAAACAAAAACAAAAAACAAAAAACAAAAAGTGATTCACCATACAGACAGAATTAACAACAAAAATCAAATGATCATTTCCAAAGAAGCAGAAAAGGCCTTTGATAAAATTCAATATACCTTCATGTTAGAAATCCTCAACAAATTAGGCATCGAAGGAACTTGCCTCAATATAATAAGAGCCATATATGACAAATCCACAGCTAACACCATACTGAATGGGCAAAAGCTAGAAGCAATCTCCTTGAGAACTGTAACAAGTCAAGGATGACCACTGTCACCACTCCTATTCAACATAGTACTGAAAGTCCTAGCCAGAGCAATTAGGCAAGAGAAAGAAATAAAAGGCATCCAAATCGGAAGAGAGGAAGTCAAACTATCTTTCTCTGCAGATGATATGATTCCATACCTAGAAAACTCCAGAGACTCCACCAGAAGCTTCTAGAACAGATAAATGACTTCAGTAGTGTTTCAGGACACAAAACAGATGCACAATATCAGTAGCATTTCTATACACTGATAACATCCAAGCTCAGAGCCAAATCAAGAACAGAATCTCATTTACAAAAAGAATCAAATACAGCTTACCAAGGAGATGAAAGATCTCTACAATGAGAATACCAAAACACTGCTGAAAGAAATCAGACATCACACAAACAAAAGAGAAAATATTCCATGCTCATGGATAGGAAGAATCAACAGTGTTAAAAGGCCATACTGCCCAAACCAATTTACAGATTCAATGCTATTCCTATCAAACTACCAATGACATTTTTCACAGAATTACAGAAAACTACTCTAAAATTCATATGGAACCAAAAAATATCACAAATTGCCAATATAATCCTAAACAAAAGGAACAAAGCTGGAGGCATCACACTACCTGACTTCAGACTATGCTATAAGTCTATAGTAACCAAAACAGCATGGTACTGGTACAAAAACAGACACACAAACCAATGGAACAGGATAGATAACCCAGAAATAAAGCCACACACCTACAATTACCTGACCTTCAACAACGTCAACAGTAACAAACTATGTGGAAAGGACGCATTATTTAATGAATTGTGCTGGGATAACTGGCTAGCCATATGCAGAAGAATGAAACTGGACCCCTTCTTTCACCATCTACAAAAATTAACTTAAGATGGATTAAAAACTTCAAATATAAGACCAAAACCAATAAAAATCCTAGAAGAAAACCTAGAAAATACCTTTGTGAACACTGGCCTTGGCAAAGAATTTATGATTAAGTCTCGAAAAGCAATTGTAACAGAAAAAAAAAATGGACAAGTGGTACCTAATTAAACTAAAGAGCTTCTGCACAACAAAAGAAACTGAGTAAACAGAGTAAACAGACAACCTACAGAATGAGAGAAAATATTTGCAAACTATGCATTGACAAAAGTCTAATATCCAGAATCTATAAGAAACTTAAAAATCAACAAGAAAAAAATCTCATTAAAAAATGGGCAAAGGACATGAACAGACACTTGTGAAAAGAAGACATACAAGTAGCCAACAAACATGAAAAAATCCTCAGCATCACGAATCATCAGAGAGATGGAAATCAAAACCACAGTGAAATACCATCTCACGCCCGTTAGAATGGCTATGATTAAAAAGTAAAAAAATAATAGATGCTGGTGAGGTTGCGAAGGAAAGGGAATGCATAGAATACTGCTGATGGGAATATAAATTAGTTCGGCCACTGTGGAAAGCATTGTGGAGATTTCTCAAAGAACTTAAAACAGAACTACAATTTGACCCAGCAATCCCACTATTGGGTAAATATCCAAAAGAAAATCAATGTGTCTACCAAAAAGACAAATGCACATTCAGGATACAAAACAAACACAAAAAATCAGTAGCATTTCTATACATTGATAACAACCAAGCTCAGAGCCAAAGCAAGAACAGACAAGGACATGGAATCAACCAAGATGCCCATTAATGGTGGACTGTATTTAGAAAGTGTGGTACATATACACCAAAGAATACTATGCAGCAATAAAAAGAATGAGATCATGTCCTTTGCAGCAACATGGATGGTGCTGGAGACTATTATCCTAAGGTAACTAACACAGCAACAGAAAACCAAATACTGCTTGTTCTCACTTTTAAGTGGAAGATAGACACTGAATACACATGGCCACAAAGATGAGAACAATAGATACTGGAGACTGCTGGAGGTGGGGAGTAGGATGAGGGTGTAGGTTGGAAGGCTACCTACAGGGTACTATGCTCACTACCTTGGTGATGGGATCATGTGTACAACAAGCCTCAATGACACGCAATTTACCCATGTAACAAACCTGCACTTGCACCTTCTGAACCTAAAATAAAAGTAGAAAAGAAAAAAATTTCAGTAATACACAAGTACAAAGTTAAGAGGTAAACACTATGTCTAATACTAAAAGAAACTGCTTTAGATTTCTAATTTTTCTCTGGCCAGTATTTATGGTGACAAATTTACTGGGCCAAAATGACAAAATGAAGCAACAAAATTTAGTTATTAATTTTATATAGGCAGCATATACATGTGTACACATACATACAGAAACACACAGAAAGCATTTATATCTTTAGAGATTATAATGTTTTAAATTGTACAGCAAAAATATATGGAAATCACATAATAAAAAATGACTTGTATTTATGTCCTGCATTTCTCCATGGAACTTAAAATTATTTAACAGACATTATCTCATTGTTTTAAGAACTGCTATGAAACAGCATGACATTTATATGACACCATTCATTTTCAATAATCTTGAAGGGTTTTATAAACTCCGGAAGAATGGCTTTGCTCATGTTCAACGTGCAATCACTGAAGGATGGACGTGGGGGTGGGTGGGTAGAGAATTGGACAGGACTCTGGTAGATGTTCCATAGAACATAGCAGTAACATACAACCACTTAAGAAAGTGAGAGATACTATTATATTAAACAGAAACAATGAAGAAAAAAGAAAAGAGAAGATCTAAGCTAAGATTCCATTACATTTGTTAAAACTGAGAAAAACAGTAAACACCAACTGGTCTTATTTTAATTTTTGTATCTTCGAATAATATAGATACTTTCTAGATTAAAAAGAATTTAAGCATCATCTGCTAAATTAAGAACTCCATTTTCTTTTTTTTCCCTTTTCGAATCGACAACAATTGTATATATTTTGGTGTACATCATGTTTTGAAATATATATACATTGGATGGCTGAATCAAGCTAATTAACACATACATTACCTCACATACCTGACACAGTTTTTTCGTGTGTGTGGCAAGAATACTTAAAACCTACTCTCAGCAATATTTGAGGATATAATACATTGTTATTAACCATAGTCACCATGTTGTATAATAGAGCTCTTCAACTTACTCCTCTCTAACTGAAATTTTGAATCCTTTGACCACATCTTCCCAATCTGCCTTCCTGCCTAGCTATTGGTAACCACAATTCTACTCTCTGAAGAACTCCATTTCCTACAGTGCTTTTTGTACGGGTAGTGGGGTAGTGGTCTACACTCCAACCATCAATAACATCTTGGATCTAAATTATTATTGATTTAATATATTTTTTGGGTTGTGTCTATATTTTTTGTAGACACCTCCTCTCTTTCCTTCCCTGTTTGGACTGAAACTCAGATGCTAAAAAACAAATATTCACCTGAAAAATTTTTTTTCATTTTGTTTTGTTTTGAATTTATCAGGTATATTAATCAGGATTCTCCAGATATACTACCAATGTGTGTGTGTGTGTGTGTGTGTGTGTGTGTGTGTATGTATCTCTCTCTATATATAAAAGAGATTAATGGAGCCCGAGAAGTTTCAAGGTCTGCAGTCAGCAAGCTGGAGACCAGGAGGGCCAGTGATGTAGTTCCAGTTTGAGTTCAAAGGCCTGAGACCCAGAAGAGTTGATAGTATAAGTTCCAGTCCGAAAGCCAGCAGGCTTCAGACCCAACAAGAGTCAATATTTTGGTTGAGTCTGAGCAGGAAAAAACAAATGTCCCAGTTCAAAGAAGTTAGGCAGATGGAGTTCCTCCTTATTTGCAGGAGGATCAGCCTTTTTGTTCTATTCAGGTCCTCAGTTGATTGGCTGAGGGCCACCCACATTAGGAAGAGCAATCTGCTCTACTCAATCTGTGAATTCAAATGTCAATTTTATCACCAAACACCTTCACAGACACACAGAGAATAATGTCTTACCAAATACCTGGGCAGCCCATCGCCCAGTGAAGCTGACATATAAAATTAACCAACACATCAGACTAAAGGGCCTCTGTTCCTTCCTTGGAAAAACTAACATAATTCAATTCTCCTGAAGCAGTTGAGAGCAATGGAATAATACATATAAAGAAGATACTGCCAGATTCCCTGCTTGGACAAGGAAATATGCCAACTAATGCCAGAGGCTCTAGTGCCTGAGTTTGTCTCCACTAGTCACAATATGTATGTAGAGGCCTACCGAAGATGGATGGCACCTTGGATAAGAACATGCGTAGAAGTAGTGAAAATGCAGGGGAAGAGCTGGACATCACAAAATACTGCAAAATTAATCTCCCAGCCCATCATATAGTTATTAGAGAATACAGTCAGTTTTGTAAAGGAATGAGAACACAAGCCTTATAGGTACATGGGGACTTTGACTATCTCTTTAACCAGCTCAGGGTAAAAAGGGTGATAACATCCCTATTAATTCTTCAAAAATACCACCTGAGGTCCTGAACCTGAAGATCACCTTGCAACAAAGAGCTACTAGTCAGTACAAGTCGTCTACTACTACTGCTGCTACTACTACTACTACTACTACTACTGCCACCAAAGTTACCACATATTTCAGAGGTTACATACTTTACATACTGTAACCTCGCAATAAACAAATGAACATGCCAATTTTACAAATGAAGAAAGTGAGGCTAAGAGAGGCCAAGTGTTATAGGTATGTTTTTGTTTGCCAAGTGTGTTTTTGACTCCTTCTTCTGGTAACAGGTTCTGCCCCTGATGACAGAGTGACCCATGATCAATCAGCAATTAGTATCTGTCTCTGGGGAGCTGGGTGTTCAAACAGGCTGGAAAGAAGCTAAGTGAGCTGTCTGATGATAGAACCTAGAACTAGTACAAGAGTTTCTGCACTGAAGGCTCTGGGGTTGCCCCTGGTCTTTCTGCCCCTCCTAAAGTGTAACTATTTAGTGCTTAGTTCCATTTTGTGTGTTACCTAAGTATCCCATCCTGTGGCTTAAATTGTACTTGGTTATGGCCACGAAACATGAATACATAGATACATTGTATAATTTATCCAAGATCACATAGGCCTAAATTGGAAAAGTTGACTCAAACCTAGGTTTTTCTGACTTTAAAGGCTGTACTCTTGACCATGATAACTCCATTGGCTTTTGAAAACTGGTATTCTGTAATGCTACCTGCCACCAAAAGAAAGTAAAACATTCTCATATACACCATGGAATACTATGCAGCCATAAAAAATGATGAGTTCATGTCCTTTGTAGGGACATGGATGAAACTGGAAAACATCATTCTCAGTAAACTATCACAAGGACAAAAAACCAAACACCGCATGTTCTCACTCATAGGTGGGAATTGAACAATGAGAACTCATGGACACAGGAAGGGGAACATCACACTCCGGGGACTGTTGTGGGGTTGGGGGAGGGGGGAGGGACAGCATTAGGAGATATACCTAATGCTAAATGACGAGTTAATGGGTGCAGGAAATCAACATGGCACATGGATACATATGTAACAAACCTGCACATTGTGCACATGTACCCTAAAACCTAAAGTATAATAAAAAAAAAAAAGAAAAGAAAGTAAAACATTCTCTTGATTTTATATATTGTATTCTTTTGCAAAATTTTGGAAAATAGTTAAGCAAATATGGAAAATCTTGTAAAATTAGTCTATAAAATATAATTTCATTGTTAAAAGGGAAAATCTTTAGTGGGCATATTAAAGTTGGGTTATTTGGATGTTGTATAAAAGGAACAGCCAAAGGTATAAGAAAATGGTACTTGAGCTTTGCTCTTTCTCAATCAGTGAGACGAAATGAGAACAAAACCTTTAAAAACCTTCCAGAGTAGCAGATGAACAAAGTGAAAAGAGCACAGGCTTTCTGTTACAGGTAAATACAATAGAAAGAAAAAAACATTCAGATTCTTCCAGCTCCACAATTATATTACATAATCAAATCAATCTCTCCATGATACAGGTTTTCTTATTTGTAAAATGGAAAAATAGTATGTATTTTTATAGGGTTTTTGGGTAAGAATTAAAGTAAATAATACATGTAAAGCTTCTACTATAAAGCTTGGCATATAGTAAGCATTTATGAAATGGTAGTTGCTATTTTTGGAGCTGTCATTAAACTGAGTCATGTGATGATGCTTACAGGGCCAACCAGAGAAGGCTGCTGAGAGGACCCTGGGAGTAAGACATAGTTGGGAACCAAAAGGATAAAAGTATCTAATGGATAAGAACGTTTAGTTATTTGTTAGCACCTCTCGCCTGTGTGTGTGTTTAATCTTGTACGCACTGTTGAAATGTAACAGAGATACTGAAAAGTACACAAGTTAAAAAAGTATAGCTCAATGATTTGTCACAAAGTGAACACTCAGATCAGGCAATTCTGCTGTTTGCCCACTTTGCAGAAGCATCCCTGTTGCATGTCCCATTTATTAACCTCTCCCTTCCCTATAAAAGTAACCATTATCTTTCCCTATGGGATAATCACAAACATTCTTTTCTATACAATTTTATCACTTAAGCACGTGCTACTAAACAGTAGTACCCAATTTTTGCTACTGTAAATATACAAGCCCATACTACCACTTGCAAAAAGTATTTGAACACCAAGTCAGTGAGTTCTTGAACAAACAAGGAGGGGCTAGATGAAAAAAACAAACAAACTTTCTTCTGAAAATAAAAACAAACTACATTTATGTTTTTCAGATATGTGCCTAGTAATACTAAATAACAAACGCAAAACCCAAACCCAAAAAACACTACTACTTAATTTTGCTTGTTTTCCTGTGCATATTATGTAAAATGAAATCACATCATTTATATTCTTTGGTGTCTAGCTGCTTTTGCTCAACTTTATGTTTGTAAGATTTATCCATATTGCTGTGTGCAGCTGTAGTTCTTTCATTTTTACTTGTATATAGTATCCCACTGGATGAATATACCACAATTTTTACCACTCTGTTGATGATAGATATTTGTGCTGTTTCTTGTTTCTCACTATTAAAAATAACAATACTGAACACTCCTGTACATGGGCACACATGTCTGATAACTATGTATGTGAGGGTAGAATCAGTGAATCACGGACTATGCGTATTTTTAACTTTGGCAGAAAATGTCTACTGTTTTCTAAAGTGGTTGCATCAATTTACACTCCTGACACCAGAGGATAAGAGTTCCAATGCTCCACATGCTCAGTAACAATTGCTACTGTTAATCTTTTTAGCTATTCTGAAGAATGTGTGGTTTGGGTCTAATTTGTATTTTCCTGAATACTCATGAAGTTGGACAAATTTTCTTATGATTAGTGGACACTAGATATTTTCCTTTGTAAAGCGCCTAGTGAAGTCTCTTGCCCATTTTTCTTTGGGTTATTTATTTCTCTTATGATTAATAATCACTCTTTAGATATCCTGGCTATGCTGTATATTTCCTTTCCCATTTTGTGGCTTGCCTCTTCACTTATGTCAGGTATCTTGCTGAACAGAGGTTCTTAATTTTAATAGAGTAAAAGTTCAGCAAATGTTTCCTTTATGATTACTTCTTATATCTTAATCCTTCAATCGCTACGTGAAGGTCATAATGACATTCTCCTAAAACATTTTCTAGAAGTCTTATTGCTTTGTCATTCACATGTAGATCAATAGTCTATCTGGAATTAGTTTTTATGTCTGGTGTGAGTTAAAAGTCAAGTATTTTTCTTTCCTCAAATTAATTATCCTCCAATGCCAGCACCATCATGGAAAACATTCTCCTTTTTCCTCGCTTTTCAGCACTACCTTTTATGTGTGTGGGTCTGTTTCAGGCTCTCTATTCTATATCACGTGTCTATTTGTCAGTCATCATATCAATCCCACACTGTCTTATAACAAGTCTTGATATTAGATAGATAAAATAGTCTATCTCATTTTTGACTTTTGTTTTGTCCTCAATGTTGACTGTCTTTGCTGCTTACACTTCCCTATAAACTTTACAATAAGCTTATCAGGTTCTACAGAACCTGTTAGATTTTGATTGAAATTGCATTTAAAATATAGAACAGTTTAGGGGAAATATCTTTACAGTACTGAATCTACCCAATCCATAAACATGACATGTCCCTCCATTTTGTAGATAATCTTTAATATTATTCAATAAGGCTTAAAAGTGTTCTGTGTCTTGTATGTCTGTATATTAATTCCATGGTATTTGACATTTTTATGTTACTGTAAATAGAATTTCTTTCAAAATTTCATTTTCTAAATCTTTGTTATTTACATATAGAAAATACAACTGAGTTATGTATACTGAATTTATACTCAGCTATCAGGTATACTCACATTAATTTTATAATTTTTCTGTAGATTCTTTTGGATTTTGTATGTACATAATTGTACCTGAGCAAGAAAACAGTTTCTTCCTTTTCAAACCTTTTGTTTCTAATTCTTGCCTTATTACACTGGCTGGGAGCTCCATTAAATCATTATGAATATAATAATGTTGAATAAAAGAGGTTATAGTGTGTGTTACTTGATAGTTCCTACCACACCATTAATACTTGCTATAGGTTTTTTGTAGGGCATACTACTGTCCTATTTCTAGTGTGCTAGAACATTTTATTAAAATCATGAACACATGCTGAATTTTGTTAAATGTTTTCTCTCCTATCAAAATGATGAAATGATTTTTCCTTTGGTTCTATTAATGTGATAAATTATATTGATCTATTTTGATTGCTAAACCAAAACTGCATTCCTAGAATAAATTCAAATTTGTCAGGATGTATGATGTATTATTAAAATATTGCCTCATTTAATATGAAAGTATTTTGCTTTTAATTTAAGGGGGGCAGTCTATAATTTTCTCATATATCTTTACCAGGTTTTTATTATCAAGATTATGTTGGCTTCATAAACCAAATAACAAATTGCTCTTCTGCTCTTTTCCTATTCTCTGGATGAGTTTCTGTAAGACTGGTGTTATTTGGGAGAGTTTTAAATTATGAATTTGATTTCTCCAACAGTAAAATTCAGAATCCTATTTCTTCTTAGATTAGTCTTGGTAAATGCAGTACTTCTAAGGAGCAGAAGGTTGTTTATAATAGTGTTTTGAGAGCATTTTTATGTTGGTGGGTCCTGTAATTAAATCCTTTTTAAAACTCATGATGATTATCTGTACATTGTTTTTTTCTTACTCAAACTCATTAAGAGTTTATCAATATGACTAGTCCTTAAAAAAACCAGTTTTGGGCTTGGTCATCCCTACACTACAGGCATTTTTTTTCTACCGCACTAAATTTTGCTTTTATTATTTATTTCCTTCTTTCTTTAGGTTTAACTTCCTGTTCTGTATAAAAAAATTTCTTAAAAGGTCTACTCAATCTTGCCTTTGAACACCTTGTAAAAAGTAAGCATATTTATTTTAAAGTCTGTTCCTGATAATTTCAATATCTGGAGTCCCTTTAGGACTCTTTCTATTTGTTGTTTCTGCTGGGTTTTGGTCAACTAATTTTGTCCCTTTCTGCACCTGGCTATTTTTTATTGTGTGTTGGGCCCACATTTGCCAAACTGCAGAAAAAGTGATGCTTAGGATATTATTTTCTCCCAGTGAGGATTTTCACATGGCTTCTACCAGTGCCTAAAGGCACTGGCAATCCAGAACCACCTTAATCCAATTTCAGGTAATGAGATTATTTGAAGCTATATACCTATACAGGTCTGTCTACTTTCTTTTCTTTCTTTTTTTTTTTTTTTTTTGAGACAGAGTCTTGCTCTGTCGCCTAGGTTGGAGTGCAGTGGCGTGATCTCGGCTCACAGCAAGATCTGCCTCCTGGGTTCACGCCATTCTCCTGCCTCAGCCTCCCGAGTAGCTGGAACTGCAGGTGCCCACCATCACGCTTGGCTAATTTTTTGTATTTTTAGTAGAGACGGGGTTTCACCATGTTAGCCAGGATGGTCTCCATCTCCTGACCTCGTGATCCGCCCACCTCGGCCTCCCAAAGTGCTGTGATTTCAGGCTTGAGCCACCATGCTCAGCTGGTCTGTCTACTTTCAGTTAACCTTTACTACTAGAGAAAAGCCTTGAGATAGCCAGACCCAAAGTGAGATATATTTACAAACATCCCCTTAGCAGACCCTGGACTTCAGTCCCTATTCCCTCTTCTTAACAAGAGACTGTTAAAAACACTACAGCACCTTTTAGACTCACCACTATACCCTCTAAATTCAGCAGATTTTCCCAGGGAAAGGGTTGCCCCAAACTCTGATCCTCCATTCTCCACTGGCCCTTAGCCTTGAAATTCTTCACTTTTCTTATCAGTTCTCTAAAGTCTTACAGAGATTTATTTTTTAAAGGATTTTAAATATTTATCCAGCTCTTCTAGTTATTCTGAGTCCAAATTATGTTGTCTGCCTTTCCTGAAAGCACAAGACTCCTCACACTGCCTCAGCCTCTTATGATTAAACAATATGCCTTAGTTAATCCTCCACTCTATACTAATGTTTCTATTTATTTGTAAAATAGTAAAATATTTTACTCTGTGACTACAGGTTAGAGGTGCTATGGGGGCATCGGACAATCAGTCCAAGCAGGTCAAATGAGACAACTGAAGAATAAGAGAGAGATAAAATGGAATGATTGTTAAAACGGAGGGAGGAAAGGGCAGGCAGGTGAGAATCAATCCTCAAGTTTGCAGGAGATCAGAGAAACATCCAAAGTGTCGACAGAATTTCAGTGCTGTCCGTTCCAAGATGGCCGAATAGGAACAGCTCTGGTCTGCATATCGACGCAGAAGATGGGTGATTTCTGCATTTCCAACTGAGGTACATGGTTCATCTCACTGGGACTGGTTGGACAGTGGGTGCAGCCCATGGAGGGCAAGCCGAAGTGGGGTGGGGGGGCATCGTCTCACCTGGGAAGCACAAAGGGTAGGGGGATTTCCCTTTCCTAGTTAAGGGAAGCCGTGACAGACTGTACCTGGAAAAATAGGACACTCCTGCCCAAATACTGCACTTTCCCAAAGGGCTTAGCAAATGGCACACCAGGAGATTATATCCTGCGCCTGGCTCGGCTGGTCCCATGCCCACAGAGCCTTGCTCACTGCTAGTGCAGCAGTCTGAGAATGACCTTCGAGGCAGCAGCCTGGCAGGGGTAGGAGTGTCCACCATTGCTGATGCTTGAGTAGGTAAACAAAGCAGCCAGGGAAGCTTGAACTGGGTGGAGCCCACCGCAGCTCAGCAAGGCCTGCTGCCTCTGTAGACTCCACCTCTGGGGGCAGGGCATAGATGAACAAAAGGCAGCAGAAACTTCTGCAGTCTTAAACATCCCTGCCTGACAGCTCTGCAGAGAGCAGTGGTTGTCCCAGCATGGTGTTTGAGCTCTGAGAATGGACAGACTGCCTCCTCAAGTGGGTCCTTGACCTCTGCGTAGCCTGAGAAACACCTCCCAGTAGGGACCAACTGACACCTCATACAGGCGGGTGCCCCTCTGGGATGAAGCTTCCAGAGGAAGGATCAAGCAGCAATATTTGCTGTGCTGCAATATTTGCTGTTCTGCAGCCTCCACTGGTGATACCCAGGCAAACAGCACCTGGAGTGGACCTCCAGCAAACTCCAACAGACCTGCAGCTGAGGGACCTGACTCTTAGAAGGAAAACTAACAAACAGAAAGGAATAGCATCAACGTCAACAAAAAGGACATCCACACCAAAACCCCATCTGTAGGTCACCAACATCAAAGATCAAAGGTAGATAAAACCACAAAGATGGGGAGAAACCAGAGCAGAAAAGCTGCAAATTCTAAAAACCAGAGTGCTTCTTCTCCTCCAAAGGATCACAGCTCCTTGCCAGCAACGGAACAAAGCTGGACGGAGAATGACTTTGACAAGCTGACAGAAGTAGGCTTCAGAAGGTCGGTAATAACAAACTTCTCTGAGCTAAAGCAGGATGTTTGAACCCATTGTAAGGAAGACAAAAACCTTGAAAAAAGATTGGATGAATGGCTAACTAGAATAAACAGCAGAGAGAAGACCTTAAATGCCCTGAAGGAGCTGGCACGAGAACTACAAGACACATGCACAAACTTCCATTGCCAATTCGATCAAGTGGAACAAAGGTTACCAGTGATTGAAGATCAAATTAATGAAATAAAGTGAGAAGACAAGATTAGAGAAAAAAAAGTAAAAAGAAATGAACAAAGCCTCCAA